>NC_136967.1:14537500-14565000 GCF_032717465.1 Coenobita brevimanus | reverse complement strand
GGGGAAACAAAGGGATAATAAGAGGAAGCAGAGGGAGGGAGCGGCGAGGCGAGGGAAGAACGAGAATGAAAGTTAGTAAACAGATGGAATAAGGGAGAAACTAAGCCAGAGTAAGGGGAAGGGGAGCGAGGGAGGAAGAAGCGAGGTGAGCGGAGGAGAAGGAGGGAGAAACGAGGAGACGGGAAGAGAGGAAGGGAGAGGTGAGGTGAGGGGAAGAGAGGGAGAGAGAAACGAGGTGAGGGGAAGAGAGAGAGGGAGAAACGAAATGAGGGGGAGAGAGGTAGGGAGAAGCGAGGTGAAGGGAGGATAGGGAGGAAGAAGCGAGGTGAAGGGAGGATAGGGAGGAAGAAGCGAGGTGAGGGAAGGAGAGGAAGGGAGGGAGGAACGAGATAAAGGGAAGAAAGGGAGGGAGAAGCGAAGTGAGTGGAAAAGAGAGAGGGAGATGCGAGGTGAGGGGAAGAGAGGGAGGGAGGGACAAGGTGAGGGGAAGAGAGGGAGAGAGGAGCGAGGTGAGGGGAGAGGGGTAGACAACCTCAGCCCCGCCCTTCTCCCAACTGAATACAAAGCAGCGTCTCCAAGGACACCCAGGATTCACCCCAGGCTCCCCTCTTCCCAGAATATGACTGGGTATATAAGTCCCTTTCCAAGTATACACACACACACACACACACACACACACACACACACACACACACACACACACACACACACATATATATATATATATATATATATATATATATATATATATATATATATATATATATATATATATATATATATATATGTTATTAATGGCAGTACTCTGTCACTTTGACTCACTTACATCTGATTGAAATAATCTAACTTTAACTGGAATCATATACCAGATTTGTCCCTATCATCGGTGAGTTGGCTAAATGCTCTAGCAAAACAAGAAAACAGCAGTACCAGTATTCCTAACGAGGTGGTACCATGCATGATTCTGGATCTAACAAAGTACCGTTGCTATATAATATTCTGATGCTAAACTACAGCCAGGCGTGGCCATCAATTTCCAGTGTGTTGACATTGTGGCTGCAGCCCTCTGGATCTCCGAGGTGGCGGCGGCAGAATGGTTTCAAGAGGAATGGAAATTACAATGGAGCATTATGGTGATGAGTTCTGTACTGATGGCAAGTGTAATATATGGAGATGCTGTGTTATCGTGCCGTGCGGGTGGTGGAGGGAAGGTGATAGCGAGGGGATAATGCTGGCCTAGACGGTGAAAACAAACGCTGATGGCGGTGTGAATTATGACACTAACGGTGATTAAAACGGAAGAGAGGGGGAAGGTAGTGGTATTTGATGAGATCGTAGCTTTTAGTTTATACTGACTACAATATCGCCAGTAATGAGATGTATTGTTTGATGACAAATGAAGGCAAGGTATTTTGAGCCTATATTCGTTTATATACATAAAAGAGAATATTTGTTTGTTTGTTTGTCTGTCTGTCTGTCTGTCTGTCTGTTCTCTATGGAAATCGAGGGGGTAAGCATAGAGAACTCTCTATACAGATTTAACTAGTGCAGTTCTTTGCGAGGAATTTACATACATACATTACGGTTGCTAATGTGGCGCCCCTGATGGCCAAGACTAGAGCTAATTAGATATGATCAAAACAACATGGTACAAACATGATCTGCCGTTTACCGTAGAGGTTTTTACGTCTACAACCATATTATCATTAGTTACAATGAGTGGGATGGGTGGACTATTGATAGGGTGAGATGTCAGACAATAGGTCTATGGTAAGAATGGATGTAATGTGGAAACGAATCCAAGGAAGACCATAGGGTCAGTGGTTAAATGAGATCCCGGGGGTTTCTCCACAAAGTAAGTGGCCATTCAGGGTCCCCAACAACGCCGGTATGCAAGATCACAGGGTTTACCCGGGCAACGCCGGGAACCCCTGCCAGTATTTTATAAATAGATGGCGCTTTGTTCTATATGATTCACATACATAGCAAGAATGGTTGACATTACTGGTTAATTGGTTGAAATATATATATAAGCAACAATTTAAAACCTTTTCTATTTACTGAGCATTGAAACGTTCCTTTGAAGATCAATTTCTTCCGGTGGTTGAAAAAAAAAAAAATCCTAAGGGGTAAGGTTCATATATGGTAAATTATAGCTCGTGGAATGCACAATGTTTGTACTTTCTGTTCTTATGATGAAGACTGATGATGTGTGAAACTCTACCATCCTTGTTGAGTCTTAGTTATGGAGTTTTTCCTGTCAGTTTATTGCCAGACGTTGCATTCTAGGCGGGTGTTTTACACAAAGGGTTTCGAAGGTATTTCTATCTCTGTTCAGTAAATCTTCCCCCCCCCCCACACCCACACACCCATACGATTCACCGTTTTGCTTTGTACCTCTACTTTGTTCATGCTATGTCTTTTCCTTTTAAGCCAGTCGACTCTCATAAACTCTTTAGCCTATCATAGATCCATTACGTTACATTTTTCTCATGCTGCCAGAAGGCGATTTATTTCAGGAGAGGGGAAGTCTAGTAGTCAAGGAGTTGGAAACTATCTCCAATAACCTTTTGGTTACCGAAAATTCCCTCATCTGAATACAGTGGTGTACATGCAATTTTTTTTTAATGTCCGTTCAAGGTAGCGAACTATTAGTAAGGGTTTCATTATTCATTTTCTCTCTGTTTTCAAACTGCTTCAAAGCATTAGGTCATTTTTGTTTTATAGGAGATGAACAGAAGAAAAAAATCAAATACAAAATAATTCCATACATCAGATTACAGGTGTCCTCCATTCATAAAAAATCTGTAACAGTTGGACTTGAACTGCCGTAAGTTGAAATCTGGGGGGAAACTAATCTCGGGAAGCGAATTCCAGAGAAGCAGTTCGGGGAATAAAGATATTCTGATGGGCCGAAATTCTATAATATGGCAGTGTGACAGTTCAGTCAAGAGCGCTGCCAAATACATGTGTAGCGCAGAGGAAGGCGCGGAGGGGTGGCATAATGGATGCTATTTCTTCTGAGTATTTGCCATAAGAGTATCTGTAAAATAATGCACGGGGGGCAACATTCCATCTTACCTGTAAGGGAGATATTTCATTTGTAATTGCTGGGTTATCAATTTTTCGTATAGTTTTGTTTTGAATTTTGTCCAGATGCCTTAGTGCAACCTCACCACATCCACAACACAAGGGTAAGTAACATTGGAGCTGAGAATGCACATGACTCTTGTAAATCAGAGCTAGCTGCTCGTCAGTGAAGAAATTACTGGTTCTGGACAATAATTCAAGTTTCTTTGAGGCGGTTTTAGCAGGTGATCCATCGTGAGAGGTCCAACTGAGGGAACTGTTAAGTGAAACATCGGGAATTTCAGTACTTTTAGAGACAGGAATATTGGTTGCACAGAAGGTACTATAGGAATCAGTCAGTAATCTCCTAAAAACTCAGCAAAATAAAAAGTCATCAAAGAACGCAAGCCCGAGTAATCCACCATTTTACACTGTGGTTGGGCACGTTTTCTTCCTATCACACGTCTCCTTGACTACGGGATGTGTCTGAACTATATTCAGTTACAAGGAAAGCAGTCATAATTTATTCATGGTACTGCTAGATGATATTCAGCTTAGGGGAAATATCTCGTAGTGATGCAATTAATACACTCTCCAACCCATTCACCACGAGGCCTTTCCCATGAGTGAAAAGCGTCTGGAAGTAGGAATATTCGTAAATGAAAAGAAAAAAATGGCGTCATAGTATTAAAAATAGTAATCTGTATGTTTTATCAATTTGCAACTCCCATTAAATCAGTTGCATCCTTCCTTCACCCCAGATTCCAGGATTTCACTTTAAAACGTTTCCATGATAAAATATCCTTTACAGGCCTTGGCTAGAGCTTATGTAGGTCTGAGTCCAGCTGATGTGCCTGTTTTGTGGGGTCACGACTGTCAGAATATCAGCTTCCTCCCTCTTCTTCAGCCTTTCCATAGCCAGTCCTACATGACCCTCTCCTATAATAAGACAGCCTTTATAAATCTTATTTAAATATAAGATGGGCCTGAACCCAAAATGGCATGTGTATATATTTTGTGTGCTTAAGACACCCAGTAATTCAGTTGCCTCCTACCTCACCCACCTTTTCTTAGTCATATGTGCCACTGTCCCTTATGATATAACGTTCTTTACAAATTTGGGTGAGGAATAAAACGGCGTTGAGCCAACCTTAATTTGCATGCTCTTTGTTTACGAATGTCAGTTAATATATTCTTTACATCCTCCCTCCTCTTCCCTATTCTTCCACTCCTATGGCATGCCCCTCTCTCATGATAAGCATAAATTCTACACATATTAATAAGACACAAGGTGGGCGTGAACCAAACTGACGTGCCAAATTTTGGGGTTTATGGGTGTGAAAACTTGCCTCCCTTTCTCCACTTCCTTTTGAACTCGTGAATATGATCTTATCCTCACTCCCTTCCTCCATCCTCATCTCATATATACGGCCTTCACTTGTAGTAAAAACAAGTTCCATAAATTCTAGTTAGACATAAGAAGGGTTTATGAGTGTCAGTATATCAGTTATTTCTTTCTCCTACTCTCTTTTAAAATAGTAGTCAGATATAAGATGAGCCTTCATCCTTCCGTCCATTCACTCCTATGATCCTCTCTCATCTAACAATAATCAGTATTGCTATGCGAATAAAGGTTGCCTTTGTGTGTGTATTTCTCCACATATGACCTCATCAAATTTCGACGTGCCATATATCAAGAGACGCTGAACGACACGCTCACAGCGATGGTGTAAATTATAATTGGGTGCCGTCAGTTGCGCGCGGGCCACGCGCATTTTTGTGTCCGATTTTTCGCTCGACATTGGGTGGAATGAGCTGAAATTTCTCATAAGCATGCCCGGTATGTCAGATCAGGTTCATATCAAGTTAGGTGTCAGTACTTGTGTCAGCGGCTATCGGGTCGCTAAGCGCTTTCTCTTACTTACGTATCCCTGACCGCCTTGGAGAGAGCTCCAACATACTTGACCTCTTCCTCACAACTAATCCTTCTGCTTACTCTGTTAATCTTTTCTCTCCGTTGGGCTCCTCCGATCACAACCTTATTACCTTAACCTGTCCTATCACTCCGGTACGGCCTGTGGACCCTCCAGGGAAACGTCGTCTGTGGCATTTTGGAGCTGCAGACTGGGAGGCCCTCAGGCAGTACTTCTTTGATTTTCCCTGGAATGATTATTGCTTCCATGGCCGTGAGCCATCTGAGTGTGCCTTGCGCATTACGGAGGTTATTCTCTCGGGCATGGAAGCATACATTCCTTTCTCATATCCTTTGACTAACGCAAGAAAGCCTTGGTTTAATCACGCTTGTTCTAATGCTGTCCGCAACAAGGAGAAGGCCTACAAAAGGTACCGGAGCCAACCCACCCCTGAATCACATAATCTTTACGTTTCTGCCCGGAATCGTGCTAAGTCTGTTCTTCGCTCTACTAAAAATAATTTCATCCATACTAAATGCTCTCAGCTCTCCAACTCAAATTCTTCCCGCTCCTTCTGGCATCTTGCCAAAAATCTTTCTAACAACTTTACCTCATCATCCTTCCCTCCTCTTTTCTACTCTGATGGTTCTGTAGCTATTTCTTCTACTGATAAAGCAGATCTCTTCGCACAGACTTTCTCCTCCAGTTCTACCTTAGACGATTCCGGTGCTGTTCCTCCATCACTTCCCCCCTCTGACTTCCTCATGGCTGACATTAAAATTTCTTCAGTTGATGTATTTTCTGCCATCACTGGCCTCAGTACTAACAAGGCATATGGGCCTGATGGGGTCCCTCCTGTTGTTCTCAAGAACTGTGCTTCTGTGCTTACACCCTGCCTAGGTAAACTCTTTCGTCTTTGTCTGTCAACTTGTACCTTTCCTTCTTGCTGGAAGTTTGCTCTCATTCAGCCAGTCCCAAGAGAAGGGTGACCACTCCCCAACCCTCCAACTATCGTCCAATTGCTTTAACGTCCTGTATTTCAAAAGTTTTCGAGTCAATTCTTAATAGAAAAATTTTAAGGCATCTTTTCCTATCACAACCTTCTTTCCGATCGTCAGTATGGGTTCCGTCAGGGACGCTCCACTGGCGATCTTCTCACCTACCTTTCAGACTCCTGGTCATCCTCCTTTCGGGACTTTGGCGAAAGCTTTGCCATTGCACTTGACATCTCAAAGGCTTTCGATCGAGTCTGGCATAAATCTTTAATTTCCAAACTGCCCTCCTACGGTTTCTATCCTTCTATCTGTGCCTTCATCGCTAGCTTCCTTTCTGGTCGTTCTATAGCCGCTGTTGTAGACGGCCTTCGTTCTTCTCCTAGATCTATCAACAGTGGTGTTCCTCAGGGCTCTGTCCTATCACCAACTCTCTTCCTTTTATTCATCAATGATCTTCTAAGCTGTACATCTAACCCTATCCACTCATACGCTGATGACTCCACCCTTCACCTCTCCATTCGGTTCCCGCAACGCCCATCTCAACAGTTACTTCAACAATCAAGAGATGAGGCTATGGTACACCTAATGTCTGACTTGGCTCGTATCTCTGACTGGGGTAAAAATAATATGGTTGTCTTTAATGCATCTAAGACTCAGTTCTTACACCTCAACCCAACAAAATCTTCCACAGGTATACCCACTAATGTTTAATAATATTCAGCTAAATCCTGCATCATCCTTGAACATGCTTGGGGTTTCATTTACTCGGGACTTATCTTGGAAAGATCATATTACATCTCGTGTAAAATCTGCTTCCAAGAGATTGGGTGTGCTAAGCCGACTCCGCTCTTTCTTTACCCCTGCGCAATTGTTGACTCTATACAGGGGTTTTATCCGCCCCTGTGTGGAGTACAACTCTCATGTGTGGGGAGGCTCCCCACATACAGCTCTTCTCAATAGGGTGGAGTCAAAGGCTTTTCGTCTCATTAACTCTCCTCCTCTTACTGACTCCCTTCAACCTCTGTCTCTTCGCCGCAGTGTTGCATCTTTATCTCTTTTCTATCGCTACTTTAATGGTCACTGCTCCTCTGAACTGTCTGCTTGCATTCCTCCACCTCTACGACGGGCGCGTAGCACCCGTCTGGCAGCAAACTCTCATCCTTTTTCTGTCCAACTCTCTAATGCAAGAGTTAACCGTTACTCCCATTCTTTCATTTATGCAACAGGTCAGCTCTGGAACTGTCTCCCTCTGTCTGTATTTCCTGCTGCCTATGATCTCCAGTCTTTCAAACGCAGTGTGTCCAGGCATCTCAAAAGGATCGGATCTTGAATTTGGCTCTATATTGTATTTTGTTTTTCTCTTGGAGGGAACTGTTACTGCGGGCTCATGGCCTTTGGTTCCTTCTTCCTCGCATAAAAAAAAAAAAAAAAAACTTCCTGGCACATAATCACAGAGGAATATGCAGAGCGTTGACTTAGAAGAATATTTTTTTAATTTAGCCAAAGGACAAGCCCCCCAAAAACATAACCAGGTCGTTCTGTTAAAATCAATATATATAGATAAAAAAAAAAATGTGGGAGAGGGTGGAGGTACCTACCTGGTCTTCCAAGACTGAAAAAAAAAAAAAAAAGTTATACTACTATTATCATTATTTTCAAATGCCTATCATAAATGTGAGAATATTGTCATATGGTTAACAGAAATAGAGAACAATAACATTATAGTAATCTATGGCCGATTTTCGTCTGTTACGTCACATTTATCCTCATTAAGAAGCTATTCTAACACCAGACTGTTTTATTACTCAAGGGAAGTAACGTAACGTTCTGCACTATGATGCTATGCACTATATCCCTGCTCCCGACGGACTCTTTTATATAGCCTAACACCTACAATACCAACAGGGTTATGTATAGTCTCCACTAACTCCTATAGTACAATGGCGGAATTTCAATGCATTATGACTAGTTTGCGATGTCGTTATTTAGCTCAGGAATTACTTTGCCTAGAGAAGAGGTTAAGAAGAAACATTACTTCATTTTTATCACAAACTTTACCCGAAATATAAAAGGACAGAATTCACCTCTTAGTCTTTTATTGTCTGGATTCCCTGCCCTACGTGTCACTTTATCTCCCCCCTCGCCTCCCACCGCAGCTCTCATCTTACCCTCATTTACATGTAAATTCTCCGCCATCAGTCGCCAGTTATCACTTCCCCACTCCCCCATCTCTCATAATCCAGCCAGCCTCTATCATTTATCCTTCTCTCCCCCATCCATCACCCATTCACCTTTATTCTTTGGCATCCATCTTCTCTCTCTCTCTCTCTCTCTGACATGTGTAACTAAATAATTTTCTCTATTTCTTTACTTATCTTTCCGCCTCACATCATTCCCTTGTTTTCCACTCTCTTCCCTTTACATCTTGCTATATTCTCTATCATTCCATGTGATAGTTTTAATTCATTCGCTCTCTCTCTCCCTTCCCCTCCTTGTCTTTGTTTTATTTTCTTTTTCTTGCACCCTTTCTCTTCCTCTCTCACTCTGTCACACGCTTTCTCCCTCT
Source organism: Coenobita brevimanus (assembly GCF_032717465.1). Lineage (NCBI taxonomy): Eukaryota > Metazoa > Arthropoda > Malacostraca > Decapoda > Coenobitidae > Coenobita > Coenobita brevimanus. Next base: position 14,556,457 of record NC_136967.1, on the reverse strand, counting down.
CCCTCTCTCTTCTTTTTCCAGCTTCATGTCTCATATTTAAACCTTCACTGCATTACACGCCTTTTTCTCCTTTTGGGCTCCCGTTTCTCTGTCATTCTCTTTTGTATTCTTCCTCACTCTCTCCATTCTTCCTTTTACATCCCCTCACTGCTTTTTATTGCTCTCTCTCTCTCTCTCTCTCTCTCTCTCTCTCTCTCTCACACACACACACACACACACACACACACACACACACACACACACACACACACACACACACACACACACGTTTACAGCCTCTCGTTGCTTTTCACGCCCTCTTCTCATCTCCACTTTCTTCTTTAGTCCCCTTAGTCAGCACCTACTTTTTTCTCCGCCCCCCCCCCTCTCTCTCTTACAATCCGTCGTTACTTTCCATCGCCTTCTCCCCAGCTCTATCTTCTCTTACTTCGATAACTGGCAAGTTCTTCTTTCTCCCTCACTTCCGCTCGCTCTCTCCCCTTCCAGTCTTTCCTCTTTACGTCACTCTGTCAACACTTTCCCTTCCCTGGTTCTCCCTCCTCAGTCCCCCTTCTCTTATCCCATCCCCGTCCCCTATTCCTTCCCTCCCTCCCCCTCCACCCTCTTTCTTTCTCACCTCCCCTCTTTTACACTTCTCACACTTCCCCCTCCACCCCATCTCCTCCACCTCCTAACCTCTTACTCTTTCACCCTCTCCTCCCTCCTCCCTCCCCCTCCTCTTTCACCTCCCCTCTCATCCTCCTCGGCCCCCCTCCCCCACCACCTTCGCCCAACGTCAGGGCTAAGGAGGATCAGGGGGCCTATTGGATTTAGGAATATTGACAGCTTGAGGAGTCGGATCCCAGGTGAGGAGGACGGGATCAAAAGAGACCCAGATTAGGCCAGACTTGGGGACAGGATATATACAATTTTTCTTTCCTTTTTACCTGCGCAGAATCGTAACCTTGACCTTGGGAAATTTCAGATTTTTTGTTGACTACTGCGTGTGTTCGGCTACTTCCGGGTACGCAGAAAAGATTGCGTAAATTTTTGACAAATATTGGCCATCACTATCAATAACATTATTAAAACTATCACAACCACCATATTCACCACTACCACTATCATTATTACTACTGTCACTAGTCCAGATCGGCTAACTTATTGGAATCAACTTTGGTGTCAAGTAGCAAAGTAGAATGGACGTGACTTCTACCCAGTTACATACACGTCTGTAGGCAACCATAAGGCCCAAATCAAACAACCTATGACAACCAGAAGATCGAAATTGGTCAATACACTAACGTTGAAGGCAACTAATACAGATTTTAACCTCTCCGATCCGGTGATTTATTTTGTACCGGTATTCTTGTTAACTAAGACTTGTTCTCATCGTAGGGTATATTTTCTGAACGAAGGGGATTACATATAGACTCCATTAACCCCTTAACGATCTGCTTTCTCTCCCTAAGCAAAATCATCTGAAGTTAGCAAGATAAAACTGCAAAATACGTCATTGGACTGATTGGGTATAGAAGACAGGCTTCCTACACAACGAAATAGCCCATGTTCACCAAGATGCCTAGCTTGGATCATGTGTTAATCATGTGGTGAATATATAACCTGTATGACCGTGTTTAGTGATGGAAACACGTATATTTAGATTTTGTTATGTTATATTTAAATGACTTACACTGGTTTTCAATTTTTATATCATGCGATGTATTCCCTGTCACTTCATCATCATCATCATCAGTATCATCTTTCTCCTTCTCATTCTCATAACCATCACTGTGTTTTCTTAAGTCCTCCAGTCTCACTACAGTTATAGCTATCTAAACGATCATAACAGTAATAATCAACATCCATGTCTTATCATTATCACCATCGTCATAAGTCATTATCCTCATCATCATCATCCACATCCTCACGCTATTCCCCATGTACCTTCCGTCCCAGTCCCGCTATCATCTGCCTAAATCCACACATTACCCAGCATTAAGGACGCACCCACAATATCTTGATGCTACAGCTTGCCGCAGATTCACACGGGATAATTAGAAGATGCGGCCGAGAGACACATCAGCATGCATGACCCATTCCGCCAGAGTTAGGTCAAGTACTCGGTCTCAACTGGGTCGTGTTATCGCGGTCTTAGAAGGTTCATAGCTTGTTTTTCTCTGCACCTCTTCATTGACTGTTTACTTCTGCATTTTCAGGTCAACGTAGATGGCTCACTCGAATCTCTTCCTGACCTGTTTCTTTCTGCACTTCTTCATTGACTCTATTTCTGCCATTCTAGTGGACTTAATGGTTCATCAAACCTTTTCCAAATCTGTTTTATATCTGCACCTCTTCATTGACTATATTTTTCAGATTCTGGTTGACTTAGAGGACCCAATAACACCTCTTCCTGACCCGTTTATTTTTTGAAGCTCTTTATTGACTGTTATTTCTACATATACTACTAGACTTAGAAACCTAACTAGCACTTCTTCCTGACGCGTTTCCTTCTGCATATCTCTAGCACCTATCTCTGACCTGTTTTCTTCTGCATATTGTTGTGGTTTTCGGAGGCTCATTGGTACCTCCTCCCTATCTGTTTGCTTCTGTATGCTGCTTGTAAATGGTTACTTTCTTTTGTTATTAATGGAAATTATATCAGTGCTGGCTTGCTTCTGTCTATGGAATGTTAACTTTCTGTTGTAATATACTGATAAAGCTATTTCTACAAACTATGTCGATCTTAGCTGATTTCTGAATGCTGCACTTACACATTTTCATGTCCAGTATGTTTTTCATGCAAACCATTAATATATTAAATCGCTCAGCCAAGCTGTTTAACGTCTTGCCCTTAGGTCTCTTGGGCCTAAAAACACGTAAAACAACCTAAAAAGGCCATTTACTGAATTTGATTTCTATCTTATAAAGAAGCTCAAAGTTTAATAAAAATTCTCAAATTAAAAACCTCTGTGGACATGAATCATATCCCTGAGAATCATCTTGAGGGGTCCTAGGGAAGTCACCTGTAACTATTTCGGAGGCTGCAGGAGGGCTACAAAAAGGTATTATCAGATTAATCTTTCAGAAAATCAGCTCCTTGGTGACATTGGCGTGTCTAGGATGTCCCCTGGGAGGATCCGACAAAACCTGAGTATACTAGGTACCTCTTATCTATATATTTTTCCTGCATGACATTTTATCCCCCTCACAGCGAGAGATATCTGTGCTGAAAAAGTAGCGAGGTGGTAGCAAGTACAATGTTCAGAAGGATGTTACAATAGTGAAGGAAGATATTTTAAAATCTTAACTTGGAGGGGACTTAATAAGGTAAAGAAAATGAATAAAAAAAGTAAAACTGAAGGAGTTCTGATTTACTTGCGTGCTAATTACGCAAACAACGTTAATGTTAAAAAGGATATAAGCTGTCTAGGACTTCGATCTTTTTTCAACAAATATCTGCGCATGGGACGTTAATAACCTATAGCATGTTATTTATGCAAAGGGCGTCCATATTTAAAAGAAAAGCTCCAATGCATTTTCTACTTAAAATACGTTAATATTTGTCTTTGTTATTTATGTAGATTATGTCCACAATATATGAGATATAAACTCCCCATTAACTTTCATATTTTAGTATAATTCTGCCAGATATACTGTACTGAGTTAATAGTCTCTCGCATGATATTTGTGTAAGCTATGTCGGTATCAATATGGGATATAAGCGGGTTAACATCTCATTGCTTCCAATTTCTGTACGCGTATTGCACGTTAATATGCGCGTGTGTGTTGTTTATGCAGATTGTCCGTTTTAGCCTATTTCTCTTCATGGTGCGGAAATCTTCTCTGGAGCGTCATTTATATAAACTATGTCGATATTAAGAAATTGTGGAAGTTCTCTTACATATTTTCCATTCTAATTTATCTCTCTGCACTGCATATTAATAGCCGCATTAACCTTTTCCTTGTTATAAACGTATGTATGTGTTTTATTCAAACAGTTGATACAACCATGAGGGATCCTAGCCATCAAAGGAGCTTCTATGAATCGGTTTTAGCTTTGTCATTCGGACTATCAGAGGATGATTTCACTGATCTGAGAGAACTTCTGGCAGTCAAAGTGTTAAATATATCCACTTATAAGTTACTAGACGACTTGTGACCTATGGCAGACCAGATAAGTCGCGGGAGGTCATGTATTAACTTCAGAACTTAATACCATCTAAGGGTGACTGGAGGTGTTTCTGTTATATATAGTGTTGGCAGGAATATAAGTCGGTTACTTACATATAAATAAGATCTGAACTAGTTGAACTGTGAGTTCCCTAAGTCCCAAAAGGGATAACACAGAATTAGCTGTTGCCGTTTTTTTTCTCCTTGCAAACTGTGTCAATACTTACAAGATAGCCTAGGCTATATATAACCTCACAAGCACCACTTGCATACCAATATATTGCTGCATGTAGCACGCTAATATTATCTTGTGTATTATTTATGCAAACCATGCTCGCATTCAGAGATAGAAGCTCACAAACACATCTCACTTTCCTGTTTATTTCGGAGTATGCCTCGCTAATACTCACTTATATCTTATTGATTCAAACTCTTAAGCATAAACTGTATACCGTAAAAGAACATAGAAGTAGTATGCAAAATATCATCGCTGAGGACGAGGTGTTAAGAGCTTCCTTACCCTGTGAAAATACAGCTCACTTTGTGCATGAGTGAGAAGTAGAATCTACTGTAGTAAATGTAGAACGATGTCAGCTGGGTGAACATGACAGTGGTGTTAACCCCTTCACAACGAGAGTTGGAAATATATCTCTATTAATCATTACGTTGAGGTCAATAAATCTGGTAATCTACTGTATTAAAGCCACCCATAACATTTTTCTTTTCCAATTGGCAAAACGTACGGCAAGCCAAGATCTATCTATCTATCTATCTATCTATCTATCTATCTATCTATCTATCTATATATATATATATATATATATATATATACATATATATATTTCAGTGTTATCTCTCTCCTCGGTTATATTATTGTCACCTGGTGGTATAAATGATCAAAGGGATAATGAAGACTGTTTCTGCCACTTTCATTCCCATGGGTCCCTCAATGGTTGAATAAAATCGTCTGGAGTCAGAATGAACAGAAGTCAAAGGAAGTCAATGTACTCGGGGTGAAACACAATTAGCAAGTTTATTGAGAATTCTAAAGCGGCAGCTTTGTACTATTGCTTTCCCTGTTCTAAGTCCCCTTTAATCTACATTCTGTAATTTTTCATTTTTTCTTCTCTTTGCATGGATTTATTAATGAGTTTTCTCCCTCATATGCTTCTCTTATTTCAAGTTACGATAAATCTAATATGTCAAGGGCGAAAGTGGAATACCTCTCCTTCCCTTCTTGGCTACAAAGCAAAGCCTTTGGTATGTGATTCAGGTAAACAGAAGATAGTTTTGGTCAACCGAAAGTAATCCTGGGAGTAAGAATATTAGAAATTTCCTTAGCTGATCCCATTTGCTATAACAGTTATATTCATTCAGGCTAACCCAACCAATTTTGACTGGATGAGACACAAGAATAGATATTCAACCGCACAATAGTCTTTCATTACAAACTGCCTGTGAGTTCAGTAAACGACTTGCAAGCGGGAGACAATAGTAACTGTTAACGTCCAACGTTGATATCATTTCAGGTTAACTCAGATTATTTTGACTGTTGCACAGGGATGGATATTCACACAAGTGATTATCATTAATAATAGTTATTATTATTGTTATTGTTATTGTCATCATCATCATCATTATTAGTATTATTATCATTATTATTATTATTATAATTATTATTATTATTGTTATTATTATTAGTAGTAGTATTAGTATTAGTATTAGTATTAGTATTATTTTGACTTAAAATTAGTATCATTATCACAGTCATGATCATCTGTATTATTACCACTATTATTAAATCTTGGAAAACAGGAACCTGAAATCTGACAAAAATCACTAAGTAGAGAAAAGAGGAAGAGAAGTTTTGACTTCAAGTAACATCTAATGTACTGTACGAGAAAAGATGGAGATAAAATTGATACAATATATAGTACAAGATAAAAAGGAAACCGGGGCATGTGTAGGTTACACACAACGTAGAGCAGTATAACAAAGTCTGATTAAAAAATGAATATCAGCCCAAAGAAAATGCTGCAAAGACGATAGAGACCTGTAAATGGCGGGTTGTCGTTGTCTTGGTTGGGTTTCCAGCATCTCTTCGTTTGCGATTTACTTAGCATAGTTCATCTTAATATTGTCTTGTATGCATTTCATTTCTGTAAACCAACATAGTTTTGTATTAATATCCTATGTGAGAACATCTCCATGCAAATGAACCGCCTAAACTGACGAAAATATTGACCAAGGCGCAAAAGGCAGAACTAGAATCAATATCCCCGTCTGAACAACAGCTGCATCCTAAGAAAACTGGTGGACTAGAATGAGGCATCATCGAACAGAAGAGGTTTTAATAGAGACTGTCTCTAACCCTTTGTCTAAATGAGGTCTCCAAGAAGCTGCATAAGACTGTTCGGTGGAGGAAGGCGTCGTCGTACTTACGAGTTGAGCCTCGTCACTCTGATGTATTTTTCATTATAAGACGATTTTATTCAGAACAACAAATGCTTTTCAACTGTAGGAATTAGATTTAGCCTTCACTGACTGCTTTACCTCTTAAAGTCTTTCCAAATCTTTTCAAAGTGGAATAAAATGGTGTAGATATAGCAAAAATATAATAGTACGTCACCAGATTGAAGGGATTTATGGAGCTTATTTAAAACTCTTCATCGCAGGAAGTCTTCCAGGAAAAGTACTTTGGTGTTAGTAAACAATAAAACAGAAAAGGCCTCGTAGCAGGGAAGGAATTACTTGAAATGGAAAAGTCTGAATATATCAAAATTAAGAAAAAAATTAAGAAAATCAAACTTGGCCTTTTTTCCCACATTGAACAAAATCTCTCGGCAATCATGACCAAGGATGCCAGGATAATATACACCAAATTTACTGAAAACGTAACTAACCCTTATCTCGATATTTCTGGATACTACCTCAACCTGTCTCGAGCAGGAATTGGTGTTATGATGATGATGATGATGATGAGGAGGAGGAGGAGGAGGTTGATGAGTTGATCTGGTCTGCTGTTTTGTTTTTTATATTGAATTTCATTGATATCACACGGCAGGATATAGCATTATCAATGTTGATACAAGTCATGCCATCACTAGTCTAAACGTTTATTTTCCAGACGTGAAATGTCTACACCAAATGATCATTAATTTCTGTTCCATCTTGCAACAATACCTAATGTCTGCTTCGAGTTATCTGATGATACGCTTTTTTGTTTAATCCACCATTCCCATATTCTTCAGCACTCTTTCATTACTACAATGGAGCTTCTTTCAGAATTACTGAAACCATATGGCAGTTGCAGGGAAGAATAAAAGAAATAATATCAGTAAAGAGATGAAAGTAGACTACTTCTAACCTTTCCACTAGCAAAAGGTATCTCCTCATGTAAGTCTTACCGTCCGTTGGTAGTCATCATCATCATCATCATCCAATCCTACGTTGCCCCATGAGGAGCGTAGGATCCCAGGGCTAGGCAAGTTGGTCCTGACATTTAAGATGAGTGACCAGGCTCACTCATTCCTGAGTGGCATTACGTGAGCAATAAACCCCAACCTTCCCTTGGATATAAACCTTCACCGGCTCAATCCGATTGGAGAGCCGTAATTACCCACTAAATCACCAGCAGCCAATATTTGGTTATATGGTTACCTCCCAGCGTAGTAAATGGTTTCCTGGTGTACAGGAAACCATTTGGCTTGTCACTCAATTGTAGAGTCACCCACAGGCAGAAGGAAGAGGAAAAAATGAAGGAAAGAAAGACAGCAGAGGGAGTGTAAAGTCACCCGTGGGCAGAAGGAAGAGGAAAGAATGAAGGAAAGAAAGACAGGAGAGAATGGAAGGAAAGAAGGATGGAGGAGAGGAAGAAGAGACATTTTGGTACTGAAGGGCTTAACAACATATCAAAGCTGTATGAAGAGAATAACGCAATCAATGGCTACATTTTAGAATACAGGAACCAGTTCGATACATACGAATGAAAAGTGCTGACTGCAACACAATTTACTTCAAAGAAACCATAAACAAGTAATTTCCACGTCAGATTGGATGCGACCTAAAATGCCATGATAGGAAAGGCAAGTACAGGATAGTGCAAAAGTATCACATGGCAGTTCCACTTCCTTGTAAATGGCTGTAAATATCTTTGTGATTTGCGTTGCTTTGAGGGTGTTAAGAAAAACTTTAGACTGGAAAATCTTGCACAGCTGTGTTGTGGTGCAGGCAAGGCAAAAAGAAACTACCCACATTAAATCTCACAAGTAAGCCGGCATCTTTTTAACATTTACTCTGACGAATACTAGAAAATCTTATCTAGTTGTGCGAGACCTGTGACTGGAAGGTTATAAAGCAATTTCTATTCGTTGTATCAGCAAATAACAGACATTGAAGAGTATCATAAAGAACTAAACGTAGAGCTTGTATCTCTGTACCCTAACACAGCATTATTAAGCCAGCGAGGTGTGATGTGGACTTCAAGAATATTACGGCCTTCTACGCCTCCGCTCAGCTCGGCCCCCACGCTCCTTAATTTATTCTTGAATGCAAATCCTGAGATCAAAGAGATTCCTCATTCTAATGGCACTGAGGATGAAAATGGAACGGCAGGGCACCAAATTCCGACTACTGGCAAATCTATTAGGATGATCAACCGGAAAATTTTGCCTGTTGTGCGATGATTGGTTGGGACGTGTGTTCTGTGAAGGTTTTGGGGATGTGACGTGTGTGTATTATGACAGCTTATTGGGGTGTCATGCGAGTGTAGTGTAATGGTTGGTTGTGATGTGATGTGTGTAGTAAGATATTTATCACCCTCCTTCCGAAAGGCGAGATGATATAGTTTGTGTGTGTGTGTGTGTGTGTGTGTGTGTGTGTGTGTGTGTGTGTGTGTGTGTGTGTGTGTGTGTGTTTCCATCATATCTCGAAAAGTTGTGGATGAATTTTCACCAAACCTTCAGGAAATAGTGACTATGTGGATGTGGAGAGGCCTATTACTTTTGGTGGGAATTGGATAAAAGACGACCGAATGCCAGCAGCCATATATTTTTTCTCTCTGACAAGGAGTTTGTTTTCAACCCTGTTAGTTTGCTTGTTAATTTGTTTATATGTTGGCGGGATTACTCAAAAACTAAGAGAGACTTGGACAAAATTTAGTGGGTAGATAGCCCATGTCCTAGGGAACAATCGATTAAATTTGGGGACTGATCCTGATCGTATTACAGATTCTGGATCCGAAAAACATTTGTTGTGAAATATAAATCAGTGATGAGAAAACCTAACCCATTATGAAGGGTGGTTTGGAAATTACTTTGCCCTCCTCGCAGAGATGGGCTCCACTGATTGCCCCTCTAGTTATTGTCCGCCTTTACCAAGGCAGAGCGATAATGTTTTTGTTCACCTGTGTGTGTGTGTGTGTGTGTGTGTGTGTGTGTGTGTGTGTGTGTGTGTGTGTGTGTGTGTGTGTGTGTGTGTGTGTGTGTGTGTGTGTGTGTGTGGGTGGGTGTGTGGGTGTGGGTGTGTGTGGGTGTTTTCCCAATATATCTCACGAACGGCTTGAGCTATCAACATGAAACCTTCAGGGTATCAAGATATGGCCAAAATTTTGGCTGAGTTCAAAAATAGGAACTCTGGGTCAAGGTTAAGGTCAGCAAGATTGCTCCCAAATGTCAACTAGTTTTTATTGCTTGCCTTTAGCACCACTGCATCTCATGAACAGCTTGAGCTGTCAACATGAAACCTTCAGGGTGTCAAGATATGGCCACAGTCATGGATGAGTTAAAAAATGGGCACATGCGGTCAAGGTCAAGGTCCTCAAAATGGCTGCCAAAGGTAAAATCGTTTTTATTGCCCGCCTCTAGCGCCATTATATCTCATGAACAGCTTGAGCTACAAGTATCAACATGAAACCTTCAGGGTATCAAGATATGGCCAAAATCTTCCCCCCCCACCCCTCCTGGAGGGATGCCGACTCCCCCCGGTCCCCCTGGGGGTCCCCGCCCCATGGGCCCCCCCGGAGGGTCCAACCCCTCAGGCCCCTCCCGGGAGGGTCCGGACCCCCGGTCCCCGTCGGGCCCCCCTCCCACCGGGAGGGCACCGCCCATTGGCCCCCCGTGGGGGGTCGCCCTTGTAACTTGGCCTACAGCATATTCCGGCGGCGATTAGCATTCTGCTCCCAAATGCTTGTCTTCCATTGACTAAGGATTAGCTTTTTCCGAAATGGTGCGACTGAATTCCGTAAAGTTTTGCGATTTTTTTTTTTTTTATCTCTCGCTTTCAGCAGAGAGGATATTTATTGTGTGTGTGTGTGTGTGTGTGTGTGTGTGTGTGTGTGTGTGTGTTGCCCAAATAACTCGTCTTTAAATTTGATTTGTATTTAGTTTGTACCTTAACTAACAAAATATTTTGGCGGGCGATTAATCTTCGGCCACCGAATACTTGTTTTGTTAGCTGGGTGTTAAGTGAGTGATGTGTGTGTTGCGTGACGGTTGGTTGGGATGTGACGGGTGTTTTGTGTGACGGCTGAGGTGTGATGTAGGTGTGGTGTGACAACTGGTTGGATGTGACGAGTGTGTTGAAAATGACTGAATGGGATGTGCCTTGTGTTGAGTGACGTTTGACTGGGATGTGATGTGTGTGTTGTGTAACTAATAGTTGGGGTGTGATATGAGTGTAGAGTGACGTTTGGCTGGAATGTGACGTGTGTGTTGTGTGACGGTTGGCTGGGATATGACCTCTGTTTAAAATAATTGCCTTGGATGAGAGACATGTGTTATGTGATTGTTGGTTGGGATGTGGTGTGTTCAGTGTGGTAATTAGCTGGGATGTGACGTGTGTTGTGTGACGGTTGGTTCGGTTGAGATATAACGCGTGTGTTGTGTGACGGATAATTGGGATATAACGAGTTGTTGAAAATGATTGCCTGGGATGTGACTTGTGTGATGATTGGCTGGGATGTGACGTGTGTGGTGTGTGACGATTTGTTAGCATAAAATGTGTGTGTTAAAATGACTGAGTAGGATATAAAGTGTATTAAAATGATTGGTTGGGATGTGACATGTATGTTGCGAACAACTGGGTGGGATGAGCGGTGTGTGTTGTTGGTGTTCGGGATGGTCTAGGAGGAACTGCGTTGGAAAATGGGATTAACCAGGACAGCGAATTAGAGAATCGTTGTTGAGATGAAAACAATATTAAGTCTGGAGGTCCTACTGTTGTAACTGTTAGGAAAATTAATTTTTTTTTTCTTAACATGGGACAAGAAATACATGAAAACATTACATCCATATGTCATGTTAAACTGATAGTATTCACCAACGTACTTTTTTTTTTTTTAACATGAATGGAAAGCTTTCCTCACTGAAGTCTTGGATTCCTACAGCAGAAAGATCGGAAATCACAGCTTCTTACTGGATATAGATCTAGGATCGTTGTGTCGCTTCTGTGAGGACAATATGAAAGTCTGCATTTCAATAATGGCAACCTTCTGAAGTTCCAAGGAGCAACAAATAATGCTTGTTCCAAGCTTATGTGGAAACGAACTCTCTGATTATGATGTTCCAGTCGAAATACTGGAAATTTTGAATCGTGTGTGAAAATTATTAATATTCATTTCCTACCAATAGCTTCTCTACACTTCTTGGTTTCCAAAATGACTACAGAGGATTTCAACTTACACGACAGGAGATGAGTTTCGCAAGGGTTCGATCGGTATCGAGACGTAATTATTGACAGAAACCACAAATACTTCACATCGCACCTGCAATACAGTGATATTATTGTGTACTTTATTCCAGTGTTAACGAAAAATGGAAACTACCCTAGGTGAGTTCCGCAAAGTGGAGAGGAAAACGAGTGCTTTATCTAACCTCTCCAGTTCGACATATCTAAGTTGAATTTAAAACGTGTGGAGGGTGCTAGAATACAGTAATAAAGTCATAAACTGAACAAAAATAAACTTAGATAACAGTAATGCAGTAATACAGAAATAATCGTTGCGAAGACACTGACCAAAAGTTACCACATGACCACATTTTCACACAAGTCCCTGCTGCAGTGATGGTGACCTATTTGGAGGTATGGTTGGTCGCTTGTACTGTACTCTGACCAATTTAAATTGGAGTATGATCTCCATCGCTCATCTTGAAGGCTGAGCTGCTACAAGAGATAACACGAAAATATTGTCCTTGTCAGGGAGAAGTGCTATGAAAAAGGATGTAGAGCCACGATATTAGCTTATTCTGTAACGTGAAGTAGTTTGCAAAAGGATGAAAATCTCCGCCAAGGTATGGTGGACGAGCTATAAAGGTAGTATAATTATGTCCGGTCGATTTTCCCGATTCTTTCTCGACATTGACTTAGAAAATCAACTTTGTGAATCTGCAGCAACCGACACTAATTATTTAATTTGGTCCCAGATTTGTGTCATCAGTGTCGTTTGCTTCGGATTCACGGGACTGATTTTAAGAGTCCAGGTGAAAGGAAAGCAGAAGAGGCGATTGGACTTTTGATGCCAATAGTTCCGCACAGCTAACATCCACACTCACACAGGTTTTCAATTTAATGCTGTTGACACTGGATCTACAGATATCTATATAACTCTGAAGTCTTATGGCCAGCATTATTTTATAAATACCTAATAAAGAAATGTTGTATGTATTATTATCATTTTAGGTATCATCATCATCATCATCATCAGCCGTTTGAGTGTCCACTGCAGGACCGGCCTATCCTGACCGAAGTGGGGACGATACAGCCTATGTATCTCTACCAGGTGGCTGTCTGGTGGTGATTGTATGTAGGGTGAGAAGTGCTTGTAAGTGTGATTGTAGTGTTGGAGTGGCTTTGGATATGCGTGTAGTCTGTGAACCCAGTGTAATCGGTCCGCGCAAGCCGGCTGGGTGCAAGCATACTCTATAGTATGTCCGCCAATGCACTACGTGGTCGGAAGAACGCTCCCAAAGTTAATTACCCTGGCGGGGCGCGAACCCTCGTTCTCCCATGTACGAAAACGCACACTCTACCAATGTACCACAGAGGTTCATTTTAGGTATAGTGTAACGATTTCTTCAAGTTTTGTGTACAGTACTTACATTTCCCTCGCCAAAATTTGTGGGATACTTTCGTTATTTTGCAGCTCATTTCTCACAGCTGAATGGCAGAATTGACAACAGACTTCATAGTGATTAGCATCATATTCGTGTGGCAAAACGTTGTTACAGCTCACTATTCTTGGTGGAAAGAAGAAATTTTTAGGCCAAATATAAAGTATAGTGAATAAGTGTCATTAAAATGTCTACTAAACTAGCAACACGCTGTCCTTTTGTCTTTATCTTCAACGGTAATATCCAAGAATGATGGACACAGGATGCAGTCCTCCGAGTGAAGCCACTCTACCATAATGAAATAAATGGTGATCAAGCATCACTTATGCAGCTGCACAAATATCCACATCATTCTTCTCCATCTAACGCCCATATTTCTTATTACTGTATATAAGGTACTGGGCTTCTTTATACGGCATAACTATCTGTCAAATAAATTAAGCAATCATGTTGAATTGTCTGTTACATACAGTTTACTTAATCTGAGAGACTAATAATGATTCATCGTTTGAAATTTAGCTTAAACAACAATAACTAAAACCAGTGTTGCTCGGGTTAGCCATGTGATGGCAGTTATGACAACACGTGGAGTCGTGGACAATATACACACTGAAATAAATCAAGTTCTGTATCATGTTTTTGCACGGTAAGTATCTTAACAGGCAAGGTTATGTAATTTATTTAGGTAGACGATGGGCCATCCATGATATGTGGAGAGACATCTACTGACTCCATCATGTCAACACCTGATGCAGACAACTAGTAATATGCCATTCTTATTAATACTCTCATAAATATCTTAGGAAACTTTTGATATTTTCTATGGATGTTCTAGTTGAGCTCTGTGCCCCCTTCCCCAGTATTTGCGTTTAGTTCCTGTGGTACCCATACCTACTACGGCCTGTACCTAGGCACATACGAAATCCATTCCTTTATCATGAAAAGTTCAAATCTTATGGGTAGTTTAGGAGATCGAGGACTGGGGTTTCATATCCTACCTGAACCCCGAAGTGGAAATTTTTTTGGTGAATACAGCCTAATCGGAGCTTTTAAGGGTACATCCATATAATATTTCATTCCTTTATCTTGTATATAAAGGTTATTTTCTTGTCAAATCAGGACCAGGGGTTGGGGACTACGTCCCCTTCCCTGAACCCCCAAGCATAGTTTCTGTTGGACAGGTCAATTAATTACTTTCAACTTTGTTTACCGCCAAGCACATTTTTTAACCCCCTCAAAATAAAGATGTTGGGGAACCTAAACCCGTGTGCTGTCCACATGATCCTTATGACCTACTTTCCTCTGGACCTTCTATACCAAATCAAATATTCAGTACTGTACCTTGATTGAAAGGTGAGACCGTGACTGGCGGAGAGGCAAAGTTAACACAAACTGTGAAGTATTAACTATATATATATATATATATATATATATATAGATAGATAGATAGATAGATAGATAGATAGATAGATAGATATAGATAGATAGATATAGATAGATAGATAGATATAGATAGATAGAAAGATAGATAGATAGATAGATAGATGGATAGAAAGATAGATAGGTAGATAGAGATATAGAGATAGACATAGACATATATATATATATATATATATATATATATATTTATAGACATATATATATATATATATATATATATATATATATATATATATATATGTATGTATGTATCTCTCTCTCTCTCTCTCTCTCTCTCTCTCTCTATATATATATATATATATATCTATATATATATCTATATATATATCTATCTATCTATCTATCTATCTATCTATCTATCTATATATATATATATATATATATATATAGTATATATATATTTGTATGTATCTCTCTCTCTCTCTCTCTCTCTCTCTCTCTCTCTCTCTATATATATATATATATATATATATATATATAGATCTATATATATATATCTATATATCTATCTATCTATCTATCTATCTATCTATCTATCTATATATATATATATATATATATATGTGTGTGTGTGTGTGTATGTGTGTGCGTGTGTGTATACAGTATATACATACATACATATACCATGTGTGTGTGTGTGTGTGTGTGTGTGTGTGTGTGTGTATATGTACAGTCTGTATGCAGTGTACGGTAGCTTGATTAATGGCCCTAAGAAAAATACATGAGTGTTTTTACATATACCGCATACAAAACAGGCATCTTACCCCTCCCTCCCCTGCAAATATTGTAAATTTCACAGAACAGAAATCTCCTCTTGGTTTATCTGCAGGAGTTTGCCATGAGTGTTGTCTCCCGTCAGCCATCAAAATGGAATAACACAAGTAAAGGTTGAATGTAAACAAAATATGTAAAATTTATATGGCTACGGAAACCGCTGCTTTCATTACGTCATATTTTGTAAAATGTAATGTACATATTATATAAAGAATGAGTCTTAATCATGTATTAGACACGAAGCAGGTAAGGGATGGACAACTGCCACCTGTAAGCAGTGAGTTACATTTGAGGAACAGACATTTATTCAGAGGTGCTCGGTTCCGCTTGGGAAAAAATCGGCGCAAGTGTTCGGGTTTTTGTCTTACAACGGATTGTTAAACAAGGGAGGACGTTTTTAATGATAAATGTCTGCTTTGTCTGTCAGAGATAGTTCACTTGTAAAGTGTAAATTTCCTCTGAATTCAGAAGATTGGAAATACGTGGAGGATCCGGTGGGCGGCAGAACTGTAGGGAGGCAGTGACTGAGATTAGGGCTGACTTGGGCACTTAAACTAAGGGAAGAGCGAGCAATGGTGTGACAGGAACCATTTATCCGGTAAACGAGCGCCTCAGCAGCCAAAGCTCTCCTGAGTCTCAGGCACCACTCCCCAGGGCGCTGCGAGTCCCGGCTGTGGGATGGAATGACCGGAGCAACAGCTGGCCAGGTAGTTCCGCTTAGGTTACGATCTGGTGCTGGGCAAAGATGTCCTCGTCCTGCTAGGAACACTCCACTTATTCTGGGATAATATTGATCGAATCACTTGAGATTCGCTGAACTTAACTTAGACGTCACGAAGTTACTGTACTCTTATTATTGCCCCCAAAATACCATGTAATATGAGATCTAGTAAGATCATTGCTACAGTTCATCGAGTAACGATTCAGAATTACAATATACTCAAGTCACTGGATTTTTATCTGCATAACGCACCTTTAAGGACACTTTAAATAATATATATACAAATGCTAAATCAGGTCTTTTATTCAATCCTTTCATATCCGGCTTTCAATTGTTTCGAGATTTAAAGCACCTGTTAGAAGACAAACTTTTGTATCAAAGAACTGTTTATATGTGATTTGACTGTTTTTAAATTGTCCACAAATTCTTTGTACAAAAAGAAAATACAGGATGATACGTGAAAAAGCTTTTTGCATGCAGGGCGGAGCCAAGACTGCGAAGGCTTGGATGGAGTGTGAAAGAGAGTACGGCCAGTTTTCCTTGTATGTCACTCAGTGCAACAACCTCTACTATTCCTTCCAACCTAGGCAATGTTTCACGCCCCCTGCATAATATTTGGTGGCATGCGAATTTTCTTGTTGTCCCATAGAACAGTATAATAAATTCCTGCCTCATTCCACCTGACGACATGTCATTTTCACACCCTCCTGCATAATTACCTCAATTCCGTCCCCAGCTGCTATCACAAACCTTCCACCTGCGCTCCTGTCAACCATTCCACAACTTTCACGGCCACAATCGTCGCGGTCGCCTTCATATGAATTATGCATTAGAAAAGTTTGTAAAATGTTTTTCCCCACCGCTCTCGTGGAGTTGAAACAAACCGTGCGTGGTGGAAATGTTGGCGAGGCTCCTGGAACCTTGTCGACTTGAGTTAGTGCACCCTAACTTAGCAGAGATTTTCTTTCTTATGCAGCTGAGTTCCCGTAGCCCAATGGAAGAATAAGGCTATACTGCGACTTTACATCCTTTCTACTGCACTTCTCTGTGACTCGCATTATAATCAAGTGTTAATCCACTTTTGCACAACAACTCAACATTAGGCTGGAGATATGGCAATTTTAGGACAAGATACAATGGAGGGAGTATTAGCACGTACTGTCTTCGCTTCGTCAGTTTCCACAGTGTCAGAGTTTCTGTGCCTCACTGAGTGCAAATGTGACAGTAGGTATCCGTCTTGCTTGAAGAGGAAAATTTATCTTTTTCTGGCTGCTTCTGTGCTGAAGCTATACTGTCTTTCACAACTGCCATTCTTGCATCGACTAAATCGCTGACATGTTTCAGGAACCTCCCAATTAATTGGCTTTTTCCATATGAAACAAAAATTGCATTTTCTTGCTTACATTGGCATGTGCTGATACATTCTTGCGGTGTTCCAGTTCTCCCCCTCTGCCTCAGATTCATTCCTTTTTGTTTCATTATCGTTGTTTTGTGGTACTTCTGGTTTAATGATCACCTGTTCCCTGAGTATGATTTTCTAAAAAGTTTAACAAACTTGTGGCACAGCTGACACATTAATTACCTTGGGACCAGTCAACCGGAATTCTGGACAAAATGTGGAGAGTCTCTGGCAACCTCTTGCTTGAGTGTTGCTCTCCGAATGAGGCTCTATTGTCCTCGAGAGTCAAGAGCAGCGTGGTGAGAGCGGTGAGAGTCTCCTTGACGAGGGCATGCGACCGTCACTCTTTCATTCTTCTTTAATTTTTAAGCCTAATCTTTGTTCTCTTTGTGTCTCCTTTTATCATTCTCTCACTGGATTTTTTTTCAGCTCCAATGGTTTCTTATTATATAATAACATATTCACTTTTGGTTATCTTGGCAGGAGGGAGCGCCATCTATACATTCACTCTATGAAGTGCTACGTACAGGTAACTTTACAATGAATGACATGCCAAATGCTTTTCTGCACTTCGGGAAACCATTTCCCACGCTGGTTGGTAACCATATAAGCAACATGTGCACGTCCAGGGGTGTAATGGGTTAGGGCAGTCCAAATGGATGAGGTCCATAAGGTTAAAATACGATAGTTAAGTTTACTGCTAGCATAAAGCCTCTCAGGAATGAGTGGCTGATCCCTTGGTCTTGAATAATCAGACTGACGAACCTAACTCTAGGCCCCTACTCTCTTGGTACGGGTAACATAGGACAGTAGCAGCAGTAGTAGATGTAGTTCCAGGCTCAACTGAAACGTAAACCAGATGGGGTGCAGGTTGAAAGTGCCCTACTCCGGCAGTCAACTGTCCATCTTTCCAGGGATAGGGAAGGAAGAAAATGAGGGACGTTTGTATAACCCGGCAGCACACCTGTCCCTCTATATCGGTGCCACCGCGTGAAGGTGTCCCTCTCCATCACCAGCAAGGGACTGAACGATGATATGGATGACGGTGGAATTGTTATTTTGGTACAAGCCCTCACTGTGCGGAATCTGCAGTGAACAGTGACCTCTTTCTCGGTTAGTTTATTGCGGAATACAAATTCCTCTTAAATTTTACTCAGATTTTTTATTCTCGCCCTATTACCTCCATTCCACAGTTTAGGGCTAAGGATAAAAGCTCCCCTGGTTATATAATTTTGTTGGCGGCAGATGAGGGGGTTGTGGTAGTAGGTTGGGTGTAGTGGTGTGTTGTGGTAGGGGTCTGGGTGTAGTGGTGGGAGTTTGGGTGGACGTTGTGGAGGGAGTTTGGGTGAATGTTGTGGTGCGAG
>NC_136967.1:14390000-14532500 GCF_032717465.1 Coenobita brevimanus | reverse complement strand
CACACACACACACACACACACACACACACACACACACACACACACACACACACACACACACACACACACACACACACACACACACACACACACACACACACACACACACACACACACACACACACACACACACACACACACACACACACACACACACACACACACACACACACACACACACACACACACACACACACACACACACACACACACACACACACACACACACACACACACACACACACACACACACACACACACACACACACACACACACACACACACACACACACACACACACACACACACACACACACACACACACACACACACACACACACACACACACACACACACACACACACACACACACACACACACACACACACACACACACACACACACACACACACACACACACACACACACACACACACACACACACACACACACACACACACACACACACACACACACACACACACACACACACACACAAAGAATCGGTAATATTCACTTCAATTTCATTATCAGCACTAAAAACTATATATCACCATAATTATTGACTCTTCACTGCTAAACCGAGATGACTATCAGCATTTACTCAATATGTATGCAGCATAATTAACATTCAGGCTCTTATGATGCTCCTTCTCATTCCACAAATCGTCTGGTGTTAGGCAGATTAAATTAAAAGTGATCTGACTATGAGGGGATTAATGGAGAGAATACTTACACTTTCAGACTCCTGTGGCTCATCTTTGGCTGAATGAAGTGCTCAGTTTTTAGCCAGAATAAATGAGCGGAATTGACGCATCTGTCAAAGTCTTCAGTGAATGATGAAGCAACTGTAGCTTTTACTGTAGCTTTTCCTATAGCATATCACAATTTACTTCATATCCCACTCCACTTCAATAGTAAATCTCGTTTCAGCTCGTATCCCATCTCACTTTAATGGCATACCACAGTTCATATCTCAGTAGTAATATGTCCTACTTCACATCAATAGCATACCCCGGTTCATGTCCCAGTGGTGTATCCCAGTTCAGTAGCAAATTCCAGTTCAGTCCAACAGCATATCTCATCCCAGTTCACCCGTAGGCCTGAGTTATTCCCGAGTGTTAAGAGGCGAAACGAGAGCGGAGCAAATTATCATAAACGCAGATTATCAGCTGAATTCCAGACCCAACAATTCTCTCCCCAAAGGATTTTCAAACTGGGTGAGAATTTGACAACTCGCTCCCAGCACAACCAAGTCCGTCCGAATCCAGGTGCAAATGAGGCTTTGAATTTGTAGGCTGGAAGGGGGAGAGGGGAGGGGAGGAGAGGGGAAGAGGGAGGGGGAGGTGGAGGAGGGACGCGACGGGCACCTGTCTGTGTACGTACAAGGGGTCGTAGCCAGTTTCAGTGATAATCAAGCATCCATCTGGGCTAATTGTTGTCAGAAATCATTTAGTTTTGTCGAGTCGAAGTGCGAATGAGGCTTCGAATTTATAGGTTGGGAGGGAGGTGGGTGGAGGAAGGACGAGAGGGGAACCTACGTCTGTATTTATAATGAGTCGTAGCCGATTTCACCGATCAACTACATCCATAGAAGTCAATCCCTTCACTCCGATGACGTATTTTGCATTTTATTTCTGTTGTCTCCAGACGATTTTTTTCAGATTTGGAAGAGAAAATTATCAAGTTGTGGTGGGATTTATAGAGACTGCTTCCAACTCCGTAACTACATATGGTTTCTCCAAAGCTGGCAGAATAGCTTGATGGAAACAAGAATAAACTGATATGTATGTATTCGGATTCAAGAGGTTAATTGTTATCAGAAATTATTTACTTTTGCCGTATCTGTTACTTTAATATTCACTATGCACGGTGTTTGGTAGCTGTGTGAGCGAAGACAAAATTATAAACAGCCAATCACATACTGGACTTAGGCTTAAGACCGTCAGTGAATCCTGCTCTGGAAATGCTTTAGAAATGGTGTCCAATCAGGGAAAGAACAGCGAGCCGCCCCACACGGCTCGCTTTCTACACCAGGCTCATTCCTGCCGGGCCTCGCATTCTCTCTCGCTTCTACACACATTCCTTTAAAACTTTACTACATTAGGGATCTCTATTGCATTTATTTTCGAGATATGATTTGTATTTATGCTTATGTAACTATGTAGCACACAGATTCACCAGGAGAGATGATTATTGGTTTAGTCTACTGTAAAAGTCCACACAAGGCAAACTGTAGTATTGGATCTTCTATTCGAAACGAATGACCCTTCCCCTGCTAGCGAAGCATGGAAAGAAAAGAGATGTCTGTAGTGAGAGTGATACCTATGACTGTCAATGTTATCATGGATATATTTATGTGTCAGAGATTGTATACGTTATCGTTAGAACAGACAAGGTGCGAATATATACAAGGATATGAAGTGACATACTACCCACATCCGCTATAAATGTCCACATTGGTTTTTGTTTATAATATTTGGCAGCGAAGATAGAGACAAACATGTTGCCACCGCGCCTCCGTGGTTCGGGCGACTGGTTTACTGAAGAATAAAACATTATGTCTGGGAGCTAAGTTACGTAGATTAGATTATCAAAAGTTGTAGATCTGCTTGCTGTTTACGTCGTTGAGTGGGTCCTCTTCTCTTTACTTTGATAAATATATGGAAAAATTGGCCTAACAAGAAACTGATGACAAATGAAGAATACCCATGAGAATAAAGCCAATACGGCTATTATTTGTTGCTACTTGCCCCATTTAAATGTGAAGTATAGTGCTAGGATAAGGGATGATGCTTTTCTTTAATATCTTCATATCGATACAGCTCTTCTGTAGAAAATTTTTTGACGTTTTACTGCACTAGATTTCTTTTACAGCCACCCCGTAAAACATATAGCCTATTTTTTCAAACTCACAAGAACGGCGACGTTACAGTATCAAAGACTTTATTTCTTGCATGCATTGCTATGGGCAAAATTATTTTGCCAAATGCCAAACGATTTTACACATTTGTGGGAGATAATTCGCAGACCAAAGTTCAAAAATATCCCTTCAACCTTGTACTTGTCCAAGAAATTCTTCAGCATTTTGATTTGACCAGACGATTTATTTTTACCTGGGAAAGACCCTTAGCAGGCCAATAAA
The DNA here is from genome assembly GCF_032717465.1 of Coenobita brevimanus. Lineage (NCBI taxonomy): Eukaryota > Metazoa > Arthropoda > Malacostraca > Decapoda > Coenobitidae > Coenobita > Coenobita brevimanus. The sequence goes on along the minus strand of NC_136967.1, from coordinate 14,529,355 downwards.
AGCTTATTTTGTTTTTGCAGGGGACCTTCGTCTCTGAATCTTTAATAATTTTCAATGGAACTATAAGACAGCTGCTCACAAAAAAGGTAAGGTTTAAGAAATAAGTAGCCACTATCTACGAAAGTCAATGAGCAGGAATAAAACGCCGTTAAACAGAATACAAACAAATCAAGATATTGCCAGTTATTTCAGTCTCTTCTCTTTCCGCTCACTATTCCGCCCCAACCCCCTGCCTACGCCGCCCCCAGGGAGCCACCAACACTGCAGTGCGAGCCTCATAAATCCTGCGGTAATATTTCAAGCGGCATCGGGGAGCCTCTTGAGCAAATATTGGGAGTGGAGTTCTGGTCCAGGGGGTCCTTTCTTTCCTGAGGCACTAGGCGCTTCGGATCAAACTGCCTGGGAAGGATTGTGGGTGGCTGTGCGGGGAGAGAATATTAGGTGATAGACGTACGCCATAGGTGAGAGGGAACGGGGATGAGATGAGGTTGTAACAGGATAAAGTGGGAGAAATATGAAAAGTGGTGAGTACGAGAATAATGCATGACAAAGGTGAGGAGGGGAAGGGGATGATGAGTGGAAGTTGATGGGAGACTGGAACGAAAGAGGTGAGAGAGAAGTGATTTAAGTGCGAAAGGGAGAAATATAAATGATAATGAAAATAGCTGTGCGGGTATAAGCAAGTGGAGGGAACTTGGTTGAAAAGAGAGAGAGAGAGAGAGAGAGAGAGAGAGAGAGAGAGAGAGAGTTACATAGAGTTACATAGATACACAGACCTTACGGTCCCTACGAGGTGGTCCGGCCTTAATCCTAATATAGTGCATAGGAGCAGCAGAAAAGGATAGCACAGCAGAAGGCTCTCTCCCCCACCCTCCAGACCCTCCGGCATTTGCCGTACAGGAAACAAGAGAGGAAGTAATACCTTGCAAGAATGAAAAACCTGAGGGAATTTTATAGGATCGGCAGAAAGTAGAATAATATGGAAAAGGAAAATTTGGGCATACAGTCACATACTTACTCTATGCATGCATTTTTTTTTTAAATCAAAAGATGAATCTATTATATATATCCTAAAATATTGTCTGTGTCTAATAGACAAGTGAATGCAGACGCGAATATGCAAATAATTGCTCCATCCTAACTAAACGACACCAATTGCGTCGAGATACATGTCCAGTCTCTTTTTAAATATATTTATGGTACCACTCTCAATCACATTCCCAGGGAGTTTATTCCATTCGTTTACAACAGAGTAAGTGAAGAAGTTTTTGGTTGTATCAAGATTAGCCCTCCTTTCTTGCAACTTCATACCATTTCCTCGAGTTACAGTCTCGGCAATTACTGTGAATAGCTTGCTTGAATCAGTATTACTAAAGCCTTTTAGAATCTTAAAACATTCAATCAGTTGTCCCCTGAGTCTCCGTTTTCTAAGAGAGAATAGGTTTAATTCCCTGGTGTCTCTCGAGGTATGGTTTGTTTCTCGGGGACGGGATTAACTTGGTAGCCCTACGCTGGACCGCTTCGAGTATTTCTATATCTTTAATTAGGTGAGGCGCCCAAAATTGCACTGCACTCTCTAAGTGTGGTCTGATTATGCTTTTGTATACGGGGATTACAGTATCTTTGCTTTTATATGTAAAATGTCTTTTGATGAAGCCTAGGGTCCTGTTGGCTTTACTGGCGGCAGAGATACATTGATTTGAACATTTCAGATCGTCTGAAATTAGTACGCCTAGATCCTTAACTAGTGAGGACTTGCTAATGATTTGGCCCTTCATTTCGTTATCATACCTTTTGTTTTTCTTCCCACATTGCAGTACCTGACATTTGCTTACACTGAAGGGCATTTGCCTTTTTTCTGACCAGCTGATAATTTTATTAAGGTCATTTTGAAGGCTAATTCTGTCTTCTTCAGTTAATATAGTGTTGCCGATTTTTGTGTCGTCCGCAAATTTAGAAATGAAGTTGTTTAGGCCAACATCGATATCGTTAATATATATAATAAATAGGACTGGTCCCAACACTGATCCCTGAGGAACACCACTGGTCACTGGAGCCTAGTCTGACTCTACTCCATTTATAACGACTCGTTGCTTTCTCTCACTTAACCAGCAACGTATCCACCTATGAATATTTCCATCAATTCCAAGTGATCTTACTTTTGTCATTAGTTTATCATGCGGCACTTTGTCAAAGGCTTTCTGGAAGTCTAAGTAGATTATATCAAGTGACCTGGTACAATCATTCATTTTAAAAAGTGTATCGTAAAATTCATTTAAATTTGTCACGCATGATCTCAGCGTTCTAAAGCCATGCTGGCTGTTCCTAATTACGTTATTAGTTTCTAGGAACTCAACTCTCCTATCTCTAATTAATGATTCGAGGATCTTTCCCCAAGACAGAGGTAAGGCCAATTGGTCTATAATTACCTGGTTGATCTCTACTGCCCTTTTTGTATATAGGGGTCACGTTAGCCAGTCTCCAGTCTGCTGGAACCTTTCCTTGTTGTAGGGACTTGTTAAAGATAGATGTTAGAGGACTGCATATTACGTCCACCACATTTTTCAGTATTTTTGGGTAGAAATTGTCTGGACCGGGAGAGAGAGAGAGAGAGAGGATAAGTGAGTGAAAGGATATGGGTAAGTTTGAAGTGTAAGAAATGGATATGGTGTGCAATAGGTAGAGGGGTGGAAAAGTGTAGAAGAGGATTAGACCTGGGTAGTCTAGGTGAGAGAAGTGTAGCACAGGATAGAGAGAGTGAGTGGGTAAGTCTAAGTGGACGGGTGAGGGTGGATTAAAAGAGGTGAGGGCAGAAGGGACAATTGTGAGATGGGTTGAGGAGTGGAAGGGTATGGTAATGGCTGTGGGTTGTGAGAGGGTACAGATAATTAGGTTAATAATGTATGACAAAGGGAAGAAGGAAAAATGAAGGGTAAGTAGGTGAAAAAGAAAAGATATATGCTATATGGAAGGTGATACGTAAGAGAGAAATGTAAAAGGGGAGACTGGAGTGAGAGAAGTTAAAAAGGGAGAGGGGTGGAAACAGGTGGGAAGGGATCAGTGTGAATGGGGGATGTGACCGAAGGACGAAGGTAAGAGACATGGACGAAAGAGGGTAGGGGTGGATGAGTGGAAGTGGGTGGGGTATGGAGTATATGCAATGATAGGATGAGAGATGTGGAAAGGGACAGGATAGGGTTGGGTATAAAGCGGGAGGGTAGGGGAGAGATGTAGGTGAAAGATGACAGGGAAAAGGAATGTCTGAGTGGATGGGAATGTTTGAGAGGTGGGAGCAGAGTGTAAGACGACAGCTGAACCGCAAAATTGAGAGAGTTACTGAGATGAAACTCTAGTGTAGCACAGATGAAAATTACAAGGTGCAGGTGAGAGCGAATTGGTAGGTATGCGGAAGACCTGCGAGAAAATGATGGGTAAGAGAATGGATACAGATGTGGAAGTGTCAGAGCTTGGTTGATTGATCATTAGTTGCTTGGCAATCAACCCGTGGCATAGATGTCGAGCCTGTCAACCAAGTCAATCCCATGACGCATACTCGTATTTATACTTTTATTCCTGCGATCTCCTGACGATGATATTAACCTCTTGAAACAGGTGACCGATTTTTTTTTTTCTTTTTTTTGTGGTATGCTATTAAACGATTTTCTTCAGAAAAAAAGAGCATCCTAGTGGTGAAGGTAGCAGTGAAGGCTATATCCAACCCATCCAATACAGAAGCTCTCTCATTTGTTGAATAAAAGCCTCTAAAAGTAAGAATAAAATAAATACGTCATCGAAGTGAAGGAAGAGTTTGTGAAAGAAAGTTCGAGCTATGGTAAAAACATATATTCGAATAAGGTCGTGGAATGGTGGCCTTAATAAAACGAACAAGAAAAAAGATGAAAAACACCTTCGACAGCCGCACTAACGCCTGCATTGTGAGGGCAAAGAAATAATCGTTTACGGGGAAGGCGGAGGGGTGAACTTCGCGGGTCCCACCTTCTATAAACTCTGGTCCGAATGAAGGACTACTACTATGCAAGATTTCGCCTGCCTATATCAAAATTATGGCATTGTATCCCTCCGTAGTAGGTGATCATCGAAGGCCTCACACTACCTATAATGTGGCCAGAGTGAATGCTTGTTCTCATGTAAACTTTCATGTTCCTAAGATAAAAACCATGACCGTGCATAAAGGCTATGGCTAAGACACCCCTCTCCCCGGGGGCCAACCCCATCGTGGGGGGGTGGTCTCTGGGGATCTCAGTCCCTGTGAAGATATACCATTGTGCAAAATATCATGTCCTTCCTCTGGAGGTAACCACCAGCCCCCCTGCCTGTGTAGGTGATCATTTTGATCCCACCCAGTATAAAACGGCCGGGGTAAACGCCTACCAGTTTTCAAAATTTCTTATTCCCAAGTTTAAAACTATGGCCATGGCTAATGGCTTTGCTGGGACCCACGGGGGCCATCTCCCCCACCCTCCCCGTGAGGGGCCACCCTCGGTTGATTCACTTTTCCCAAAACGAGGCCGGACTGAATATCCATCAATACGCAAAAGTTCATTTTCTTTAGTTAAAACTTTGGTCGTGCATAACGACATTGGCTGAGAACACCGATCCCCCCCCCCCCCGAGTCCCACCATGCTTATAACCTGGCGCGAGTGAAGCTCTACGATTTTGCAAACAATACATGCCCCTATATAAGAAACTGGCCGTGCCTAACGGTTACGTGTTGAACAGTCGGGATCCCCTGTCCCCTTGGAGGGGAGGGGTGCTGCCCTCGGGAATCCCACCCTGCCTGAGACCTGGCCAGGGTGAAGGTCTTATCATTGTATATATATATATATATATATATATATATATATATATATATATATATATATATATATATTTTTTTTTTTTTTTTTCATAAAACTCCTCTCATAAAGCCTGGATCCAATTCTTCAAGAAAATACTGTAACTCAGTGAAAGGAAAAGGCGGACAGAGAACATGAAGGAGATGCCAAATTAGGAGATTTGCTGGGATGGGATACAACACGCAAACAGCCAATACGCCAAAATGAAGGAAGATAAGAGAAGCCTTCGTCTTACAATGGACTGTCTTATGCTGCTGCTGCTGATGATGGCAATCACTCACAATTCATTTCACTGAGGTGGAGGAAGATCTTTATAAATGAAAGGAAGATCTTTATAAATGAAAGAATTTGTCTATGAGTGTTTTTTGTGTTTCTTTCTTACTACAGGAGAAGGATCTTTTGCAGTTCAGTAGACCTTGAACTGAAAATGCAGTACAGCAGATTCATCCTTATTCATTTCTTCCACCAGTGCATAATGCCAGCCCTTCTCTGAGGTGGCAGCGAGGACTGACCACCACTGCCCTCGTCATAAGTGGTATTCACGGACCATTCAGTCAGCCGTCATCAAATTTACGAGGTTACAACTAGCTGTAATATTCCCAGGTTACTGTCACCCTGAGCTCCGAGAGCGCAGCTAGGAGAGGTAGCCGAAAGTAATTGGTATTTTGACTCTTTATGCCTCTACTAAAATATGTGCCTGGCTATAATTTTGGGTACTAAAGACGGGATAATGTGTGAAGTGGCAGATTGATCCTCAGTTTTCTCACGCTTACTAAGTGACAAACGGCACGAGAGATGGTCGAAATTGGCCCTTGACTTCACTGATCTTTTACTTTTGCCCTCCTGGACGATTTTTTACAGCTTTGAAGATAAGTTTCGACATGGGCGGGTTAAGTATAGTCTTCAATACATCTTCAGTGAAAGAAGTCACACCCCTACTGTATGAAATCAAATGAAGGTAGAACACACACACACACACACACACACACACACACACACACACACACACACACACACACAATACGCCAACGAACGTAAGGTGTTTATCGGTGTTGTTACTCTCTAAACAGCTATAACTTTGTATGATCAGTTACACTTCTCGGTACTAAAAAGGAAATTAATATACATACAGGCAAACTACTTTTAACTTTCTCATGTAGGCCTACTGGCTGAGAAACACCATGAGAGGTAGCTCAGAATAATCGATATCCTTACTCTCAAAACAGCTATAATTTTACCTGCGCAGCTGTAATCCAAGGCACTAAAAAGGAGATAATGTACACAGAGGTAGATTGATCTTGGCTTCCTCATGCTTACGCAGTGAGAAATAGTCGAAAATAATCAGTAATCTTATTCTCCATAAAGCTGTAAATTTGCGTGCACAGCCATAATTTTGCGTGAACAGCTATAATTTGGGGTACTAAAAGGGAGGTAATGTATATTAAGGCAGATTGATCTCCACCTCCCCGCGCTTACTGACTGATAAACGCAGCCGTAACTCAGTACCCTTTTCCTCCCTTTCTCCTTACGTACCTTCCCGGACGCTGTAATTTCCTGTTGGCTCCGTGCCCGGCGTCGGTAACGTGTGGTTGGGCTGACTGATAAACTGTGGCAGCCTCACCCTTAACCACACGCAAATGTTGTTACCTCGCACATTTATAAATGGTTCACTCACTCACGAGGTAAAGAGAGCAACAAGACCTTCGGGCAGGGTCCGTTTAACCCAGTCGCCACCTACAACTGATATAGGGACCTAGACTATACATTCGACGGTTGCGTGTCGTAATGTGAGGGAATGTTTGGGTGCTTTCGTTGTTAATTAATTATTTATTTTATTTCCATGTCCCTTTTAGCGTTAGGTTTACTTTTCAACCCTTCCAACCTGGTGACATATTTCTATTCTCCTTTTCCTATCTCTAGCTTTCCGCATCTACATTTTAAATGGCTCACCCATCCACCGAGAGGCTTACTCGTAAGTCTAACCCGTTTCTTTTTTTTTTTTTTTCTCCCCCACCCCCTTTTTTGCTATCGTAATACGAATTTGTTTCATACTGACGAGATATCTCGAACTGGAAGGGTTAGATACAACCCTCATCAACCCCTTCAGGACTGGAGATCTTTTCCCCAATTGAATAAAACGTCTGGAGGTAGCGTTATTAAATTTAATATTACGTCAACATCACAGAAATAAAGAAATCAAGAATAACTGCGAAATTATAAAAAATACTAAAATGAAGCAGAACTGTGACAGCCCAAATAGATTCTGCTACTCGTGAAACCATGTAAAAAGTTCGTTGGTAACTATACAGGCACAGAATAAACGTCTGGTGGTCAAAGCTGCGAACAGCGCCGCTACTGTTTTGATAGCGATGGTGGTAACGCCATTACTTTTTTTTTTAGCCAGTAGCGGAACTGAGAGCGCAGCTCCTTTTCGGCTGTACTCACGCGTTACGGCGCTCCTCACTGCTCACGCGACGAATACAGGTCCGGAGTCGGTGAGTATATACAGATATGCCGATGGTTTGGTTGTATTTATTAATGACGAAAAATAATACTTTCGTCAGTTCTGTCAATTAATGATGTTTGTTCTACATCAGTAGTTTATTAATTATTATTTATTAGTAATGTGCAATAATTAGACAGAATTTTGCTAGTTAATTATCGATCATTTAAATTAAGTAAAGATAAATAAGGATGCCAGCTAGATGTAGACATCACACACACACTCACACACCTCTAACTATCCCCGTCTCTAACTCCCGCTGTCTCCTCCACCCTCATTCAGACTAATTCTTACTCACTGCGTTATTATTTCGTAACAGTGTGTTACTTTCAGTTTAAAGTAATGGAAAAAAAATTGCTATTGTATAACTAGCCTTTAAAAGAAAACCCCAGTTCATTTTTACTTTTGTTTTCGCACATATCTTAAATAGGTATCATTGAAAATATAATAAATCTATATAATGTGTATCAATGGTAGGCCACATTTTTTTGCCTTTTATTTACGTATGTTACTTTCAGTAGGTATACTAGGTAACAATGTAAAAGAACATTTGTTACATTATACAGTACGGTAAATAGCTTCTTCCTGTACCTTTGCCTCTAAGCTTCATTAAAGTGACACCGACATATATATATATATATATATATATATATATATATATATATATATATATATATATATATATATATATATATATATATATATATATATATATATATATATATATATATATATATATATATATATATATATATATATATATATATATATAAATATATACTGACATTACTGGTACACAACATAACCACTCAGACTGACTAATATTATCGAAAACAGTATATAGTGTATTGCTATATCACAGATTTTTGTTAACCTTTCCTTCGTCTACCTTTTTCTTATCCAAAGTAGCGGGAGCGGGAGCGGGAGCGCCGCTACATTTCGTATCAAGTAGCGAAACCAGTAACGCCACTACTTTTTCGAGCTAGTAACGGGAATGGAAGCGACGCTACTTTTAATTAGTAGCGTTCCCAGCATTGCTGGTGGCGTAGGGGTTAAGATGATCCAATCGCATGTGTACCCCATAACGATAAAAATCCCAGGGAGGGTTTGTTTTCATTGCTCACATACCACGCTCAAGGAACAGCTACTGGTCACACACTTTAAGTAGTCTTTTCCCTGGTTCCTACGATTTTGGTAGGCAATAAGAAGATGAAACAATAATATAAATCTGAAAGCACCCGGAGACTGCATGCCTTCGTCAGTGTCAATATTAATTCTTTTTCCTGCATCCGGATCTGGGTCTATCTTAAAATCTAACCAGACAAATATTTGGACGATCGGATGTAGTCAGCTAATTGTACGGTCTTAATCTTCCCCGTTATATAATCTCAAACAAAGCATACCTCCGCCCACGCCAATAAAATGTACGATTTATTCCTGCATCCGGATACGGATCCACCTGAAAGTTAATAAACTCTTCCTTAAAACATTGCCCACTTATCCGTAAAATTTCAATGAAACATGGCAAAAACCTTTTGAGATATCTTGTGCACAAACAGACTAACATACACAGGTGAAAGCATAACTCCCTCCAACCTGCTGGCGAAAGTAAATGCAAAAAATATGATAAACCCAGCGCTATAAAAATTCCATGCCTTTGCTGAATCTGCTGCACCACATAAAATCTGAACTAATGTACCACGTTAACAAGGAAACATAAAACCAGAACTACCTATATCATTCCAGATTCCAGCCAGAAAGACGGATGAGGCAATTAATAAGGGAGTTTTCCTACTTGTTACAATTATTACTAGTATGGTTAATGTCGTTCAGGGTTAGGTGGGTGTTGAGGGGAGATCCGTCTGTTGAAATACTTCCTGGCCTTTGTCAGAAATGTTTCTTATATGACTACACAACTGCTATGACTACCTTATGTAAACGCTTTAGAAAGTGTTAACTCCTATATCTCATAAATACTCCTGCATAAATATCCGGCTAGACTGAGATATCAAAATATTCAAAAGGGGGGTGAGACTACTGAGAGTTGATTAAATGCATAAGGAATATGACAGACTAAATTTTCACTTCCAAATCTGAACAACTAAATGATTGGGAAGCACTAAGAATCTGGCACTACACCTACATAAACAAGTACAGTTTACTAGATAAATGCCGATCCATGAAGGCTGTATTCTGAGGCGCCACTGAAGCCCCCAGGAGTAAAGCACATTGCGTTCGACATACCTTGGGGTGTGACTGACTGAATGAGTCGCTTCCAAGAGATGCGCCCACATCCAGAAAGGGAGCTTATGCAATCATGAGGTTCAGATGAATTGCTGTTCTAGTGAGAGGAGGAAGAAAAAGTGAACGACAGGCCAGTGAAGAAAGGACTAGATAGATTAGAATGACGGGAGTACTAACAAAATAAATTATCAATATTCACTCTTTGGAATAAACCTGTATATAATTCTTACGCGTATAACTAGTACATTACATGAGGCAACCGGCTTTTTTGTGAATAAAGAGACAGAGCTAACCCTACACACAGAGAGAATCCCTTCGTTAAAATGTAATTAAGGTAGAGAAAGGTCAAGATAATGCCAAAATCTCATGAGCGAAAGAGATATGTAGACTGAATCTGCGGAAAGTAAAACCACGAAGAATGAGTTTGAAGAAAAGTAAAGTTGGAATTACTGTATTTCCCTTCCATTAGAAATACCGCAAGCAAGAAACTGAGGGAAGTAGATTATCACTCAAGCAATTAAGATCTGATATGATGGAATGAATGGGAACATATTCAAGAATCTTCCAACAGGAAAGTGCATTGATTGTGGAATAATACCTTTTTAGTAAGTGGGAGATACAGCATCTGAATTATTCGTTTACGGAGGATGTCAAAACAAAAGTATTTCATATGAGCAAATGGGAGAAAGTTTATCAAGATACACATTGCTAATATTACAGAATCAAAGATAAGATATAACCTTACAGATTCTGTTGTCCGATGTAAATAAATATGAAGCGAAAGAGCAGAAAGGAGGTATCAGAGACAATGTTGCTGACATTACATGCACGGGATTGGCTGAGGATGTAGCTTAATATGAAGATGTCATGGATTAAGGGCCATGTTAAAGGGTAGAACTTAAAAATAAGGCAAAGGTGTTGGAGAGGTCAATATCTGAATGTGGAGAAAAGGTAATTCTAGATAAAGAATTTCATTAAAACGATTGAAGGAGCTTAGGCACTGCTGCAAAGAAGCTAACATTCAGGATGTTAGGTTCTTCAGTGTCTTGAATTTCCAATATAGGATGACAATCGCCCTTCATTACATTTTTTTTTTTTCTTATAATAAAAGGGTAGGAAGTTTTTTGCCTCCTTACGTAACGATCTCTTTCTCGAAATAGCTCTATGATATGCTGTTCCACAAAACTTTTAGCTATTTTAATCAGACGAAAGAGTCATAGAAGCCTGAGTGTTTAAACTGGTACAGTTAACCCACTCATGGTGGTAGAAACTCTATTTTCTTCCAACAAAGGCAAGCTGATTTTATTTAGCTGAAAGTGAGCTATAGGAGCCTGAATGTCAAGAGATTATGTGCTGACGGTAATCATTCTCATTTCGTAAACAAACAAGGAGAACTGAGAGAGTGCAGTATCCACGAGCCCACCATTTCTTTAAGGACCTAACATTTAACTATGCTCTGTGACCTTGACTTTCTACCGATTATTCTCAGAATCGATTCTTAATCTTTGTTCTACCTTGACCCTTCCTAGAAATTTTGGTTTAAATCAGATCGACACTTAAATTTAATATTACTTTTCGACCTTGATCTTTGACCTTTCCCTGTGACTTTGACATTTAATTGATTGTTTTCAATATCGAATTCCTTTGCCCTAGTCCTACCCTGAACCCTGCCATACAGTTTGTTCTAAATCGAATAAAAACTGTTTAAGCTGGCCTCCTGGCTGACCCTCAAGATTTTTACAAGTATGGCCAAATCAAATCAAAAGTGTTTCAGTTCTTTTATTCAAATACAGACACGCAGGTAGAACGTCGACCTTGTCCTGTGACCATGGCCTTTGATTTCTCAAAATTGACCAACTTCGATCTTGTCTAAACCCCAGTCGTTCCACCAAGTTTTGACTTACTTAGCTCAAACACTTTTGGGCTGATTTGCTCGGTGAAATTTTGACCTAACCGTGACACACAAGCGTGCCACCAGTATGGTATAAATCGTAATGACACTTTTATTATTATTGATATTTTGTTCACACTGGGGGAGGCGGTGGCAGAATCGGTAGTGGAGGAGGCGGTGGCAGAATCGGTAGAGACGGCCTGCAGTCGTAATGGACCCAGGTTCCAATCCCGGCTGGGGCAGGGAACAGTTTGAGGATTTGAATTTCATAAAAAGTAGATTTTTATGATCTACCAGATGACCCGCCGACATGTCATAAAAAGTATCCTCGCTAATACCAGTACACAAGTCCTGTATGAGACAGCCCTTGCATGTTAGCGCCGAAGTGGTGACATGTGGAGATCTAGGAGGACTACTGGGACTTGGGAATAGGCACTGAAGCCTTTGCCCAGGGTCGGACATGTAAACACACACACACACACACACACACACACACACACACACACACACACACACACACACACACACACACGCACGCACGCACGCACGCACGCACGCACGCACGCACGCACGCACGCACGCACGCACACACGCACACACACACACACACACACACACACACACACACACACACACACACACACACACACTGAGTTAAACATAATACTCTCTCGCTTCGCAAACGCAGGAACAATTAGACTGTATTTCTTGAATGCACCCCCGTCTGCATTTTAGAGTGAAAGGTGCCTCTAACAGGAGGGTTCTTTGATGTACATTATGGAATAATTTACAGAGAATTATTTGTGGCTGAATAAGGTTGAAAACGAAGGCTCTTCCACGACATGAATTGTTCAGATATATTTTGTTACCAATGAGGAACTCCTTGACTATACGATGGAACAGCAGAAACTCCGTGTATGGTACGGGTGCATAGATGGTTTAATTTTTATTTTGAATCTAGTTTTATGATATTAGTACATTATTTTTTCCCCTCAGAGGGATATACCTAAGAACTGATTTTAAAAGCCATCCGAGACTTGATGAACTCTTTAACCTCCTCTGGAAGCTGCATAAGTGTTCGTCGGCAACAAGAATTTTTTAAAAAAGATATAGTGATATTGAAGAGTTAATGGAATATGTTTTTACTTCCTCAGTTACGAGAAAGTTCTCATAAGTTTCATATTGTCGCTGGCCAGTCACAACAACAACAGAGAGACAATACACTACATATCATGCATCTTTTAGTGTTCATCACCGCTTCACTCAACTTCCTCCTGTGTAAAACTGATGCATGACTTAGTCTTCATAATTATCATAAAATCAGCATACGCAGCATCAATTTTACGTTTTTAATGTTTCTTATCTGATCAAAGTCTAAACAGTCTGTTTCCTGTGACAAGCAGCTCCTGTAGGCTATGTGTTATACATTTTCACATGTCACACAATAATCACTGTAGCAATAAAACTTTCGTTAAATACTTTTCATGTTACATATGAAGTGAAATGAAACAGAAATAAATACTTCCGTGGAAGTAATTACACCAGAGGTTGGACTGACAGGGTACAACGACAAAGAGGTATAAATTAGAGACCAGAAACAAGAGTGTTTGATAAGTTACAGAGTAGACGCATGAAATTGGAGGCTAGGCAACACAACACGTAATTAATCTCCCTCTGTGAGACCCCAGCCTTCCTCTCCTGCTCTGTATAAATGCGTGGCGATATTCCTTTATTAAATTCAGATATCTTCAGTGGTATGGGTCAACGCGTATCATAACATTTATCATTTTAGCTACCTTATTCTGTTATCTGAATACGTTAGTTTTCGTATCTTCTTGACCATTTATAAAAGCCTTTTATTCTTTAATTTTTTGTCCAGATTTCTTCATGAAATACATATTTTTTCTTACACCAGTTGTCAGTACCTACCTTAGGGGAGAGCTATGGTAGCAGAGGCCAGATCTCCATTTCCCTCTCACTGCGATAATGTCTTTTTTGTTTTGTTCTTCTTGCCTTCAGTCGGTGTTATTCTATTTAGGGGACACTTATTAAGAAGAAAAGAATTAATGTTTATGTGTTAATCGTCCTATAGTATTGATGTTCAGCGAAGTTGCCACTACATGCCATGGTTACGACTGCAACTAATTGTTTCTTCGTGTATTCCTCAGTCATTGATACAAGTCATAATTACCTCACCTGGGCAGAGTCCGGCAAGGTATTGTTTTTGGTCTTGTCTTTGTTTGTTTGCTTCTTTGTTTGTTTCTTTATTAGTTTGTTAGCAACATTACGGAAAAACGGCTGAATTATATTACATGAAACTTTCAGGATATGTGAGCACTGGTCTGAAAAGGAAGTGATTAAGTTTTGGAGGCAATCGAGCAAACATGAAAGGTCAAAATCAAGGTCACGGATTTTCAGAGGGCTCTAACTTGAAACCGGTTGAGGATATATTCACTAACATCAACGTACAGGAACTCCCATATTGACTTTCATTTGGCAAAAAGACCTTTGATCTTGAGCGACCTCGAAAGGTCAAACTCAAGGCCTCGGATATTCAGGGGACTATATTTACTGTTATCAACATTTAGGAAGCCTCATATGGCCTTTTAATTGGTACCATGACCTTTGACCTTAAATGACCATGAAAGGTCAAACTCAGGGTCACGGACATTCAGGGGGCTATACACCAAAACTCGATGAAGATAGATTTGTTTACTGTTATCGACATATAGAAAGTCTCATATGGATTTTTAGTTGGTACCATTACCTTTGACCTTAAGTGACCCGGTCAAACTCAGGGTCAAGGATATTCATGGGGCTATAACTCGAAACTGGTTGATTCAGGCAAGGTTTGTTGTTCCTGGCACCATGTGTTTTCACCCTTGCCTCATCAGGAGTACATTATTCCACCTAATGCCACACAGTTAAATTCAGCCGAGACTGAGTTATGCAAAGCTGAAGATACTATTACTATCACCATTAACCCTTTCATGGCTGGGGCAACCCTAGTATGCTATTCCAGCTATGGCCATACGATTAACCGCCCAGCTCATGCTGCCCTTATTGTTAGTCGCGTTCTCTTTCTTATATTCTTCCTTTCTTTCTTGTTTAATTGTGACAGGCATTTCTGCCCTTCAGAATTAATTGATTCCGACCAGGCTTTGACACAATGACCAGCCTATGACCTAGTTGTGTCCGCAAGATTTTGGTTGCTAGGCAACTACTCGTTGCCTAGCAACGACCGAAAACCCGCATTTTTGTACTTTTGTTTTGAGCTGTAGAGGCATCACTAACGGGTGCAGAAAGCTGTGACTTCTTTAGGCATAATATTGAGGTCATTCCCTATCGGAAGCGTGCCATCCATTTTTTTCCCCTCTCTCCTCTAGTTTTCAGGTGGCAATCCTGCGAATATTGGCCTCAGTGTCCCTAGCAACCAGCACCGGTTTCAAAATTGCCCCCCCCCCCCAAGTTCCCCAGTGGCTTAATGAAACTGAGTGAAAGTTAGCATGCTTATAGACATTGACAAGTACTACAACTTTCTACAGTACACCTATGTGCTACATTGGCCAGGTCAAGGGTCAAAGGTCATCAAATGTGAAAATGGTGAAAATAGCTAAAATCGCGACTATGCTCGCGCGAATTGCTAAGGCCCCGAAGATTGAGCCAGGGCCATGATTCTTGGAAAAAATGTTGTACTGGAGTACCTCCATACAAAAATGACATTTAGTGTCGAAACTCACTTCCAGTCGCTGGCAGCACCATCTAGATGTTGTATCTTTGGTGAGCCATCCTGCAAATTCCAAGTTCCCTTGCTCCACTACTGCTGGAAGGAAATGAATGAAACTTTGCATGCTTATAGACGTTAATGAGTACTACAAGTGTGCTCCATACGTGCATGACCTATATTTGCCAGGTCGGGGTTCAGTGGTCAACAAGTACAGAAAATATGAAAAGCACTAACACTATGACCTTTCTCGCACGAAATACCAAGGCTCCGACGATTATTAAGCCAGGGCCATGATTCTTGGGTGGAGTGTTGTACTGGAGTACTTCCATATAGAAATGACTTTTAGTGTGGATATTCAGTTCCGGTCGCTGGCAGTGCCACCTATAATTTGTAGCTCCGGTGGGCCATTCCTCGAGTTTCAAGTCCTCTAGCACCACAGGGATCGAATGAAACTTTGCATGGATATAGACGTTAATGAGTACTATAAGTGTGCTTCATACATCCATGACCTATATCCACCAGGTTAGGGTTTAACGGTCATCACCAAAACTCAATTCCAGTCGCTGACAAAGCTTGGTCCGCCAAAAGCTGGCCATTGTCGCCTGCCAGGTTGTTGCAGATGAGTGTGGTTCATAGCAGCCTGAGTGTTACGCAGCATAACAGTACCGTAATCGATTACATCCAGGTTATGCGTTGTTTCAGTAGTATATCCCTACTGTACGTGATCCTTTCTGGTTATTCCTTTCTTTTAGCATCTTTCTTGGCCGATTCTCTCCAGCTTTAACAATGGCTTAGCAGCATTTCACCACCCTTACCTATTCTCACTTTTTCGTTGCTTTAGGCATAACCTCACATTTCTTCCAAGCTTTTTCGTTGTTTTTGTAGCTACCCTGACCGATACCAATCAGTTTTATTATTGTTTTAGATTATTCACCTGCTCTAATCAGTTATTATAATCTGTTTGTTGTTGTTGTTGTTGTTGTTGTTGTTTTAGCAATATACCCACATTATAACAGATACTTGACAGCTTTTTGTTTTGTTAGCATGCAGTATCGACCGATTCTTATTTTTTTCGTTACTTTCAGGATTTAACAAGGCTACTCTATCTGATATTTTTAGTTTCTTTCCGCCTTATAGCGAGACGGATGTTGTCTATCAGTAATATAACTCTGTGCATATTAAATTTCCATATAATTTTTGATATTTTCTATCGCTTCCACATTTCTCATGCACCCCTGAGCTGCTCTTTTGGTACATGAGATTCCTATACCAGTACTTCGCTGATGTTAAACCCAGGAGAAGATGCAACATCGTATATCTTCTGAAGCCGGTGTAAAAGATCCATCATCACTTGTCACCTTAACTTTATCCTCATTGTTATAGCAAAATGGCTTGGGTAGAAAACCAGAAACGAGAAAGAGGTAATACAAAAACAAGAATGGACAAAAATTCCATGCTTTTATCCTCAAGACTTCAAATCACTCGGCTCCAAATAACAGGCAAAATCTTCCAACGCACTGTGCTTCATCACATTCAACCCGCCTCGCAACACCTGTTAATGAAGAGGTGCAGCCATTGTCATGTGAGTCTCTGTACGTACTTCATTTATTCTCACTCTCTTCAGCTTTCATATCTCGTTTTATAGATACACGAAATATAAAGTGTGAAGACGAGTCACTAATGTCCACAGAGTTTTATATGGACGTGGCTCAGACAATTATTAAAGTACTTACTGTATTTTTCACTGAGTTAACTCACTAAACGCGAGGAAGACCTAATTTTCTCAGGCGGAACTCTTACTATAACTATAGCTCCTCCACTTTCACCAGGTTAAATTTTCGTCCTTTTGTTGCTGATTTCTCAAAAGTCATTGCTATTAAGACAGTACTACGGATCTTCATCTGTTTCATAGCACGTCGTCGTGACTAGCACCATAATTGCAGCATATTCTAGTGTCAATATTTTGTTACAGCTCAGCATTCAAGATAGAGAGATGGCTGACTTCCATCTAGCTAAGGTGAACAGAGTAATGTTTTGACAGAAACAGTGAGTTAACACTAAGCGTTTCAATACTTTAAACTTGTATGTCGCGTATTCATTAGCACCATAAGATATAACTGGTTTCCCTAAGGTAATAATAGGTCCACCCAGTAAAGTAGCTTAACTATCTTACTGTTAGCAAGAGGGGCCGCACTAAGTAAATGAAGCGTGTGTGTCAAGTGGTGGTGTTAGGCGGTAGTGTGGACGGGAATCTACCCCGGCAACCACCACCCCACCGCTGACATTAATAGCCTGGTGTAGGAGCATAAATACTCGGGGAGGTAACATACTCCCGTCGGATGTAATTAAAAGTTTTACTCTGCCTGGCCATCACGGCAGCCAGGTGAGTTAATTAGATGTGCTAGTGTGGTAGAGCTGGAAAGCCAAATGGGATTCTGGGATAAGGAAAAGTGACGGTCAATAAAAACAAAAGCCAGGTCGAGAGATATTTCTATTACTTTTTTTTACCAGTGGAAAATGAAGTACGATTCATAATCATAATAAAATGGGAGACAATGCCTGCGTTAATGACGTATTGGCCGGTAAAACATTGTTGTTGGAAACGCTGTGGTGGGAAATTAAATTAAACCCTTACACTTAACGTGAAAAGCTCCTATCCAATGGGAGAAAATTCCATAAGAAAAGTTAAAAATAATGCTTTCATCCAGTGGTGCTTCAGCTTTCGGGAAAAAAAAATAAATAAATAAATAAAAATAAAACAGGTTCGGACGCCCACTGTCAACTCATTTGATATAAGGCTACATTTAGGTGACTATATACTGTAGAGTGATAAATCAAATGACATATGTACTGTAGGGAACCATCTCTTAAACTGGGTGGCAACCATAAATCCAAGTTCAAGCCTAATCGTCCAGTGGCTTAAAGCGCCCCAACCGGATGTGGCCCATTATGCCTACATTCGAGGGGTGGCTGGGGTTTATTTCTCATCTAACACCAGTCAGGGGAGCGTGGCTAATCACTTTCTTCTATGTGATACGTTTAAGTAAATGGCCTGGCCTAGGGGCTCTACAGTCCTAATGAGGTAATAAATTATTTTATACTTCATGCCGAGGACATCTTTCTTATCTTTTCTTGCTGTCTCCAAATGATTGATCCGTTACTTAGCTCTCCTCCTATCCCTCAGAATAAGGATGTTTGAAGGTGGAGGGCATCTTCAGCCTGCAGTCCACTGGGTTTATGTTCAGGTGAGTGTTGGGTTGCAAATACTACTATCAGGGAGCTCTTCTATGCTGAATAAAAGCGCGTGGTATCAGGGAAACCAAACTATAAAAAGACGCCATTTTACTGAAGGATTAATACTGCAAATATCACAGTCATCACAAAATAACGCTGAAATCCAGTCTGTCATGAAATACACCGTAAAGCTCAACAGGATGAGAGTAACCATTCATACACCCATCCATCTATCCATCAATCGTTTGCATGATGTTACAATTGGTCTTTCTGTAGATTGGATCTGCATTGTCCTGAACGAATAACAAATATATAAATAAATTAATAAAAGGTACACAAAAATATACATATAAATAAATAAATAGTCTACTGTCTTTTCCTTCGCACCCACTCTATTCCACTGTAATTATGAACGAATCAAATTACACTATCTCACTCAGGCGGGGCGCGAAAAAAAAAATGAATGAAATAAAGGCATGCACGCGATCATAAGTCGATTCATACGCCCTACTTCAACCAGCCTCCTCCCTGCTAGCACCTCCCCGCCTTGTTCCACTCTTTCATTCGAACACAACGAATGAAATATCTAAAAGAGCTAGGTTTCTCCTTCTTCCTAACTAATTTATTTTGTGGCTAGGATTTTGGCAATGAAAAACCTGCAGCTTCATACAGGTGGAAGACGGACTGTTATATGTACAGTCGGCCACAGGAAAAAGTATACAAAGAGTGAAGTATAAACACAAAAAGTATAGCATTTTCTCGGCCAATGTTTTTATATCAGATAGGAAGGGAAACAGCACAGGATGATCGTTTTCCGTTCAGTTGTTGATGCTGTTCAGAGCAGTGTTACTTATTAAAATCCTCCAAGAAGGGACCAGAGGTGTATACTTTTTCCTGTGGCCGACTGTACATAGTCGCCACGAAAGATAATGTCGTTAGCTTCTTTATTTTGAAATGTTACTGTTTGCAGAGAAAAAGATGCAAGACTAAATTTTGTTTGTTACTCTACGACGCTAAGTTTACCAGTTCCACTTACATGCACTTGTCTGTTGTGCCCATGCCCGTGGACGCTGTCCCTAGGATAATCTTATTTCATTTTATTATTTTTCTTTCCTGGTGGATAAAAAAGGAGATTAAGCTTGATGATGTTGGTCTCTACACCAGTGCTTGACACACAAACATCCAGCAACCTTCACCTCCGTAAGCTTAATTCCCGCGCCCTACTCCTCAGGATTGCTAAGAGTACCGGGGGAGCTGGCCATTTTTAAAAACATCTGAATAGTTCGTTAGCGCCTTCAAGGAGTAGAGCCGGCGCAGGTAGTTTTTTTTTTTTCTTTTCCCTTGAGTTTTTTCTTGGAAGACTGGCTTATTTTTGCCGAAGTTTCCGTGCGAGATATGAGCTTTAAGCCTCTCTGTTCGTGTCTTTGCTTCTTCCTCAAAACAAACGATGGTATGGACGCTTAATTTTAGCTGGTGAGGTGGTGATCAAGTGGTTAGAGAAGTTATCTGATTCACGGCGGGGATAGGGAGCAGTTTGATGATTTACATTTCGTTGAAACAAACGTTACTAATTTACAACAAAATCTACAGACATAAATAAGTAAGTAAATAAATAAATAAATGCTCATATCATCACAAATTCTGAATGAGACAACCATAACATTTATTCAGTGTGGACGGTCGGCATTAGCGCCAAAGTGGTGAAAAGTAATGGTGTGAGGCACATGGGAGGGTTGCAAGGTCCTGTTTATGCCTAGAGCTGGAAACAAAGAGAAAAAAGAAATATAAGAAATGAAGTAATTGGAGCACACAGGGAGAGAGAGAGAGAGAGAGAGAGAGAGAGAGAGAGAGAGAGAGAGAGAGAGAGAGAGAGAGAGAGAGAGAGAGAGAGAGAGAGAGAGAGAGAGAGAGAGAGACACACACACACACACACACACACACACACACACACACAGAAACGTAGTCACTTAGTTACCTGGGACATCAGCGAGAAGCCAATTGGTTTAGAAGTGATGGGGGCTACTGATTTTGTTCCCTCAATCAGGTGGAAGGCGAGATACATGCGCTGGTGTCCAGAACAGAAACCTAGAGTAGAAGGGATTTGACTCACTATTGCTGGATGAATATAGATGAAAGTTACAGAAACCTTGTCTTTTCGTTTCATATATATATATATATATATATATATATATATATATATATATATATATATATATATATATATATATATATATGATTAATCTCTTCAGTTCAATGAGGCATTCTTCATTTTGTCATTGTTACTAATGTTATTCAACTACTGATAACTCTATTGTAGTGAAGGAATTATGGAGACTTTCTAATCTTCTTTTCGAAAGTTTATTATAAGCTAGTTTTAAAATACAACTGGCGTACTCATAGCGACGAGTTTACGATAAAATTTTATATTTCAAGGAGTTTATGGAGTGGAATTTACAAGATGAAACTAAAACAACTGTGAAAATGGAAGACACGTTGAAGATGTGTTGAATACGTTCAGTTTGACTGTAGGATTGAAAGAGAGATTTGAGTCATGACATCACCACTATTCAGTTTGCTTAAAGATACAACAAAGAGAGAGGAGAAAGCGAGGACACGTGGTATGGGACCAGCTTTGAAGAGAGACTAATTTTTGGGAGCTGTCTGAGATCCGCTTGGTTGACGAGGTATACTGTGATCATGTTTTAAAAGATCCGCTCTTAATGGACACGAGGTGGATCCTAGACTGGAACAATATGACGAGTTCAGTTTCGCTAAAAGAGATTTTAATGATCTTCCATTGGAATTATTTATATGTTATAAAAACACTCCTGTTAATACCACTTATACCAGTCTTCATTGAGAAAACCATACCATTTATTCAGTATAGGCATTAAATATTAATGGCAGATGGGGACATGTGAAAGTGGGTAGCATGCAAGCGAAGAGGAACGGAATGTTAAATCTATGTTCAAAATCACAAACACACACACACACACACACACACACACACACACACACACACACACACACACACACACACACACACACACACACACGAGAGAGAGAGAGAGAGAGAGAGAGAGAGAGAGAGAGAGAGAAGCGGAATTTATATTTTGGTAGAGGACACTGGTATTGTGTTTAAAAGTATGTGGAAGCAAGAGGAGTCATAGTTTCTAAAAGGATAAAAAAGACGAACAGTGGGTTAAGATTAAACAGTACAGGAATGGTTCTATGGGTTTTCAAGTATGCTGAAGATGTGAATAAAGATGGTGGCATGGATGATGAACTAAAAGAAGGTGTAGTGAGAAAAGAAAGTGGGATGGAGATATAGGAATGAAAGCGTGGGAATAAAAAATAAACACTGCATGACAGCACAGTAGTTTCAACACCAACGTACTGTATATTAGTGAAATTGGACAAGTGAGAGCTGTCCAAACGAATTAACCCAGAATGCCTATCGAGATGGTATGATGAGACAGCGAATTAGGAAAGTATAGGTGTAAAGGTTGATGTGAGAGAAATATATATCTTAAAATGGGTCGGACATATGCAACGAATGGATGTGAGAGACTAAGAAAGTGTATGAGGTAGGGTTGGTTGGAAGTAGACAAGAGGAATACTAACAACAAAGTAAAAAGACAAGATTCAGGAGTTCGTTAGGGTGGATGGTGCGTCGCGGGAAGAGGAATCAAATATGCTAAAAATGTATTTTTATCAAAGCCACCCCTCACAGGCTACGGGGTTTGGCAATATATTATTCAATATACAGATAGACACTAGCTTGCGTAGGTATGGTACTATTTTTATTTTTTTTTTTTTTCGCGGAATGACAATAAAACTATCAATATGAATTATATAAACATTCACTATGCAAATAATGTCATGAAAACATCGCATGCGGATTTCATCCAAGAAAAACCAAAGAGATTGATAAGGTGTAATATTCGTTTCATTAAAAGAATCGTAGGCTATTATTTTACTGTATGTATTATGTTTTCCAACACCCCGAGTCATGATTTGGACCATCACTTCAGGGAGTTAATTACTAGGCACTGAGTCATACCAGAGTGTACAATGAGGACTCGTATTACTGTACTCAGATAATTTTACACTGTCTTGTGCTCAGTTTTGTCATCCCTCCTTGAGCGTCCGTGTTTCCTACAGCCTTTTTCCTTTCATTTCTACGTTTATTATAAAAACTCCTTATTTGTCGTTTTACATATACCATTTTGGTCCTCAGGGAACTGGTCTTCCATCAGCTCTCTTCTTAGTAGTCATTAATTGTTTGAATTGGGCATTTAATTCCATCTACTGTTACGCTAATGATTCTACCTTTCACTTTACCCACCAGTTTCTCATTGCATCAGTAGCCATTAGAGCTCGAGATGATGCTATGGAACACTAAGTTCTGATATGTCTTTCCTTCATTTTAGGGAAGAAAAAAACTTTGATAATACAAAAAGGGAAATACATCTTTACTCTTTCTCCTCACATAATTTGCCATAAGCCTATCCCACTGTCTTCAGCAATACACCCTTTATCCCTAATCATCTCTCAGTATTGTCGATGTCTTTTCATCTCCCAGTCTTTCCTGAATAGACCACATTAATTTTCGTCTCTTGATAAATTCAGTTCTGAGAGTCTGGGTGTGCTAAGCCATTGCCGTGCTTTCTTCACACTTGAATAGATGTTGACTTTGTACGCAGGAGGTGCTTATTCGCCCCTCTGGGGGGTACAGCTGTTCATAGTGTGTGTGTGTGTGTGTGTGTGTGTGTGTGTGTGTGTGTTGGGTGCAAGGGGCGGGTATGTGTGCTCTTCCCGTTCAGACATTCTACATATTTCTGTCAAACATCCAAAGTATACACTGCTCACCAATTCCCTCCCACAGATTTCATTAGTTGCTCTCTTATGATTGTCGTTTCCGTGACCACAGTTTTTCTTAATTTTCTTTTGGGATGCCTTTATCCATCAGAGCAGGCATACAACATTATTTCTTTTCTGCCCAAGATCTTAATTCAAGAGTTAACAAGTATTTTCATTTTTTATTATGTAAACAACTGGTCGACGCGGGAACCGTGTTCCTTTGTTCACATAGGCCTACTCTCCTGCTTACAAACAGGTCTTTCAAACTCATAGAAAAGCAGAAACTTGTTTTTCTTTTTTATACTTCTGTAGAACATTCCATATTTATCAAGCAATCAGAATTTTTTTACTCCTCTCTGAAGAAAAAGAAGTCGCATAATTTCTCACAGGAAAAAAAAAAAAAAAACAAATAATGCACTGATAGTGATGATAATGAAAAGAATGCAAATTGCAGTGATAGTCATGTCAAAATTGTTCAACGCTGAAGCTACACAACCAACATAAATGTCATGGATTGTCATGCATGTTGTGCATCTAATGAACGAGTCAGCCAGCCTAAATATGGAACGCTTTTGTACGACTAAACAGCGGGCCCACTAATAGCTTGATTTACACATCCCCCGACAATGTACTCACTTAGAATGTTAATGTGGATGCCTCTAAGGGAGTTCCTTTCATACGGATTACCTTGCTCATTAAAGGTCGCAAATTAGGATTATACGCTGGTTTTATACAAAGAGAAATCTTTAGGAATCAAATGGTTTGTTGCTATAATGCATTTATGAAATTTGCTCTACTTCCTTGATGGACTTTAAGAGTATTAATGTTATATGCCAAGAAGTCGTCAAAAAATATCAAATCGTTCAGCTTTAACAATACAGGGTTGAAACATGGTAAAACGAACGCTTCTATGCATCGACGAAGTGTACATAAAATGCAGTGCCTGCACTTCGGTCAGGCGTGAAAACAAGGGAAGTGGATGATCCGATTGGGGGCACTGAGCTGCTCCCAGGAACGCAATAAATAGAGTTCACCGAGAATGATTGCAGGAAAACCTCGCCCCTTTTTCCAGAGCGAATGATGCAGTTGTCTTTCTGTCAACACAAAAATTTCAATCCTGCTGCGGGCTGTCAATATTGGGGAGGCGGGAAGGGGGAGGTGAAAGAGCGTTGAGGGAGGAAGGAAGAGGAGGGGGAATGGGAAGGTGAGAGTTAGAGGAAGGGAGGGAGGGAATAGGGAGAGAGGGGCATGAGTGAGGTATAAGAGGGAGGGAATAGGGAGAAGGGAACATCAGTGAGGTAGAGTAGGGAGGAGGTGAGAAGGAAACATAAGGTTAAAGAACGCTGACAAAGGGAAGAAGGAAGCAAGAGAAAGAGAAGAAGAGAAGGGGGGACCAAGGGAGAAAGGAGGCAGTGGGATAAGACAATGTTCGCTGGGAAAGGGAAGGAAAGAAGGAAGGAAGGAGTGGTGGAGGACTGAAGGATGAAGGGAGGAAGAGTGGGGTTATGGCAAGGTGGAACTGGGCTGAGGGAGGTAGACAGATGAGGAGAGAAAGGGAGGAATGGAGAAAAAGGATGATAGGACTCTAGGTGGAGGGACGGACGGAGGGAGTGAGGGAATGAGAATAAGGAGGAATGACCGAGAAAGAGTATGAGAGAGTAAAGTACTAAAAGTGGGAGGAGAATGGTAGGAGGCTGTGTGAGTACAGAAGGATGAAGGATAAGAAGGTTG
The DNA here is from genome assembly GCF_032717465.1 of Coenobita brevimanus. Taxonomy (NCBI): domain Eukaryota; kingdom Metazoa; phylum Arthropoda; class Malacostraca; order Decapoda; family Coenobitidae; genus Coenobita; species Coenobita brevimanus. The sequence goes on along the minus strand of NC_136967.1, from coordinate 14,504,306 downwards.
GGGGGGGGAGGTAGGTAGGATCTGAGGAGCGGGAAAAAATGTGAGTGTGGGAGGAGTTGAAGAATTCAGGGAAGGAAAGAGAAAGGAAAAGCGAGGGAGGAAAGATGAAGGAGAGCGTTTAGGGAGATGGAGAGAAACACTGAAGAAGGGAGGCAATAAACAGTGAGAGCAGGCCGGGTGAGGGAAGAACAGGAGGAGAGTGAACGTTGAAAGAGGGCAAAATAGGGAAAAATCACTCCTCCCCAAAGGGAGGAGGGGGAGGAGGGAGAGATGCTGAGAAAGGAAAGAATAAGTAAGAAATTTATTGCGTGAAAGGAAGGGAAAGTAAGAAAGGGAATAGTAAGAGGTGAAAAGAAAGTGGAAGGGAGCAGTGTTCAAGAAGAAGAACAGGAGGGGAGAGGTTAAGACAGCGCTGAGGGGAGAGGTAAAGGAGATATGCCAAGGGAAGAGGAAGGAAAAATGATTCAGGGAGGACTGCGGAGGGAGAAAGGAGAGGACAAACGCTGATTCGAGGAGAAGAGTGGTGAGAGAGCACTGAAGGAGGACATGAGAGGGAAGGAGAGAAGGAGAAGAAGGGATGTCTGTGTGAGTGGGTGGGCACGTGAGGGAGGATGGGAGTGAATGCCGGCGATAAAGGGAGCGAATACTGAGGGAAGGACCGAGGAAGCGGGGAATGCGGAAGGAGAGGGAGATGGGGAGAAACCAAATGGAAAAATAATAATAAGGAAAGAGAGTGAAAGCCTACAGAAAGAATGGAGAGATAATTATAAAGGAGAAAATGAAGATTAGGAAGTGAATGGTGAAGGAGAGGGGAAAACAGAGAGAGGCCGGTGAAGAAAGGGAGTGAGGGAGTGAGGGGAAGGGGAAATGGAACAAGACTAATGAGGAACTGCTGAAAATGGGAGATGAGGAGGGGAAGAGACGAATGACATGGAAAGAAAGAAGAAAAAACAAATAATTGAGGGAGGATGGGGAAGGAAAACAGAGAAAAAAGAAAGTATTATGCGAGCGACAGGACACGAGGAGGGCGAAGAAGGAGAAGAGGAGAGGGAAATATAGAGAAAAAATAGGTGACGCCAAAGGAGAAGGAAAAGCCGAGAGAGTAAAGGAGAGAAGCTGTATGGAAAGGAACAAGAGACAAAGAGGGCAATGGATGGGGAAGGGGAGGGTGAGATGGACGGAGGGTAAGTGAGAGAAGAGAGTGAGGGAAATGGGTGGATAACGAGAGGGATTAATAAGGTAGAAAAGCATATGATTACGGGAAAGAGAGAGGAGGGAAAGGGAGTTGGGGAGCCTTGGAGAGAGATGAGGGGGTGAGAGAAAAAGGAGAAAGAATGATTAAGAAGGAATATCAAATCAGGAAGGGAATGCAGGAGCAGATGATGAGGAAAGAGGAGAAATGTAGAGGTACAGGCGCATCTGGAGGGAAGGAGAGAAGACGGGGGGAAAGGGAGAATGAATAATTAACAAGGATTATGAGACCAGGAAGGGAATGAGAGAGAGAGGGAGAAGGGAGAAGCAGACGGAAGAACGCTGAGGGAAAGAGAGAGAGACTGAGGGTGAAGACGGGAAGACAAAACAGAAAATGAAACAGTGAGACAATGTAAAAAAAAAAAAACGGAGACAATATTTAGGGAGGGACAACAGAAAAGGCGACGGAAATCAGAAGAAAAAAATGGGAAAGATCCATTAAAGAGGCAATGGAGTGAAGGAAGGGGAAGGGGAGGGGGAGAGGGGTTACGGAGGGAAACCGAAGGGAATGGGTTACTGGGGCAGGAAAGAGAGAAGATACGAGGGGGAAAAGGAGAGAAACTAGAGATGAATGAGAGACAAGGGAGTGAATGAAAGCGGAGGAATTTTAGGGGAGCCGAGGAAGAGAGGGAAAGTAAAAGAGAGGCGATGGAAAGTATAAAAAAAAAAAAAAGTATAAAGTCAAGAGATAAAACACCGAAGGGAATGAGAGACGAGAGGGAGATGGAGAGAAACGATGAAAAATATGAATGTTTGTGCAAGTGTGTGTGTGTGAGAGAGAGAGAGAGAGAGAGAGAGAGAGAGAGAGAGAGAGTAATGTGGATGAAACGGCTGAAGGAAGAGGAAAGAAACTGGGGGGAGAGGGTGAAGGAAGGAACCACGAGGGAAAAAAAAATGGTGAAGAGAAGGAGGATGGGGAAGGGAAACAGAAAATAAAAACAGAGACTCTTTAGGTGCGTGTAAGAACGAAGGGACGCAATAAGAGGGAAAAGGAACGACAGAAGAAAAGAAAGAAAAAGAAGAGAGAAGTGAGGAAGGCATGAGATGGGAAAGAAAGAGAAAATATTTGCGCTGAATATGAGACAAAGGGGAGAAAGAAGGAGGAGACGGAGAGATGGAAAGAAGCTGAGGAAGAAAGAAGTAATGACAAAGGAAGGGAGAAGGAAATCAAAGGCAAAAACAGAGGCTTTTTGGTGAGAACAAGAGACTAGAGAAGGAATGAGAGAGAGAGAGAGAGAGAGAGAGAGAGAGAGAGAGAGAGAGAGAGAGAGAGAAAGAGTGCGAGAGAGAAACCGAGGGGAAGAGAGTGAGGGAGGGAGAAGAGGTAGGAAAAACGGGAAAAAAAGAAAATGTTTAAAAAGAAACAAGCGAACAGAGAGGCAATGAGGGAAAAGAACAGGGGGACAGGGACGATCCACGAGAAACAGGGGTAAAAAAAATGAGGGGAAAAATGGAATAATGACCGGAGAAATGGTAGACGAGGGAGGAAATGCGAGGGGAAGGGGTGAGGGGCATGAAGGGGAGAAAAAGCAATGGATTCAGGATTAGTGACGGAGGAGGGGGGTAAAGGAATTCAGGTGCGGGGAGGAGAATAACTATGTAGGGAGGAACAGGAGACAAGGGAGGGGATGAAAAAGGGAAGGGGGAAAGGGGGGAGGGAATGAAATCGAAGGAGAAAGAGAGTTGGGAAGGGGTATGGAAATCGTAAGAAAAAAGGAGAGAGGGAAGGTATTTAGGGAGGAAAAAAAGGTAACGAACGGAAGAGGGAGAAAGGGAGAGGGAAAGACAACATGTGAGAAAGCGTTCTAGAGGGAGAAATATGAGGGGGATCAGAGGTGAGAGAGAGAGAGAGAGAGAGAGAGAGAGAGAGAGAGAGAGAGAGAGAGAGAGAGAGAGAGGAAGGAATGGGAGAAGAGGTTGGGAGGAGTGGAGAGAGAGAGAAAGAAAGAACGACAATGAAAGGAGGGCTAAATGAGGGAGGGGGAGGGGAAAGAGAGAGGAAATAAAAAAAAGAGAGAGAATAATTAGCGAGGAACAAGAGACGACGGAGGAGGGGAGTGGGAGATGGAGGGGCGTCGAGGGGAAGGGAGTGAGTGAGGGTGGAGGGGGAGGACACACAGATAAAAATGGAACGTGAAAAAATTATAAAGGAATGGAAAACGAGGGAGAGAATGAGGAGGAAGGGGAAGGGGAAGGGTGTTGGAGGGAGGGCGGAAGAGAGGGGTTGGTGCCGGAGGGGAGACCGAGAAAAAACGGAGCATAACGACGGGAAAAAATAACTAATGAGAAAAGAGGCAAGAGTGGACGACAGTAAAGTACCGGTAATTTATCCCGTCAGTATGGCCACTTACTTCTCTCTCTCTCTCTCTCTCTAAGCTTCATACTATAATTCATTCACCTTGACCTGACTGAGATTTGTGTCCTCTTGTATCTTACTTCAAGTAGTTTAGTGACAGGGTTAGATAATTCTTCGGTTCTACTTTCTTTCCATAGCACTTCTTCGTGACAAGAAACATATTCTGGTGCTAATGTCTCGTTACAGATCAGCATTCACGATGGACAGATGTCATTTGTACGCCTAGCTATAGTGAAAAAGGTATGAACAGTTATATTCTGCATAAAGTGGCAGGAAAGGGAAAGGATTGATAAAAGCGAAAAGAAAAGCAATAACGAGAAGAAAACAGAATTCGCGATATCCCTGGAAATGGAGCAGTGAATGAGTAAATAAAAAATGTAATATATGAAGCAGAGCAAGAGAGAAGTGCAGAGGGATAGTGGAAAGAGATTTTTTTTTTTTTTTTAAGAAATAGTCCTGGAAATAAATAAATAAAAAAAAATGTATAAATAAGGATAAAAGTGAGGGACGGAACATGGTCTATGAGAAAGGCAGTGAACTTGATGCGGTATTCCCGGAGGAGCAGCAACGAGATTAAAAAAATAGCGTGAGGGATGAAGTAGGAAAGTGAGGAAAAAAGGGATGTTGTGGGAAAAGAACGAAAGTAAGGAAACTAAAATAATATTTAACTATGATTTTCCGAGGTAAGGAATAAAATAGAATGCATGAGGAACAAAAGGGAAAAAGTCAGTACAAAAGAAAGAAGCACGAAAAGTGAGAGAAAATATATACAGTAATGAAAAAGATATAATACTTGCAATTTTCACAAAGAAAAGTAGCTATAGAAATAAAAAAAAAATATGTGAGATAGAGTAAATTGGGAAAGGCAGTAAACTTGACGCAATATCCCTAGAGGAGTGGCAATAGGGTCAAGAATATATGCCTAAGGGATGAAGCATAAAATGGAAGAGGACTGTGGTAGAAAAAACAAAACAAAAAGGCAATGATAAAAAATACTGTAGTAGGAAGAGTAGACAGATGTGAGCTGAACAGATAAAAAAAAAGAATACAAGCGATAGTGAAAAAATGGGGTTAAATGGTGGGAAAATTATATAATTTGAGAGTAGTAGATAAAATTAAAAAGGCAGTAAATTCGACACAATTTCCATGGAGGAGTAGCAGTAAAGAAAACAGGTGGGGAGGGATGTAGAAGAGGTCGGAAAGAGGGAGTAAGAAAGAAAAGTCAGTGATGAAAAAGTAAAAAAAAAAAAAAGAAGAAGAAGAAGAAGAAAAGAAGAGAAAAGAAAGAAAAGCAGAAGGACTACAGAGAAGGAGATGTATGTAGACGCTAATGTGAGAGATGATGAACTTCCGATCACCCAGGAAGGAGAGTGATCAAAAGGGATAAAACGAAACAGTAGGGGACAAAATAATTTAAGCGAGAAAAGCAGTAAATACGACGTTACTTACCTGGAGAAGCAGCAGTAGCGTATAGAAATAGCGTGAGGGATGAAGCAGAAAGCGACAGAAAGTAGACTAAGTACACACACACACACACACACACACACACACACACACACACACACACACACACACACAAACTGATGAAACTGTAAACCTGCGATCTCTCAGGAAGAAGAGGTAATCAGCAAGTTAAACAAACATGAGGTACGTAGTAGATGAAGTGAGAAAGTAAACTCGACGTGATTTCCGTAGGGCAGTAATAGCAGGGTAAAAATAAAGTGTAAGGAATGAAGTACAAAAAAATATAAAGAGAGACGCATTGGGAAAGGGAAGACAGGAAAGGTAGCGACGAAAAACAGAGTACACTTATTTTCAAGAATTAGGAGAAGCAAAAAGGTAAAATGGTTTGGGGTGAAGCACAATGTGAAATGAGAAGGCTGAAGTGGAGAAGCAAAGAAAATAAAGTAAATGGTAGGTAAAGCTAAAACTGATTTCTAAAGACGGGGAGAAGAGTACGGGTAAAAAATGCCCGAAGAATGATGTACAAAAGCTAAAAAGAAAGACAAGGAGAAAAAGGATAATGATGAAGGAGAGAGAAGAAAAATGTCATGCTGAAAAAAAAAAAAAGAGTATATTTGCTATTCCCAGCAAAGGGGTGTAGTATACAAGCAAAAGAAGCATGGAGGAAGAAGTAGGTAAAGCGAAAAAATCAGCAAACTCACTCCATTTGCCTGATGGGGAACAAAAATAGGCAGCTCTTAGGTTGACGCATAAAAGGTGAAAAGTGAGTGATGAAGTAGAAATAAAGAAGACAAGAAAGGCAATGACGACGAACATAGAAGGCTTTTGAAATCTTGCTGAAAGAGTAAAAATGAAAAAAGGAGTGGACGAAAGAAAATAGTGGAAGAGACGCTGAAAGACTAAGCTTTCGGTTTCCAGGAACGATAGTGGTTAAGAGGAAAAAATAAATGATGAGGGACGAAGTAAAATCAGCAGTAAATTCAACGCCATTTCCATGGAGCAGCAGAAAAGCGATTTAAAAAAAGGGCATGAGGAATGACGTACTCAAAATACACAGAAAAAATAGATATAAAACTAATAAGAAAAAACAGAGGAAAGGCAGTGATGAAAAAAGAGTAATATTTCTATTTCCCTGCAGAAAGCAGTGATAAATAAAAAAAATAATTAGGGCTACAACAGAGAGAAAAACGACAATGAAAAATGCGAGAGAAGTGAAATCGAAGAGTGGGAGGTAGTTAAAAGCAGAAGAGAATCTACAAAGATGAAGCATGAAATCGACCCGATTTCCAGGAAGAATAGTAAAGGGAGCGTGAGGAAGAAGAAAGCCAGAGGACGGAAGGTATAATTGCAAAAACGAGACTTAAACAGAAAAAAGAAAAACATGAATAAAGTAGACCTTTAAAGATACAAATGCACTGACAAAAAAAAGCTAATTCAGCACTATTTCCTAGGAAGGTAAAAACTGAGAGGAAGAGGAAACGGTGAGTAAAATCGATGAAATAAAAATGAGAAATACAGACTGATAAACAGGAGGCAGACTCAGTGCAACTGTTCAAGAAGAGAATTAGAGATGTACATAATTGATGAGAGAGAGAGAGAGAGAGAGAGAGAGAGAGAGAGAGAGAGAAACAGTGGTGTTAATGAAAAAAAAGTCAGGCAGGAAGCACAAGAAAGGAAACAAAGAAAATGCAGTTATAAAAAATAGTCAACTACACACAATATATATAAAAAAAGAAACTTGATGTGTAGTAGAAATATTAAAAAAGATGGATGAAAAAATAAACAAAAAGTAGGAAATAATGATGAAAACGAGCGTAAACTCGACGCGATTTACCAGGAAGAGGAAGGGCAGAGGGGGAAGGAAGAAAAAAAGGAAGAGAGGGGAGATAAAGAGGGAGGGGAGAAAGGGAACGAGGGCGAAAAGGAAGGAAGGGCAGAAAGCATGGGAAACGACAAGTGGAAGGGGAGAGAGAGAAGAGGGGGAGCAGGTGGAGTGGAAGAGAGAAGAGAAAGGAAGAAGAGACAGAGAGGGGGAGTGATGGGAGAAAGGAAGGGAATGAAAGAAGAGGAGAGTGAAGGAGAAAAGGGACAGAGGAGTGAAGGGAGGAAAGGAAAAGGAGGGAGAGATGAAAGGGAAAAGAGGGAGGGGTAAAAGTGAGGGAGGGAGGAAGGAAAAAAGCGATGAAAGAAGAGTAAAAGGAGTACAAAAGAAAGCGGGCAGCAAGCTGCTTGTAATGGGGAAGGCTAAAATAACGAAACTATTTCACGATATTGAGCCAAAGAAAAGCAGGAAGGGAGGAATGAAGGGGAGAGGGGGAGGACGTGAAAGAGGAAGAGAAGAAAGGGGAGAAAAGAGAAAGAGGAAGGAGGAAGAGGGAGGAGAGGGAGGGACAGGATGGGGGCGGGTGTATTTGCTCTTTCTTTATCCCACTCAGGCTGGGCCAGGGGAGGGAGACGGCCACACCAATTACGCTTCCCCCGAGCCCTAGTTTCCACACTTCACACAATTTTCTCTCCTCCCTTTTTAACTCTGAAGGTTACTGTGTCTGGCTGGAGTAGAGAGGCAAATGGAGGGTTAAGCCTTGTCGTGTTCAAAGAGGATGGTGCGTACTCGAGTGAACAGCTAACACATGGGATTGAAGTAACCATTTTTGAGTTACAGCAGAGAGAGAGAAAAAACAAAAAAAGAAGAAAAGGGAACGAAAAGTACTTCAAGTATAAAAATGAAACGTAGGCAACGTTATGCTGTTGCAACCCTCCATCTGACCGAACACATACCTTCCACCTTCCTGCACACCTAACCAAGCACATAACGGCCCTCACCCCTCATTTTTTTTTTTTAGGTGTGCGTAAGGAGAACGCCTCGAGGATACATTACATGGGCCCTTCAGATTCCTTGCGCAGGTGGTATTGAAATCTCTGGATTTTTTAAAAATTTTTTCATTATTAAAAAAAATACTTAAGACAGCATTCTGCCTATCAAAAGGCACAAATTTCACGACTCTATAGCGAATACTTTCTGAGTTCTGACCCTGAATAAAATCTCTACACCCGCTTAGCCGCTCTGCCGCCCAGCTCTACGAACGGACATCTATTGATCCCAGTGATAACACCACCCTCCTCTGACTGTCACGTGGAGGGTAAAAAAAGAGTTGTAAGCGAAAAAATATAAAGACCGCGAAAGAGTAGAACTTGTCCCTTCCAACGAAAGCTAACCGAAAGAAAGCTACAATCAAGATCCGTTTATTTTGAGATGCCTGTACTTATTGGGCATAAATGACTGGAGATCGCAGTATAGACAATGAAGAAGGCATATTCAGGACGACACTTCAAACACACTGTTTAGGCTCCATTTCTCGGGGTGCTCTGCTGGCAGTTTTAATTTTGAGTTTTCCAGTTCCTCTTTCTCGATCACTGTCTCACCAATGTATCAGCAGTTAAAAGGACTGGGATACTGATGGTGATGATGATGATGATTATGACACACTGTGTATATTCTTGAAAATCTTTTCGAGTTACATTATAAAGGCAGGACGAGGATTTGCTGTTTCAGTATTTATAAATGACGATAATTAGTTGACAGTGGACGTAATACCCGAGTAAGCATTATCTAGAAAGAGAATGAGGATTTTAAAAAGAGCTCACGCAGACACCACATTGAAGCTAATGTGAGTTTTACTAATGTTCCAAGAAGGGAGTAAGTTGTTTCAGAATTATTAAAAGAATATAAACATTCGATTGAACAACAGATAAACTGTAGTGGAAATGAACACAGTGAAAAAGTATAAGCTGAGTTCACATAAGCACAACACTACTTTATATGTTGGCGAGCACTTTCGAATCAAAGTGGAGAACACAAAAAGTGTTGAAAGTCAACACAGAGAAGTTTACAAGAATTATGTAAATAGTTCACATAAGCAGAACAAGTAAATGATGAAGATTATAAAATTGGAAAAGCACAACACGCAAGTGGTGAATGAAATCAGGGAATAGTTTTACCACACTACTCCAGCACAGCACTCAAATGTTTTGAATACTCTTGAATAAAACGCTTGTATATATTTCATTACGAAGACAATTGGTTACCCCATAAACAACCAATGAAAAACAAACATTCTTATTAACAGCTATGGACCGCTGTGACTGGACACGGAACGGGAAAAACTAGGTTGGGGCGGGAGTGGGTGGGAAGTTGTCTGTATCTATTTCAGTCCATATCAGATCCACTGCAGAGCAGGGTCTTCTCGGAGGGAGAGTGACTCCAGAAATAACCCTTCCCCATGCTAGCGAAGTGCGATTGGGAAAAAGCTTATGTTGGAAGAGTGATACAAAGTCGAAGCGTTGTAATAGGTACGTTTGTATGTGTGCTAGAGTTTTATGTGCCATAGGTAGAACCAACAGAGTGCGAACGTAGGCAAACACAAGGACGAACATTATAACAGGTGTAAACTAGCCCAAAATATATCGAAGAACACTGTGCACGAAGTAACATAACACAACAGACGATGGACACTGCCAAACGCCCAACGTTCCTACCCAGCACTGGTATTCTTAAAATTTTGACGGATGCCATGTAATTATTGCTTGCAGTTGGCATGTATATCCTGTCTTATGCACAGCAAATACTGGTATTTATTTCCATATTCAGATGTTGCAGACTTCATTGTAAAGGACAACAACAGCTTCAAGTATCGCCTGGTGACATTTCCACAGTGAATGCTATGGCTGCGACTGTAATGATCAATATTTACTCTGATAGGCAACACTGCATTGCACTACGTTTCATCAATTCATGGAGTGAAACACAATGGAAATTTTCATGATATACAGACAACATAGCAGAAAATATGATGCGTATTTAACAAGAACGGCATGAGTGTTACGTTAATTCTTTCACTAATACTCATTTCTCTGAAGTGAATAAAATCCTCGGTGGTACCCAGTATTAAATAAAATGTTCACCATCCAAGGAAAGAGATTCATTTATGTTACTATCCTGTTCAGATCTGAACATTCCTCATTATGCAGTGTGAAACCGTCTGGAGGCTGTGAACACGAAACAGAAAAATTATAATCGGAATGAAGGGGTAATGGGTAGAAAATGTCAACAACGAACGAAATCTGTACTCCACATTAAATTATTTCTCATAATAGAAAATACTCCTATACACAGTTAATCCCTCGTTCGGAACTTCTGTGTTATGTCCCTGTCCCACGTTGCCACGGGCTCCAATAGCAACAGTTCCGTATAGCAAGGACGTTGCCCAGTGAGTTGTTCTTCCTTGAGGTAGCCTTTCGGTGTACAGTACACAGGATTAGTTCAGGCGTCGTAAATAAGCATTGGCTTCTTAAGTTCGCTGTCTTTATTTTCCTAATAATTACACTTAATGCTTGCCAACTTCACTACACTGTTTTCACAAGCACCAGAGCTATATATACATTCTTCACTGAACTGACACTGAACTAGACTCAGACTGAACTGAAAACTGACTGAAACTTCTCTAGTCTCTTTCCCATCCTTATATAAGCTTCCTATGTACTAGAATCTTCTACTACATTCTCGGGAAAGTAACAGTTACCAATTCAGAGACATCCAAAATACCTAGAATTTTCTAACGTTACACAACACTCTAAATAATTTAACACTGAAACTGAGATAAGGTTACATAATTTAACAATCACATAAATAAAACATTACAGAAAGAAAAAAGTAAAAATATTTATTCATAACTTACAAAAGACCTCCCCTCATAAACAGCAGGCAAACTGGCAACTCAGACACGTATCATCAAAAAAAAGAAAAAAGAAAAAAGAAGGAGAAACACTGAGAAACTTCCAGTAAATCCTGCTTCTTAACAACTGTATAAACCTCTCACTGAGTGGAATACAAACAAAACTACCTACGAGAAACTTTGTCTTGGTATTATCTCTTATTATGTATCATATAATGTATAAAGATAACATTTTGTCGACTGAAAGAAAGCGGTTTACCTTTAACAATCAGTGTTGTTTATTTTGCCATATACATGCATACCAACCTTCGCAAGCTATCATGAGTTGCAGGTACTGAACGATAATGGAAATAATATGACCCCTCTTGCACAAAACTAATTTTCAGGCTGTATAATAAGAAGTGGGTAATGAAACATATAAACAAAAATAAAGAATAGCCAAAGATTAACTGCTAGATGCTGAACATAAAAGCAGTTGTCCTTATTTTTAGAAGTATGAAAAACTCAATATTCACTTCATCCGTTACGTTATCTTTCTTTTTCATTGATACGTAAGTGATGCAACTACGAACTTAGAATGGGGTAAAGCATATTGAATGACAGTTAAATAATCGTTTCTTTTGAAAATAATTACTAGATATATGAAAGACCATGAGGGCCGTAATATGGGCCATCGCTAATATCTTACAGCATAAAGTACACTGCGTCCGAGAAAGACTTTCGAAGTGACTGACTAAATGAGGCACTCCACGAGGTTTCCCGCATCAAATAATGCTGACACGATAAAGCGCATCTATCGTACTCTTTGCACTGTCAAGTAGCTGTCATTAGATATGCATAAACGTCAGCGAGCATCAAGCTTTTCCTGTGTGGTAAACTTCATTCAGTTTCCCGGGATACACAAAGAAAGCCACGGATTATGTGGAAATGAAAAAAAAAAAAGAGCCTCGAAAAAGTTAATAGCACACACACACACACACACACACACACACACACACACACACACACACACACACACACACACACACACACACACACAATAGATACGTTATATAATATATTGTAATAATTCATATCTATCGATATCTATTTAAATAAAACACACACACACACACACACACACACACACACACACACACACACACACACACACACACACACACACACACACACACACACACTATAGATACGTTATATAGGCTAATATATTGTAATAATTCATATCTATCGATATCTATTTAAATAAAACACACACACACACACACACACACACACACACACACACACACACACACACACACACACACACACACACACACACACACACACACACACACACACACACACACACACACACACACACACACACACACACACACACACAGAGGCACTCACGCGGGAGCGCGCACTGATACTCAGTCCATTAGCGTAGCTCTTCAAAGCAGGAAAAACGAACTTACTTACCTTGAGTACCGTAGCTGTTGTGTAAGCGATAATGGTCTACTGCTGTACGCCAAAGCACATACGAAACATCCACATCCTGGTTCCGTTGATCGCTATCGTGCAATACAGTCACTTCACTTCTGGTCTGTAGCAGATCATTGACGAGTCATTCCCACCCAGGAGGGGCTCGGGGACAGGTATCGTTTTCACTCGGTTTATGTTTGTTTGTTTGTCTGTCTGTCTGTCTGTTAATTATTTTACGCGAAATCTTCTGGTGCGATTTTGACTAAGATTACAAGGATGATGAGCCATGGCCTTCCGACCGCCTGATTAAATTTTGGGCCAAATTGGGCCAAGGCCCAGGCTGTAGGTCCAAAACAAGTAAAAAAAAGAAAATAGTTTTTTTCGCCATAACTCCTTTCATATTCGTCACATCGACATGAAACCAAAACCTAAATGTGCATCTTTCGATTAACTTGCCTTATTACATAAGGGGGGTAACCCCCAGTTTGAGGTAGGGTTTTGATATGTGACATCTCTGAGGGGATATCCTGTTGTGTTTATACGTCAGCACTAAAATGACTGCCAGGGACGGGTTTGCTGTGCCTATGCGCCGCTTAATGTTCTAACTGTTCCACACAAGCCTGCTCACTCCCCCCCTCCACCTCTGTCTCTGTCTCTGTCTCTGTCTCTCTCTCTCTCTCTCTCTCTCTCTCTCTCCTGGATGCTCAGACCTTTATGATTCACAGTTATTTTAACACTACCCCAGAATGTGTGTGTGTGTGTGTGTGTGTGTGTGTGTGTGTGTGTGTGTGTGTGTGTGTGTGTGTGTGTGTGTGTGCGCATCATACCAGGAGCAAATATGCAACAAAAGTAAAAAAATGAGTGCCACGAAATCTCATGAGAAGAATGACTTAATCAGAAACCGTTTTATGAATCATTTGGGATGCTTGGATATATCACTGTAAATCACTGCATTTGTCTACTGCCAATTGAACCTCTGCGGCAAGTACGACAACGGGTAAAGGAATGCATATATATCAGGCAACGTATACGGCTAATATGGAAACTGAGTCGATGCTGTTCATTTTTTCATACCATAAGGGCGTGTCAATTTATGCGTGTGTTGGGGGCAGAGGGGAGATCATGATATATAATTTTGCTAACTCTAAACTTGCGTATCGGATTGCAAAATACATTATCTTATACTACCATGTCGATGTAACATTAACTCGTTAGAGGGAAGGACGTAAATCAGCAGTTGAGTATGTAAGATGATAACAGGGGTAAGGGTACAACGATTTTTATGCAAAGAAAAAAAAAGTCTGCTGCTTGAAAATATTGGGGTGCATCTGACAGCATCTCCCGTGCAGAAAATGAGTGAGCCTTAATGAAAATTGGAGCACGGGCGCCTTTTAATATCGGCGGTGAGAGAGGGTGGGTGTGAGTGGGTTACCCCGTCCCCGCCTTCACTGCACCCTCACACGCCACCATGCCAGAATTATACCATCACTGTCATTCCTGCCTCTTTCAGAATATAGAAAATGTCATGACACTGAGCGCGCAAAATATATAAACACTGCTTGTCGATAATCCACTGTATCTGCAAGTTTTCCCTTTCTTCTACTTAAAAATCGCTTGTGATTCTCACACTCCTCCCTTTGTGTATTCTCGGACTGGATATAGAGTAATGGATAAACATTAAGTCAGCCAACATTAGGTCATACCACTTCCTTACACTACTTCATGAAACGCCAACATACAGTTTGAAAAAAAGCAAAAGCAAAGCTACTGGCATTCATATACTTTTGTGACACCAAACTGAGCATCATAATTATCGATTTATCAGTAAAAAAGTAGTCTAAAAGTGTACTTTGATTCGTAACATTTTTACACACTGATTTCATTCGTCCAAGACAGCAGTGCTCATTGTCTGATGTTAAAGATTAGCAATCTACTGTAAGATTCGGCCGTGAAAAATAATGCAACATGCAATTTTATGTGACTATTATAGGATATTGGTGAGGGGTGCAGTTGTACGACACGGTAAGTTTAGGTTTTAATAAACGGCAATGTAAGATCTCCGGGCATATTTGTCAATTTGTCATTCGTAAAATACGAGTAAATGTGCGCCAAACACTATCTTGCGCTTAGCCATAGTTTTTGCCTCCATGGTTTGGGACTTCGAGCCTGTTCCGGGTTATTCATCCTGTATTCTGGGATACAAGGCCACTGCATTATCCAGGTTACTGCAGTTACCTCCCCTAGGTGCTACCCTGGTTACTTATTTTACCTGCCCACTCAGAGAGGATGGATGGACAACTGTCTCGAATGCACCACATTCTCTCACCAATAATCGAACACAGGCGCTGTCAGACTCTTGGTACCAAGCAATGCCAACCACTCTGCTGCCGCGAGTGAATCAATCGGATCTGCCTGACAATTTTGAACGCATTCACATGAGGCACCGAGCCACAGAAACAGGCATATTTAAAGCACTGGGATATCTTTCATAATATGAATGCCATATTCAACTCCCTTCCATTATAAAGTTTGGCGTGAACAGTGGCGTGTGAAAACTCACACACACACACACACACACACACACACACACACACACACACACACACACACACACACACACACACACACCCACACACACACACACACACACACACACACACACACACACACACACACACACACACACACACACACACACACACACACACACACACACACACACACACACACACACACACACACACACACACACACACACACACACACACACACACACACACACACACACACACACACACACACACACACACACACACACACACACACACACACACACACACACACACACACACACACACACACACACACACACACACACACACACACACACACACACACACACACACACACACACACACACACACACACACACACACACACACACACACACACACACACACACACACACACACACACACACACACACACACACACACACACACACACACACACACACACACACACACACACACACACACACACACACACACACACACACACACACACACACACACACACACACACACACACACACACACACACACACACACACACACACACACACACACACACACACACACACACACACACACACACACACACACACACACACACACACACACACACACACACACACACACACACACACACACACACACACACACACACACACACACACACACACACACACACACACACACACACACACACACACACACACACACACACACACACACACACACACACACACACACACACACACACACACACACACACACACACACACACACACACACACACACACACACACACACACACACACACACACACACACACACACACACACACACACACACACACACACACACACACACACACACACACACACACACACACACACACACACACACACACACACACACACACACACACACACACACACACACACACACACACACACACACACACACACACACACACACACACACACACACACACACACACACACACACACACACACACACACACACACACACACACACACACACACACACACACACACACATCAGCGAGGCAGGCTGGCGGTGCTGATAACAGTTCTACATCTTTTCTCATCACAACTTGTTATACCAACGTCGCCACCTTTACCGTCAGAGCCTCATTTTTTTTTTATCTCTTAGCTTCAAGAGTCTACGCTGCTATCTCTCTTCACCTGACGCTCCAACTCCCGTCTACTACGTTTTTTTTTTTTTTCTCCGCACTTTGTAACTGGACAGGTTTCCATGATTCACAATCATCTTAACAAAGTCGTCAGGGTTAGCTGGACTAGAATATAGACTTGTCCTTGCAACGAAAGAGCTATTAGCGGTAATATTATCACTCACATTCTCCTTATACTCACTCAGCTCGATAAAAATTACCTGTTATCAAATTTACCAGATTTTGACAGAAAAAAAAAATGCTAATTAGCATTTTAAATCTACTTCGTTCTCTTAGGTAAAAAAACTGGCCATGCATCCCGACAATGATCGGAACTCCAGGGGCCTGGGACCCTGCTTTTAACCTAGTCTGGTTGAAACAGTTGCAAAATTTCGTGTTCCTGAGTGAGAGAGAGAGAAAAAAAATCTATGGCCAGGTATGTCGGCCACCTGATGGCCGGCAATGTCCGGGACCCCTGGGGGCTGCTCCCCATTCTGGGAGTCAACTTTGCCTAAGACCTGGTCCTGGCAGAGGTCTACCACTGCTCAGAAATTTCGTGTTCCTTGATAAAAACCTGGCTTTTATCCTCCCACCCTCATCCCCACCTCAAGGACGTGCTTTGGTTCCCACCTTGCCAAAGGCTTGCTTCTGGTACTACCGGTATGCTTTCTGTTGACCTGAATAATAAAAAAAAAAAAAAAAAAAATGGCCGTGTATACTGGCGTTAACCAGGACTCCCGGAGTCTCCCCTGCAGTGAGAGGCGGCTCTTGTGGGTTCCATTTGCCTGAAACTCCTCCTTGTGGAGGTCTACCACTATGCAAAATTTAGTTTTCCCAGGTGCCCAATGAAACTTCTGGTAACCAGAAAACACCTATTATGAGAATCACTGCCTCCTCCTCCCCCCCCTCCTCCTCCTCCTCCTCCTCCTCCTCCATCCATTCTGGACAAATGCCCCGCTTTGACACACTTGGGAGTGGGAAAAATAGAATCTTTCAAGGTATATGGGACCATACCGGTATATGTATTGTTTTTTCTGATTCACGACACGATCTCAGATTACAATATTTTGGACATTTCCAACTACAACTTACCAAGAAGAGAGAGAGGGAAGGAAAAAGTTGTTTTGAGATAACTCTGATGTTACTTGTCATTGACTAAAAGGTCCAACATACACTTCTGGATCCGAGTAACTTGTCAAAATCTGTAATATTGACAGCCTCTGCAATAGGCAAGGGAAACTCATTTGGAACAAAATTTTCTACACCACTTATGTAAGTGGCACATTGAAAGAATGGAAAGCATCTAAAATATGTTGTACTTGAGTATATTACAAAAATTATCTATAAATATTTATGCAGACTCTGGCAATGATGTTGTCCAATATCAAGAAAATACATATTGTGTGACTGGACATTAATAACCATATTCATTCCATACCATGATACGAGTAAGGAAGAGGTAAAGTGGAAAGCAATTTTCTAAACCAAAAGCTGGCGACATGAAGTGAGGCAAATAAATAAAGTGCGACTGTGAAAACAGAAATGATTTATGCACCGAAAATTCATCACAGTAAAAAAAAAATGTAGAGGTAACTGCAACTCATGGATTACAAATACATGGATTATTGGAATACACTAACTAAAATCCCCTTACATGTCAACACAAATAAGCAGGAAGTGGCCTTGCGCATATTGATGTAATAATAATAAGAAAAAGCAGCAGTCATAACTAGTCCTTCAATCAAGTAGGCAAGTGTTATTATATGCTTTGACGATAAAATGATGAAATGAAAGCAAAATATGACTGCATCTTTCTCAATGATCCACTGCATAATAGAATCAAATTGCATAAAATATATCCGTTACAGAATTATTTTTATAAGGTAAACTGCAACTCAAACCGAAAAAAGTGTTGTTGATTACGTTTTTCCAGACGTATCAAAACACTGGTAAGAAATGGTAAGGATTAAATGAGCTAACTCGGCCGATTACTAATACACATGACACTGAGTTCGCCAGTGGATTGGGCGGTTCCCTACCTGTGTACTGTGCTATACAGAAGGAATGACACAAGACAACGAAATTAAATTTTTGCAGAAAGATGGAATCTTTGTTACTGGGTATCTTAGAGAAATGGAAAGCAAGAGGATGTGGTGTGGTTAATTCTCTGATCACATATTCCATTATGCCATGTAAGGTGATAATGAGAGTATTGACGAAAAAGAGTAGATTGTTTAATGTTAATGTTCCACTTATCTCTTCCAAAGAAAATTACAAGAGGGAAGATTCAAAGAGTGCAACACCCATGCTCTACAACTGATCTAAGGGTAAAGCATTTTATTTTGCCCTGTGACCTTGACCTTGGACTTTGAGTTACATGTTCGTATCACCCTAAAGACTTTCCATCAAGTTTGTTCCAACTTGAATCTGAACAGAATGGTTTGATCTTGCATTTTGAGCTTGACCTTTAGTCTCTCTCTCTCTCTCTCTCTCTCTCTCTCTCTCTCTCTCTCTCTCTCAAAAATAAACCCTACATTCTTGGCTAACCCTCAGTCCTTGCACCAAATCTGGTTAAAATCAAATTAGAACTACATGAGATATACTGTCGAAAATCTTACCTTGCTCTTTAACCTTGCATTTTGACTGTTACCAAACGAGAATCCCTTCTTGTTTGCCTAATCATGAATTCTTCCACCGAGTTTGGGTTAGATTTAATTATAACTATTTAATTTGACCTTTCCATATGACCTTCAATTATGGCCTATTGTTTTAAAAAAGAAAAGGTCAGCCTCTTGACTGACCTCAGCCCTTCCACCAAGTTAAGTGAAATTCAGGTCAGAGCTGCTTTAGCTACTAATTGTGTTGGCATACAGGCACACATGGGTCGAACACTGACCTTGTCCTGACTTTGACAACTGCCTTAGTTTTGTCCATATCGGTTACCTTCATTTTTACCTCAACTTCAACCATTCCACCAAGTCTGGTTTAAATCGGAGCAGAGCTGTTTAAGATGACATTGTCATATGACTTCGGCCACTGACCTAACCCCGTGACTTTGATCTTTGACTGGTTCTCGAGACAAGTCTCTTCATCCTTGGTTTACCTTGAGCTCTTCCACCGACATTGGTCTAAATCAAACTGTCTTTTAAAAGAATTGGTCATGCTCATGGCTAAACCTCAGTCCTTCTAAAAAGTCTGGTCCAAATTAGGTGAAATCTGTTTTAATCATATTGTTCACACACATGTTTAAATTTGAGCTTGCTCTATGACCATAACCATAAACGGTTCTCAAAATTAACTTCTTTCGTTCCTGCATTATCCTCTACATTCCCGTAAATTTTGGTCTAAATCAGATTAAAACAGTTTAAGCTGACCTTCCCATGTGACTTCGGTCTGTGACCTATCTTTTAAAAAAGAATGCGCTTTCTTCTCGGCTGATCCACTACAATTCCATCAAGTCTGATTAAAACTGAATCAAACTGTATGAGTTACACTTTTCACACACACACACACACACACACACACACACACACACACACACACACACACAGAGCAAAACATTGCATCAACTGTGTTTGCGGGATGTGCGGGTGTAAAAAGACAAAGAACACCAAACATGGTGCAGACCACTTCATAATCCCTGAACATATTGCATTCAAAAGACTGGTACAGCAATATGCTTCTGTTATTTTTAAAGCATGCGTCACTACAGATTCAAATAGTAGTCAGTGCTAATAAAACTTACTAATCGTCATTTCGTACACCTCAGGCCAGTGCATCATTTACCTCAACCATGACACATGTATTCACAAGTATACTGAGGTACTGAACTCACTGATTTCTGAGCTGAATAAAAAAATCTTGCCGAGAATGACTTCCAGTTTGTTAATCGCCCAGCCACAAGACATACCAAGCTGAGTTGTTGCATTTTGGGTACGCTACAAACCATTTCGCTTATGGAGATGACATTAGGTATACATGTACATTGCAGATTATGTCACAGTAAGAGCTTCTTCCTCGCTGTAATTGTATGTAAATCCTGTTAGTGAGTGGTTTGGCAGTTTATTGGTGTCAGTCAGTGAATCTGCATATGGGTAATTCTGAAACGCTGTTTAGCTGCAAGTGATGAAAACTATTCTTTTGATGCATAACAATACGGTATTATAATGCAATGATGCAGTGCAAGTAGGATACAAAGCTAAGAAACTCTGCTCTATCTCTTTGTGGATTAGTCCGTCACTTAGGAGTTCTAATCAGTTCCTCAGTTGGTATGAACTATACCCTAAAGAGCATTAGAAAATACCCTGATTTAAAATAATGCTGGCCATTATCAAAGTCTAGATAAGTATGGTTTAAATGGATGCTCAGTTCATAATCTACATACCGTACGTATTAGTATATAAGCTTTAAAATAACTGAGTCAGCAAAAGTATTCGAAAGAATTAACGAAAGTAGAAACAGCTGATGCATGCAAAAGTTCTTACTCTTGAAAAGTTGATACAAAATAAAACTAACCTTAAAGTATATCCTCATAGGCTAGTTCATGATACGAAGGCAATAACAAATAACTTCACCCTAACGATAATAGAACAGATGATACTGTATTCCATCTAATGACACACCGTGTTCTGTGGATATGCACATCGATGACATACATCCATGGACACTGTCAACAGGTAGACCTAAATACTGTGGCAGTAAAAGAGCAATTACTAGATACCCTATTTTGTGGTGTAAACAAAATATCCTAAGACTGTGATTTACCTCCCACTGCATGTGCTCAGTTGCCGTACCAGTACATATTTCAGTACGGTATATATTAATGATTGAAACTTCCTCAGTGATGTCAACTCACATGACCCTAAACTCATATTCAAGCGGAAAACAGACGAACATGTGTAAAAAAAAAAAAAGTGATATTTATTTCACATTAAGGCTTATGTGTAAACAAGAAGCGGTGCCAAGGCACAACAAACCCGTCCCTGGCAGTCATTTTAGTGCTGATGTATAAAGACAACAGGATATCTATTCAAAGGTGTAAATCGGGTGAAAATTGACGAGTTTACGCTCACTTGAAATTTTAGGCCAGACCCACCTGATATTAACCCCCCTACCGGTGACTGGGGGGTGATTCCCCCTGATGTAACGAGGCATGTTATAGGATGCAGATTTGAAAGATGCACATTTAGGCTTTGGTTTCATGTCGTTATGACGAATTAAAATGGAGTTATGGCAAAAAAAAAAAAAATGTTTTATATGTTTTGGACCTACAGCCTAGGCCTTAGCCCAGTTTGTCACAAACTTTAATCAGGTGATCAGAGGGTCATAGCCCATCATCCCTGCAATTTTAGGCAAAATCGCACCAGTAGTTTTCGCGTAAAGTTGTTCTCAGACAGGCAGACAGAGAGACAAACAAACAAACAGACAAATCGAGTGATAACAATACCCGTCCCCGATCCCCTTCGGGGCGGGGACGGGTAATAATGTAAATTCTCCATTACAGTTAGAAAAAAAAAGCGATGCCAAGGCTCAGCAAATCCGTCCCCGGCAGTTATTTTAGTGCTGACGTATATACACAATAGGATATCTAGTCAAAGATGTCGCATATCAAATTTGGAGTCAATCGAGTGAAAACTTACGATTTTATGTTTATTTGATATTTTAGGCCCGACCCACCTGACATTGACTTTCCTACCGCTAACTAGGGGGTGACTCCCCTGCTGTAATGAAGCATGTTATAGGATGCAGATTTAAAAGATGCACATTTAAGTTTTGGTTTCACATCGATATGGCGAACATGAAAGGAGTTATGGCGAATAAACGATTTTTGATTACATTGTTTTTTATATTTGGGGGGTCTACAGCCTGGGCCTTGGCCCATTTCAGCCCAGAATTTAATAATTATTAGGTGGTCAGAAAGTCACAGCCCATCATCCCTGTAATTTTAGTCAAAATCGCACTGGTAATTTTCACGTAAAGTTGTTAATGGACAGACAGACAGGCAGACAGACAAATAAACAAACAGACAAACCGAATGAAAACTTCCCTTCCCTGAGCACCTCTCGGACGGAAACGGTAATTGATTTACTTACTATTTTTTTGAGCGACCGTTCGTTACGTTGAACGATACGATAATAAAATACTGGTTAGCAGCTGTATGCAATTTACCTTTTCAGCTAATGAGTTATTAAGAAAATTATATTTTTCACATGACAGTGTACTTACCACTGCTGTACTCTACGGGAAGAACTGTTTTTGGAGTGGGGGATGATTCCCGAGGTTACACCCTGGCTAAAACCTGGTACGAGTGAAAGGCTACCAAAGTGCAAAGATTCTTTTCCCTGGGTAATGGGCGTTCATAGCGGCATGCCCCTCCCCCTCATGGCAGCCTCACGCGAATTTGGGAGAGCGTCACCTTGCCTAAAACCAGATTCGGACAAAACTAAAAGTTATAATTCCTAAGGACATATGACGCTGTACTTTTAACATCAGTAATGTCACAGAGGATGTAGAGTACATGTGTAAATATGTAAACTTATTCAGTCCTTTGCGACTTCAGTAAACATTAGTAATTTAAAGATAGTCATGTGTATGTCATTCATAAGTCACTACCTTGGTTGGTGTTATGTAGCATTTTCACACTATGCCCCATGCAGTGATACTCATTACTATCATAGTTGGTTGTTCACTATCTATCTATCTATCTATTGCCAGACGCCTCAATCCCGTTTGGGGTGGCCACAAACAAATCGCCTCCAAGTCGCCCTGTCCCCCGCCATTTCACTACCCTGCTCCCAACTCACACCCCCCTCTCTCATATACCTCTCCACCCCATCCCTCCATCTCATCCTCGGTCTCCCCCTCCCTCTTCCACCCTCCACCTCACTCACATACACTCTCTTCGTCAGTCTTTCACCCTCCATCCTCTCCACATGGCCAAACCACCTCAGTGTGTTCCTCACAACGCTTCCTATCACATCCACATCAACACCACAACGCTCCTTTATATCCTCATTCGTCAGCCTGTCTCTCCACGTGACTCCACAAGCTCCTCTTAAATAACTCATTTCCACTGCTCTCACTCTTGACTTGTGTCCTTCCAACAACGTCCAAGCTTCACTTCCGTACGTTAGAGTTGGTATCACAATACTGTCATGTAGTAACTTTTTTACTTCCATGCTCACTTCCCTGTTTCTTATCACTGCTTTCAAGGAACCAGCAACCTTTCTTCCCTGCTGTACCCTTTCAAGCACTTCACCCTCCAAACCTCCATCCTTACTCATCACACTACCCAAATACTTAAACGTACTCACATATTCCAATTCCTCACCATCCAACCTCGCTATACATTCACTGACTTCACCTCTCTCAAAGACCATCACTTTACTCTTCCCTACATTCACCTTTAGGTTCCGTTTCTTACACACTCTCTCAAACTCATCCACCAAGCCTTGCAGCTCCCCTTCATCTTCACTCAACAACACAGTATCATCTGCAAACAACAGTACAGGGAGTTTCCAAACACTATCCTCTCTCACCAGGGCCACTCCAACATCCACTACCCTACCTTGTACCTCTTTTATTACCCCATCCATGTACAGATTGAACAACCATGGAGACATGACACATCCCTGTTTCAAACCAACTTTCAAAGAGAAAAATTCACTTAGTTCACCATCCACACGCACTGCAGCCTTAGCACCATCATACATACTCTTCACAGCATTCAACAACTTCCCATCTACTCCATATATTCTTAACACTTTCCACAATCCTTGTCTATCCACCCTGTCATATGCTTTCTCCAAATCCATGAAAGCCGCATACAACTTCTTTCCCTTCTCTAGAAACTTTTCCACTAAAGATCTAAGAATGAATATCTGATCTACACAACCTCTTCCCTTCCTAAAGCCTCCCTGTTCTCCTCCAACTAATTTCTCTGTTCTTTCTCTAACTCTGTCTATAAGTATCCTACCATACACTTTTCCTATTATACTAAGAAGACAAATGCCCCTATGATTACCACACACTTCTTTTTCCCCTTTTCCTTTGTACAAGGGAATAATTATACCTGACTTCCAATCCTCCGGGACTCTACCTTCCTCCCAGGCCAATCTGCACATCTTCCACATCCATTCTACTACTATCTCTCCCCCATGCTTCAGCATCTCACCACACACTCCATTCTGCATACTGTGTCATTCAGAAAGCCATAAACTTAGTACTGCATTCGAAGTTTAGATATAGGTACCTAATACTTTCGAATATGTGTTGGGTGTACATCTTGACAGTTATACCTGAGATACAGGTAAGCTAATGAAACATTGAATTTCAAGTTAGCATTATCTACCATCCCTAACCACAGACTATGATTCAACCAGACATTAATGTTACTCCCCATATGTGTATCTTAACCCGTTTATATTCACTCCTTCTGATATCTTATTTCTCTAACGTCAGGCAGTTTTATTCAACTGAGAATACAATAGGAGCTAGAGAGTGTGAATGCCCGGTGTCATCAACCATCTCATGTTCGCTTGTTCCCTCTTATTTTGTTTAGAGCTACACCAGACGGTTTCACTGAACTAAACATGAGTCACTGAAGCTTAAGAGTAGTCAGTTTCCATAACTCAACCCTGCAGTACTTGGCATACCACTTCTGCATTGACACTAACATAACATCGGAGTAAAGTCCTGTAAATTAATAACCTTATACAGCCTTTGATTTGTTGATTTACTGCTAATTCAGAAACTTCCAAGGACCCAATCACACGTCACCTGTTGCTTGCATTTGTCTTTAATTCATACTTTGAAGAGGAAGTGTTTACAATTTCAAACGCTGCTTGGCCATCGCACCTTTAATTATAAAATGACTGCAATTTACAGTATCATTAGCGAGTGTGTTTTTTGTTCAGCGTGTGTGTGTGTGTGTGTGTGTGTGTGTGTGTGTGTGTGTGTGTGTGTGTGTGGGAGAGAGAGAGAGAGAGAGAGAGAGAGAACAGTGCAGCTTAAACATTTATGCTCCAATATTAACCAAAGTTGCTGAAGGAACTCTAGGTCCGCTAGGGGGTTGATTGATGTTCCCTTTATTAATTAATTAGTTTATTTATTTATAGAATAGTAGGTCTAAGATGAAGGTAACAAGACTGTCATCAAAAACAGTGTTTATCCGATGCAGACAATTTTCAGCGGATGAAGTTATTCGATTTTGAAAACTTTGGTCAAGGGAATAGAGCAATGTCGAACTTTTGACCTTATAACTCAGAGTTTTTATTCAGTCGGGACCTAATATGACGAAAAAGATGAGGTCAGCCAAGGATCAAGAGATTCGATTTGGAGGACATTTGGTTAAAGGTCAAAGTCATGGGGCAAAGTCAACTTACTTTTGATCTGATTTAGATTAAATTTGGTGGAAGGGTTGAGGGTCAGGCTTGGATGAAGTAACAGCCCGTTGAAAGTCTGGATTACAGGTGAAAGCCACACGTTCTGTCAGTAGACCATTAGCAGGGCATGGTGTTGAGTCCAATTAGGGCTACTTCTTGTCGGTATTATTCTTGGGAGTGGAGGGGGGGAGGCGGATAAAAATTCTGAGACATTTCACGTGGATTAATATATATCACAATTATGAGGACGGACATTATACACTTATCAACATCACCGACGCCCTATTCCTCCTGTTTGCAACCCCTCCTTTCCACCACACTGACACAAACAATTTCCAAGCTACTTTATCCATAAATTCTTCTTTTACTCTTTCAGTTACACTGTTTCCTCTTCCTTGTCTCACCAATGTATATTTCCACTCTCCCTCCACGCTGCATAAGGTAGTCTCTCACCAACAGTATCTTTAACCCCTTCAGAGCGAGGAAGTCAATTATATTTTACTTATATTTTCACGTAAGAAGAGACCTTTGGAACTGGAAGGGTTGAATAAAGCTCTTTGTTAACCAATTCAAGACAAGAAATCATCCCTGAGCAAAATATAACCTGGTAGCAGCAAGAATAAAATATCTAGCAGCATCTGTTAATTTCTTTTACTAAGACTTTATGAATTTTTGTTCCGCGTTTTCTGGATATGGAGAGTGTGAGTGCATTCAAG
This sequence comes from Coenobita brevimanus, assembly GCF_032717465.1. Classification (NCBI taxonomy): domain Eukaryota; kingdom Metazoa; phylum Arthropoda; class Malacostraca; order Decapoda; family Coenobitidae; genus Coenobita; species Coenobita brevimanus. Next base: position 14,478,178 of record NC_136967.1, on the reverse strand, counting down.
TACTTGGGTAGTGTGATGAGTAAGGATGGAACTTTGGGGGATGAACTGCGTGAAAGGGTACAGCAGGGAAGGAAGGTTGTTGGTTCACTGAAAGCAGTGATGAGAAATAGGGAGGTGTGTATGGAAGTTAAGAAGTCACTGCATGATAGTATTTTGATCCCTACCCTGACTTATGGAAGCAAGGCGTGGCCCTTGCATGAGGGGAACAAGTCAAGAGTGAGAGCAGTGGAAATGAGTTACTTGAGAGGAGCCTGTGGAGTGACATGGAGGGACAGGTTGACGAATGAAGAAGTGAAGGAACGTTGTGGGGTGGATGTGGATGTGGTTGAGAAGATTAGGAGAAATACACTGAGGTGGTTTGGACATGTGGAGAGAATGGAGAATGAAAGACTGACTAAGAGGGTGTATGTAGGTGAGGTGGAGGGAGGGAGAGGGAGGGGTAGACCGAGGATAAGGTGGAGGGATAGAGTTGAGAGGTATATGAAGGAGGGGGGGTGAGCTGGGGGGAGGGTAGTCAAATGGTGGGTGACAGAGCGACTTGGAGGCGTTTTGTCTGCGGCCACCCTTTGCTGGATTTGGGCGTCGGGTTATAGATACATAGATAGTTTTCTAAATATATTGATCCCACCTCAGTGTATGCACCATTTTTTTTCCATTCAGCTGCATCACACTTCTTACGTCATTTCTGTATACAGTTATTAATTACATATTGCTTCTGTCTATAACACTCTTGAAAATAATGCAGTGGTACGACTTCCTTTAGTCTTACACTTCAATTTCTTTTTCTTGTCACTGCTTTCAGGACTTCTGCCATTTCCCCTCCAACTTACATGTGTGTTTTTTTCTTTCTTTCAGTTAATCGACCATATTACTATTTTTGTTAAAAAACACTGGCTATATAAATGAAAACTTTCACATTTTCCATTCATTTGTCATTTAATCTCAGCCTCATAAATCGCCTGTGCGCCTGTTTCGAACACTATCACTTTGCTTTTGCACTTAAATTACTGTACCCAACAAATCTTCCAACATCAGATATGTTCAGAAACTCCATAATTCCTCACACTTCGCCTTTTTTATATTTTCTCTAGATCAATGGATGTAGCACAGAACTTGTTTGGAAAAGACGTTGATAAGCCTACTCGTATTTCTGCGCCATGTTATATGATCCACTTCCCACCTTCCACAGTATTATCTACTTCAGTATTTCCCATTTTCCAGTTAATGTCTCACGAAACAATAAATTTATATCATTCGCTCTCGTAATTATATGGATTCAGCTCTTCTGCCCTAAAGTTTATTTTCTTTTTTTCCTTTGCCAGGTTCATTGTTTGATGGTGGATAATGCTCACGTTCGGTATAATTACTGTTTGTAAAGAGTCATTGGTAGAATATTTGACATATAAAACTCAGGCTCCTATCACTCAGTCTCATTTCAGTAAAACCGTCTGACGCTGTCGGAAATAAAATACTGGAGTGGTCCTGTCCATGAAACTTCGCTGGTGACGGTATTCACCCTCAGACTTCTGTGACTCACTGAGCTAAATCAAATCGTCTGAAATTAGTGAGATTAGAGCACTAGAATAATTCCATCTACAACGAGGATAATCGCTGAAATCTGATAAGTCCAAATACCAGTCAGTTAAGTAATTAAGTTTTCAGAATTCGTGGCTTATAATTTCCTCTGCCAATTGCACTTCATCCCTCTTAGGCCGGTGGAGGGCGGGAGAGGACGAGGGGAAGGGGGTATAGTGTGAAGGACTCGCTAATTAATTCAATAATCTTTAGGAGTCAAGGACTAAACCTGAGTTACCAGGGACTGAAAATTCGGCTCAGATTTGCGCGCTAATTCAGGGACTGTGGAAAAATCATAATCAATATCACATCAAAAGTTCATCAAGATGCTATAATTACAAATCATGTTTTGAACACATTGGATCACACACGAAAAAAAAAAAAAAAAGAAAGAATAGAAATCACGAAAAAAGAAATGAAAATCAGTCATTCCAAGGCGCGACTTTCACACACACACACACACACACACACACACACACACACACACACACACACACACACACACACACACACACACACACACACACACACACACACACACACACACACACACACACACACACACACACACACACACACACACACACACACACACACACACACACACACACACACACACACACACACACACACACACACACACACACACACACACACACACACACACACACACACACACACACACACACACACACACACACACACACACACACACACACACACACACACACACACACACACACACACACACACACACACACACACACACACACACACACACACACACACACACACACACACACACACACACACACACACACACACACACACACACACAAAATAAGGGAATTATTTGCCCATATACATGCGTCTAGGTGTCCTGTCAATGTAGTACTGGAGCTGACTAATTGTTTTTCTATTCGATCAGACTATGAGAAAATGATCTGGTGGTTAGTTAGGAAATTACCGGTTTCAGAATCTGATATCCTAAACCTACCCACCTAACTAAATGTAACTATACTACAATGTTAAAGTAACAGGTACTTCACTTTACTTTTCCACTATTACCTTCCTAACTTACCTAACTTTGTCACTCTCCCAACCTTACCATTTCCTTAACCACTCAGTATTCCTCATCTTACTCCTTTCTGAAGCCCTTCATTACGATGAAGTATTATATATTTGATTCTCGCGATATCATGACAACCTCATTCAGACGAGGAGAACCTTTTCTAATACGGTGATTGAAAGATAGCGTTCACTTATCCCTTCACTAAAAGACGTCTTCCTATAGCTGAATAAATAGTCAGGAAGTAGCAAGAACAATCGAGCAGAAAATATTGCCGGGGTCAAGGAGTTCACCGAAGTATACAACTGGTTTCCGTTTGATATGAAAGTCTCCAGGAGCAGAGTTAAATTTTAAATAATATTCGTACAACCTTCCTAACGGTATCCTCTTCCGCAGCGTTCCTAGTTTGAAGTAGGAGTTGGCGAGTAGGATGTCTGAAAATCAACGTGCACTTGGCAATGTGAATTCTGAAGCAAATTTTGTCCATTAGCAAGGCAAACTGAGAGGACGATGGAGGGGTAGTGAATGGAAAGGGACAAGTAGATGATGGGTGGTGCGACAGAGTGGGAACGTACAATACACCCTGAAAAAAATTGTTACTGTAGATCGGGTATCACTGGCGAACTGAAGGTTTATTTATATATTTATATTTATTCAATCATTTATTATTTGTAAGAAGAAAAAGTACGCAAAGCTCAAGAGCATAGGCATGTATTTCGCTCATATATTTTGCCATTTGGGACGAAGTAAAACCCTTCCCCCTAATGTCATCTGCTTATGGACGGCATAAAGCTATAATCCCTGAAAAAGAAAATTAAGTTTACTTTGAGGGTCCCAGCATTTCTACTCCTCCTCTCTCTCTCTCTCTCTCTCTCTCTCTCTCTCTCTTTTTCTATGAGCTTATTAGCGAAACGCACCAACTCTCACTCGGGGTTTCGTTCTTAAGCCACTCGTATTTCTGGCCAACCTTGCTTATCTCTTCCACTCGGCGTGACTTGAGCACCACCATTCCTCTCGCCTCGCCCTTTCTCGGCATTCTCCCGCTCCACAGCCCAGCTCGGTAATCCATTTATCTACGTAAATTTCACGCTTGGATCAAAGTGGGTCTCTCTCTTTCTCTGGCCTGTTTTCCATCTCCTCCTCCTCCAGCTTCTCCCTCGTCTCCCCTCTTCTAATTCAGTGCAGTGGTGCCTTCGAGATTTTCCTGTGTGTGTGTGTGTGTGTGTGTGTGTGTGTGTGTGTGTGTGTGTGTGTGTGTGTGTGTGTGTGTGTGTGTGTGTGTGTGTGTGTGTGTGTGTGTGTGTGTGTGTGTGTGTGTGCGTATGTGTGTGTGTGTGTGTGTGCCATCTGTCTCTGTCTCTCTGTCTGTCTGCCTGCCTGTCTGTTTGCCTGTTTGTCCCTTTGCCTGTCTGTCTGTTTGCCTGCCTATTTGCGTCTGTCTGTCCGTCTGCCTGTCTGTCTGTGTGTGTGTGTGTGTGTGTGTGTGTGTGTGTGTGTGTGTGTGTGTGTGTGTGTGTGTGTGTGTGTGTGTGTGTGTGTGTGTGTGTGTGTGTGTGTGTGCGCCTCTCTGTCTGTTTCTCTGCCTGTTTGTCTGTCTGCCTGCCTCCCGCTCTCTCTCTCTCTCTCTCTCTCTCTCTCTCTCTCTCTCTCTCTCTCTCTCTCGCCCATTAGGAAGTCCTGCGTTTGTCCTCCAGCTCATTATGCGTTAAGTCCGCTTTGTTGTCCTGCTTTGGGTGATCGTTTTTCAATTCCCACTGCACCTGCTTCTCCTTTTCCCCCAGTCACTCCCATTCAGGGGTCGTATTCTCCTGGGTCTAGGAATTTCCCTAGGATCTTCCCCTTACTTGTTAATTCATCTAAATGGTCTCTCGCTATTTCTTTATCATTTATGTAAACTACTGTATACTGGCAATGAGATGATATAAAATGCAAAAGATACTTGTAACGTCAAGGAGGTAAGTTCTCCCACGTTGATAAAATCACCTGCGGAGAATAATGTACTCAATTGCTGCATTGCCTTCCAAAGTATTAAGGTAAAATATGGAATACATCGTTAACCCCCTAAAGACGGGTGTCCTCATGTTGTGACAAACGCTGAGGACGGGCATAATTGGCCAAATGTAAACAAACTTTTAAACATTTGCAAAAACATAATGGGTAATGTTAGAGTAAAAAACGAGGTACCATTGGAAAGCACTTATCTTCAGGTCTTCCATGAGGTGGCGTTGCAGACTACGTGAACTTTCAGTGTATGGGCAGTGGTTTTAGAAGGATGTGCGCTAAAATCTTATTATTATTTTTTTTTATTCCCATGACCTCTGCCTGAAGCTTACCACACTCTGATTTTCACATTATAATTACTGTTCAATATTGCACATACTACAAACATTCACTGTGTGATCACTGAGGTAGTTATATTTCACTATATTGGCACTGCAGTACTCGTACCACACACTTGCAGTGCAATACATTTTCAAAACCATTTTTTTAACACTATCTTCCAATAACATGGACGCTCCATATTATAATAATAATGATGGTGATATCACAAATCACGTCATTGTCGCTTCACTGTCGCGTCACTGTTACCGCAGTGTATTTATTACACAGGGGCACATATGGAGAATAATATGCTTCAAATATATATGTATATATATAAATCTAATATTACTAGGCTAACACTACTCGTCACTGTCGCGTTACTGTCGCGTCACCGTTACCGCAATGGATTTATTACATGCTGGGGAGGGTTTGTTATTGTCATCCGACTACTCCATAGAGCATGGGAAGCTGCCTCAGTGCCCTCGCTACTTTGAAAAATGGCGGGACTGCATATGTGGACACCCGTCTCACTGCCATTAGTACTCTTGGACTGCATATGCGGACACCCGTCTCTTAAGGGAATAGGTGCTAGACTCCCAAGCCCACGGAGAATAGGCCAGCATGTGTACTATTCTTCTCCTCTAATCGGAGTGTAGGTCATTAGCTGGTAAAAGGGAAGGCTCCTGAGTCAGGCTCTTGTTTTCCAAAAATAATCATGGAAAAGATCGATGTATGTAAATGATGGAGTTAGAACTGAATAACCTGCAGCCACCTACTGGAAACTGGAACTAGTGACTATATTACATAACCATTATTTCATCTGATTCTCCAAGCCATAAAATATTTGATTATTATGATTTTTATGTATCTGTCAATCATTCTGTTTATTGTATAAAACCATATTCTGTAATCAGCTGATCAAGTCAGGTGCGGGTAATGGGATGGGTCCATTATGATGTGGCAGGGGTAAACCAGCTCTGCTGTCGGGCCCTGCTGCTGATGTCATTGATTGCACTGCACAGCTGACCCTCGTATGGTGTGGTGCGGTGAGGATCTGTTCCTTCTCCCCTTTGGGGCTAAGATGCGAATGAATGCGTTTGTGTGAATGAGTAAATTGGGAGTGTGTCGTCCTGTCTCGGCTACCTCCCTTTCTTTGGGGGAAGCAGCCTAGGTATATAGATATTCTGTGAGAGGCGCCTCAACAGAAGGACCTCTATTCTTTGTTAAACTTTCTCAGAAACATCTCCTATTCTTATGTCACATTATCTAGCATCCCGTCTCTCCAACTCGTTCCGAATTCTTCTGCAACCCCTCCCAGCCACCCACAGTCATACACTTTCTAAGTCAGTCTCTCGCTTTTTACCAAACTTAGATACATACAAAAAAAAAAATTTTAAAGCAAGCCATCATCAGAAAGTTTACTGAGATTATCTGTCAATTGCCTAAGCCACAGTTTGTATCATCCATAAATATCCCAGTTAATGCAGGACTCCAAGTACGCCTTAAAATTCTCTGAGTAAGCCTCAAAGTAGTCCTACAAATCTTCCACGTATCAAACGAATCCTTCAAGTAGTCCCTCAAATTGTCCTCCATGTAGTCTTTCAAGCAGTCATTCAAGCAGTCTTTCAAATCCTTCTCCCAGTCCTTGAAATAGTCCTCCAAAAAGCCCAACAAGTAGTCCTTTAAGTAGTTCTCCAACCTGAATATCCACATTCTCCAGCAACAATTTCCGTTGCCGATAACTTGTCTTCGATAGAGTGCTGAATACTTGTTCGAACAAGAGGTTTTGTAGCACCTAGTCTTAGCGACTGAATTTCCATGTTACAGCTCGCTATTCTCTCTCTCTCTCTCTCTCTCTCTCTCGTAGACTTATATAGCACTAACAGGGGCACCCGGTGTTGGCCGGGTAAAACACTTTGATCGTGCTTACATGCACTGCCTGGGACCCTGGATGGCCACTTCCCCTGTGCCAGAAGAACCTCGGGGTCTCCTTTTAACTCACTGATCATATGTTCCTCCTTGGGCCCATTTCTCCAATGGAACTATTTTTACCATGGACCCATTTTTCCACTACCCACAAACCACCACCAACTGTGGGCCGTCCATCTGTCCTGCTCACCCCACCCATCCGACCCGTTGTAGCTAATAACGATATGGACGTAGATGTTAAAAATTCCAAGGTGCTCGGCTACTATGTTTGCACCATGTTAACTTGATTATATATAATTAATTTTGTCTTTCTTTCCTTCATTCTTTCCTCGTCCTTCTGCCTACGGGTGACTTTACATTTCCTCCTCTGTCTGTCTTTCCTTCATTCTTTCCTCTACCTTCTGCCTGTTGGTGACTGTACATTGAATGACAAGCCAATGATTTCCTGTACACCAGGAAACCATTTACTCGCTGGGTGGTAACCGTATAAACAAATTTTGGCGCTTGGTGGTTTAATGGGTAATTACGGCGCTCCAATTGGATTGAGCCGGTGAAGGTTTATATCCAAGGGATGGTTGGGGCTTATTGCTCACGTAATGCCACTCTGGGATGAGTGAAGCTGGTCACGCTCATCGTAAATGTCAGTACCAACTTGCCTAGCCCCGGGCTCCTACGTTCCTCATGCGGCAATGTAGGATTGGATGATGGATGGATGGATATATTGTTGGCCATCAGTTATGTCACTTTAGCAACTGTAATGTACATATTTAAATTCATCATAAAAAGTTACACCGGTTAGAGTTGCTAAGAGAGAGTTGTATATGCATCCGCTTCAATTTCCATAGAAGACAGACAGACAGGCGGACAGACAGACAAACATTCTCGTCCCTTTCTCTCTCTCTCTCTATCTCTCTACATCTATCTATCTATCTATCTGTCTAATTCTATATCTATCTATCTATCTATCTATATATATATGCGGCTATGTAAGGGAGGGGAACTGGTGGTGCATTGGTTAGCTCGCAACTGTGAGAGCCAAGTTAGATGCTCGGGCTGGTAATATCCTTGAACAAAGTTGGTTTCCATCTTGTCTCTGCTCATCCGACAATGCAGTTAGCGGTGTTGTCAGGATTTGCACTGGGAGTTTAACGCACAGCACGGTAAATAAGGTACGTCATATGTTGAGAAACACATTTCTAATATGCATTAACTGGTTCAGTACATTGAAGCAACAATGTAGTTTATTCACGCTTCTACCTGATAATTCTATTCATCACAACAGAGCCAGTGTTGTAAAAGTTCCTGTGACTGTGTAACCCCTGCAGTTCGAAAAATATATAATAAAGCTAAATGAAATAATCAAGGGATAAACAAGCTTAAAATGAAAAATATGTCCTCTGGCTGAAAGGTTAATTATCATCATCATTATCCCAACACTTATCTTTGTTTATTGGATGCACATTGATCACCGCTTTGTATTGGACTTCCTTAAAATTATGAAAAAAAAAAAAAAAAAACTAGCAATATCTGAAACATATTTTTCCCCTAGGGTGTCAGGTAAGGGAAACACACACACAATAAATAAATAAATAAATAAATAAATAAAAGGATACTGGTGTTGCCAAGGGTCGAGGTGTCACTCCACTCTTTGTCCATTCCCAAGCGACGTAAACTCTACCAGGGCGTTATTTTGGCCATTTCATGGTGATGACGTTTTATTTTTTAAGTGTATTTTTGCTACGTTGAGATGATTATCCGCAGTTTGGGCTCATACTAAAGGAGTTAACATTTTCCTGATAGAAGCAACTCGAATACTCTGTTTCATCTGACGTCATGGGAACCTGAAATAGGTAACATTGTCATCATTAACCTCTGAAGATCCTCGCAGAAACATCACCACCGACCTAAGCTAGATTATACCAGATGATTTCAGTCAACTGAATGTCACACATGAATGTATATCACTGTGAAAGGTGGACGCCAACAGGGAAGTAAGTGAATGCAAAGTGGGAAAGACGGTAAAAGAAAATAATAGTGTTAGTACTGAGAAGAGGCAGAGAACGATTGAAAAAGACTGAATCTGAAAATAAAAGAGTAAGAGAGCGAGAGGACCCGGCTCTCGCGTGAGGCGGAGGTTTGACCTATAGTGTCGATCAGATTAATCCTCTGGCAATCCCGGGCCCATCAGATAACAAAAGTCGAGACCGAGAAAGCCATTGAGCTCGGATGAGAAGAAGTCAAGATAAAGATGGTTCATTACCGCCTCCGCTCCCTCGCACCCACCCCACCACCCACGGCCATCGCCTTTAATAAAAGTGTGCTCCTCTCTCTCTCTCTCTCTCTCTCTCTCTCTCTCTCTCTCTCTCTTTCTCTCTCTCCTTTGTGTGTGTGTCTGTCTGCCTGCCTGTTTTCTGTCTCTGCTTCTGTCTTTGTTTGTCTATCTGTCTTGTTTGTTTGTTTGCCTGTCCGTCTGTCTCTGTCTGTCTCTCTCAACTGTAAGTCTGTCTCTGTCTGTCTGTCTGTCTGTCAGTCGCTGTTTCTGTCTATCTATCTGTCTGTCTGTCTGACTCTGTTTTCGTCTGTTTGTTTTTGTCCGTCTTTCTGTCTATCTGTTTATCTGTCTATCTTTGTCAGTCTGTCTCTGTCTGTCTGTCTGTCTGTCTCTGCCTGTCTGTCTGTCTGTCTGTCTCTCTCTCTCTCTCTCTCTCTCTCTCTCAGGGGTCGTGTCTCTCCCAGCTGACTGCCGCAGGGGCCACAGGCAATATGTATTCGTCCTGAAATCGAGTGATGAAATTCTGACGTGGGGGAGACTTCGCGATAATGAAAGTTTAGGGGAACCTTCATGGATTCTCGGATATATTATGTTGTGGGCAATGCGTTTTTAATTCCCCCAGCTCTAGGAAACTATGTTCACTATCATCGCTGCCATCTCTTGACAATTATATTCAGATTTATTTTAAACTTTTGAAACTGGGGTGCTTGGACACGACATTCATTAACCCCTTCACTTGCACAGATTTCCCTTTTCCGTGTATAATTTCACGTTCGCAAAATAGATAGATAGATAGATAGATAAAAAAATAAATAAATAAACAAACAAACAAAAAAAAAGATTATGGCCATGGGATGAAGGGAGGTATGACTTTTTTTCCCCTCAGTTGATCGGTTGTAGAAAAATATGGGTTTCATTTTTTCCGTGGCTTATCTTTATACCGTACTTTGCCCTCTCTATTTTTGGTACTCTGCTGTGTGATAAGCTAATGAGTACCCAGATTCTCTGGATACGTTTCATGCATGTACGGTGAAGGACATGAGCTCACCTGTGGAATTATCTCATCTCTCCTACCTCTCACTTTTCCTTTCTTCTTCTTCTTCTTCTTTTTCTTCTTCTTTCTCTTTCTTCTTCTTCTTCTTTTTCTTTCTTCTTCTTCTTCTTCTTTTTCTTTCTTCTTCTTCTTCTTCTTAGTCTCCACTTATTACATAAATGGAGACTACTGTTTTCGCTGGGATTATTATTATAATTCCGTCCTCAGAGTCCCCGACGATTCTAGGAGGACCGAAGGCTGCACAAGGAATCTGAAGAACCCAGGTTGTGTGTCCTGACATGGACCATTGCTGATAGGAAAAAAAAATCAAATTTCCCCAATGAGGCTAAGGTCCTTGTAAGAAACAGTAGACTGAGACTAGTGACTGTCCCTAGGACAATTACAGTTCTCAAGTTATTATTATTATTAATAGTAGTACTGTAGTTGTAGTAGTAATAGCAGTGGTAATAGTAGCAGTAGACTTAGAGAACCTTGGTATGTTTCTCTACACTGATATGATTCTTTTTCATACGATCCGTCAGTGAGGAAGGTGACGGAAGTAAATGTAAAGCAGAAGCAGTAAAATAGCAATACAAGTCTTATACCTGGCTGTAAAAATTTCCTACTTATAAGAGATCATCTTTTTTCAAAAAGATAAATAAAATTTCGAAAAAAATCTTCAATTTTTTTTTTCCACGTGTGAACCTGTATTGGACGATATCCTTGTAATGAGAAATTCACGGATTAGAAATGATATAATTTTTTGTGGCAAAAACTACTTGGGTATGAACACCTACAACTGATGTACAAGGTTTGGTTTGTACAACATTTTCCCTCCTCAGCGTCCCACTCTCCTCTGCTGGCTAATATTTCTAAGGTGAGATGTGCTTTGTATTTTTCTCTGCTCATAGCTGGTTCTTCCCTGAGATGATGCGTCAGGATGACATGTAATGCAAATGCCCAATGTGTAGAATAGACGCAATGGAATGGTAGGCAGGCATTTATTCCTACCTGCATCGCTCACAAATTAGTGCTGTGACCGCACATGTTAACGTCACCCACACAGCAGCACTGACACTGGCTTTAAGGTGAACGGTCAGCGAAATAGAATGTTTGGTCGATAGGTTCTGTTGAAGTTGATGGATTCAGCTATTGACCACGACCCAGAAAGATGGCTGAAGATTTAAAAAAAAAAAAAGTACGTAGGCTGTAGGCAAAATATAGTATATGTGTACAACACGTGTACCTTAAAAAATCATGTTAGTATTTGAAGAGAAAAACGTTATTTGTAGAAGATATGTAAAAGATTCGACCAACATATAATTTTATCAGTATAGTTATCAAGCATTTTATAGTTCTCAGTTACCTCCCAACAGATTCACAGTTGGCTTCATGTAATTGGCATCCTTTAATGTTGCTGATTTCTTATAAATGCACAGGTAACTTATACAAAACTTTGAACTGCAGCAAATAATATCTTTTTGGCGTTATACTGACATTCTTGTATTATAGAGAAGCAGACATAAGGCCTCCCACACAGTATTCCTCATGAAATACATAATATGATGCACTGAAAAATCTTAGGTAAAAGATACCATAAGCTTATCCACTTCCACATATCTGCTTGTTTATTACCACTTAAATATGTTTCAGTTATGTAATTTCTTTAGTCATGATATTTTTATTCGCGCATTCTAATTTTGATTCTCTTTTTTGCCCTCTGGGCTCAGCATCATCTCATACTTTGGTGGGAAAAGAGATCTGGATGATGATTTTTTTTTTTTTTCAAGCTGTTTATAATGGGAAAATTCCTTGGCCACAACCTCCCAGAAGTTGCCAGTTCTCCCTGATAACTGAATACATTAAAAGTCGGTCAACTGAACTACTTTCTTTTATGTGCTTCAAGTATCAGTGTAGTCATAAGTAAATTATCATTAACATATTCACTCACTACAGTGAGGAAAAGACGATCCATTATGATAAGTAGGCCTAAAAGGAAATCACCAAAGCAAGGTAGCATACCGTCCCATTTCCGGAACCAACCTTGTTCTTAGCTAAGTCCATCGAGGTTCATGCTCTCTCATTATTTGGATGAAATGAAAAATTGATATCCATATATTAACAATATATATGAACTTATATAAAGTAATTTGATTGCCAGATGTTAGTAGACCTCTGGCGAAGACCGTATGCAATGACGCGCTCATCCCGCGAAATGTATTGTGTTTGGTATGGAAACATTAGCATACCGTCTCAATCTGGGACGAATATTTTTCATAGCTTTAATACTAATTAATCAGTCTGACTCAAACTCTTGCCTTACTATATCAATATGTGAAAAAAAATTACCTTCATATATCTATATACAAAAGTAATCCGTTTGCATGCAAAATATTAGTACAAATCAATTTAAGATCGTCTGCACCGACCTCATGCGCCACGTGTTAGGCTAATTCGGAGCCCGCGATTTCGGTCGGCGGTTTCGCCTTCCCATGTCTTCTGGTTTTGAAAATCATACTTTTTTTTTTTTTTTATGAAACATTCGGTACATTCACTTCAGCATTCGCCAGCTGAAGCATTAATCTGAAAACTACGTGATAGGCGTTTCAAAATAAACATGCAGCGAGACATGTAATGTGTGACGAATGCTATGGAGTCACTTGTCATTTTATGTATTTTAGCAACTGATCTGAAATATTTTTCTTAGTAAATCATGTCTAGAAATCTAGTATAATAACTAATGATTATATTACTGCGCAATTTATATACTGTTCACTACTAATTATCATAGAAGGGATTGCAGAAAGCATACGACTGTGTGACCCAGAGAAAGATGACCGACTTCAACTGAGTTCTCAGGTGAGCATTGGCAAGTTTTGGAAGTTTATGGCCAAGGGAATTGATTATATGTGTATGAGGGCGTTGTACGTTAAGCTCAATGACCAAAGTGCCATAATGTGCTGTGGTCCTAGTGAAAAACAGTCGAAATCTCCTAACCTAACCCAACCCAAGCGAACTAACTTAGACTAAACTACATTAAGCTAACCTTAATTGATCAGATCGATCTAAGTTAATTTAACCTAACATAACTGGAAAACAAAACAGAATAACATGCCCTACGTTTCTCCAACCTCTGTGGTAAAGCTAAAGAATTGGTTAGCATTCGCTCTTTAGTGGTTGATTAAAAACATGTGGAATTAAAGAAAACCACTCGGCAGCCGAATGTTAATCACCCGCCAAAATATTCTGTTGGCCAAGTCCAAGATTTTAGCCATCTCTTGATACCCTGAAGGTTTCATGTTGATAGATAAAGCCGTTCATGAGATAGTGGTGCTAAAGACGGATGATAAAAACTAGTTGACCTTTGACAGCCATTTTGCTGACCTTGACCTTCATCCCGAGTGCCCATTTTCGAACTCGGCCAAGATTTTGCCCATATTATAGTACCCTGAAGGTTTCATCTTGAGCGCTCAAGCGTTCAAGAGATAGACGCGCGCGCGCACACACACACACACACACACACACACACACACACACACACACACACACACACACATATATATATATATATATATATATATATATGTGTGTGTGTGTGTGTGTGTGTGTGTGTGTGTGTGTGTGTGTGTGTATGTATGTGTGTATGTGTGTGTGTGTGTTAGGTGCAATTAGTTTAAAGAGTTCTGGTCACCTCATCCCTGTCCGGGTTGAAGAGATGTACTACGGCTGTTCAGAAAGAACGGAGTAAGAATTGGGAATCGTTAAAGACATTCAACCGGAAAGCAAGAGAATTCCAGGAAGTAAATCGCAGTGTGCATAAGGGTTAGAATGACGCGTGTGAAAACTCTCATGGATTTACCCACATGCTTATGTCATCACTTGAATCACCCAATGCACTCCACGCCTCAGTGGAGGTTTACTATGAATGGCGATATTTCTGTGATTAATGTTTTGTTGATCAGAGTTAAGAGGGAGGTAGTAAAGTTTCCGTGATTTTTCTTACAGATTTTCCATCATAGGTGAGGTTATTTCTGTTAACAAATTATTTTACATTTTTGTTACTATCATCCGGATCTAATTCCCCATTTCAACAAGAGGCTGGAAGATATAGAATTCTTCGGTTTCATAGAGCAGACGAATCAGAGGAAAAAAGAAGTTCGAAGTATAAACCCCAAACCTGTCTGTAGTAAGAGGCACGAGGCTACTTGTAGCGCATGTGCTCGGTAGAGGGACGATCGTCTCCACACGAATACAAACAAAGCAGAGGGAGGGGAAATTCATTCCGCTTCTACCGCTTATATGCCTGTATAACACTTAAGTAATAAGTAGATGATGTCTTAGTATTTTCTCGTATTTACTTCCAGCAAAATATTCCACAACACTGAAAAGGTCACATACAAAGTCCAGGAAAACTTCTTTTAAATGAAACTACAAAGGAAAGGTAGGAAGTCACAGCACATAAGTCGTGGAAAATGTATCTGCAAATTACCTTAAGGTACTCCTGAGGGATTGGGTATATTACCTTGATAGCAGGGAATGAGGGTAAGTACCACCGTTCTCCCTCTGTGTTGAGGTCTCACATGAAATCGGGGTGTCTTCAAATTACCAAGTAAACCGCGTGGTGTCTCAAACAAAATCTGTTCTTGCTAAAATCTTGGATTTACATTAAACATTAAACTATTTTGTGGTGGTAAATATTGTGAGCTGTTATTGCAATTGTAAAACTCCAATATTCGATCCAGTGCATTATCGTGCCTTCTTCTCGGGGGGAGGTGGTAGCATTTGCGCTTACACTTTCTTCGATAATATTTTCATTACCTTATCGTCAACAATATCAACAAACATTGGAAATACCCTGTCGACCTGGATGGAGTTGAATGGCTGCGAACGGGTCTGAATTGACTTAAATTGGAACTAAAACAATGTGAATAGACATCACTGAACCTTAAGTGACCCAAATCAACTTAACTCAACTTGAATGGACCAGGGCTCGGATTTAAAGGCATCTGCCGTAGCTGTGAGTTGTTTTCCCATGAAGGAGAAGGAAAGAAAAGATCAGTCTTCCCATATCTCTTATTTCTCATGCAAAAAGAAATCTTGTTTAAGAAAGTTGTCGTAGGATTATATACTGTACTTGCTTATACAGGAAGGGCTGGAGAAGGAGGGTGCAGATTTTCCCATGTCCTTAATTCTACAAGTGATTTTTCATGTTTTCCTAGGGGAAAAAATGATCTGTCGCAAATGAGCACTCGCACATAATGTGGTTAATTAGATCAGACAACTCCCTCCCTTCCCCTAGGGTGCGACAAAAATAGGAATGCAGACAGGAACAAATCCGTTGGTCCTTTCGTATGGTAGATAAATACACTTCCACATTACTTTGTCCACTTCTCCCATTTACACCGTACCCTGCTGCTGTTAAGCCTCGTGGTTAGAGAAGTAATTTTTATCCTCCACCTGACAAAGTCAGGGGAGGGTGTTGTTTTCACTGGAATCAATAGGTGTCCGCCCGTGGAGCTGTGCGGCAAGGCGGCTGGCCGGGCTGAGATTTCGTTACCCGGCCAGAACTCAGAAAGTATTTACCGTAGAGTCATGAAATTTCGCATAGTTATGTATCTTGTAGTAAACTGATGATTTTTTGATAGGTAGAATGCTGTCTTAAGTTTTTTTTTTTTTTTTTTTTTTTATGAAAAAGTAAAAAAA
Organism: Coenobita brevimanus; assembly: GCF_032717465.1. Lineage (NCBI taxonomy): Eukaryota > Metazoa > Arthropoda > Malacostraca > Decapoda > Coenobitidae > Coenobita > Coenobita brevimanus. Next base: position 14,462,275 of record NC_136967.1, on the reverse strand, counting down.
TAAATAATTTTTCCAGTGACTTCAATGCAACCTGAACAAGGAATCTGAAGGTCACAGGTTATGTGTCTTCAAGACATTCTCTTTACTCCCACCTTTAAAAGAAAAGATTGGGAGGGGTAAGGGCTGTCATGCGCTTGCTTAGGTGTGCAGGGAGGTAGGGGGGTATGTGCTTGGTCAGGTGGAGGGTTGCAAAAGCGTAGCATTGCCTATGTTTATTACAGTAAGCAAGCAGAGAACGGTAAATGCTTAAATTTGTTTTTTAAATAGAAAGTGGGCATGCGATGGAAATTGTTTATACTGATTGATGACAAAGAGTATGATTGCTCAACGATTTTGTTTTTGCAAAAGTAAATGTTGCTGATCCTTCCCCTGCTATCTGGTCAACGCCCCCTCCCCTACGGCACTGTGTTGACCAAATCAGCAAGTAAATATGGTCGTGAAAATGGATTCTCTCTGGCAGACTTTTAAATTTCATTAAGGCAGCGTTGGATCAGTCCACGAGTACCAGTGTATGGCACTGAGGGTTGAACTGTAATGTTGTCTGTGCTTGCTGTGAGTAATAAAAATTCTATCATGAATTCGGCTCCACCCGGGAACAGGTGCAGTAATATGTCCTTATAGGTCCTCACATGTTAGCATACTGTCGAGGCTCCCTCGACAGTCATTTCAGCATAAATTTCCATACCCACTTCTCATTCCTGCACTTCAAAGTCTTCCGCAATTATACACATGTGTGCAGCACTAAGTGGGGACATGTCACTTTCCCAGTAATAGAAAGTGCTGTTCCGCAACATTATGGATCAGCTGCCCTTCAGGATCTCTGCAGAAGGGTCTGAGTGTACACAGCAGAGCTTCCCGCCCATGTCAAACGCATGCAGATCGGCTGTTCCAGTCATTATCATCATCATCATCATCATCATCATCATCATCATTAGCAGCAGCAGCAGCAGCAGCAGCAACAACAACAACAACAACAACAACAACAACAACAACAACAGCGCGAGTCCAGTGTAAGACAATGTTATCACACATCATTTTTCCATTCTGATCTATGGGTTGTGAGCAAGCTCCATCTACTCCCAGTGAATTACCGAATCTCATCTCGCTATGTTCTCCTCAATCTACTTTCTCTCACCCCATATCTGGGTCACCTCTCTGTTACCCTGGGTGCCTATTTGCTATCCATTCTACGAAAGACGTGATATTGCCACATTCATTTTTGCTTCTTTAATACACTGATTAATTACTCTCTTCTTGCTTGTTCTTTCCTCTAGGAAGCCCTTGTTTTACATCTTCATGTGACACCCATTATAATTTTTTTCATTCCACTTTGAACTCTCCCAGGTGTACTTTACAAGGATTTTATTAAACTCCACGATTCTGATCCACAAATTAAAACAGTAAGAAGAAGTTGATTATAATTTAACATCTTTTGATACAGAAACAACTGTTTATCCTTTATGTAGTTTCTTATTTATTGGAAGCCCTCCCTCCCATTCCAGTTCTTCGCTTGATTTCATTGTTATGGACTGAGTCTGCCTGAACATCCTGTCCCAGGTATATTTTATTCCTCAACATTTTCTAGTTCTTTATCTTCATTTTTTACAGGAAGAACCAAGAACATATTTGTTAACCATAACTTTCTTCTTCATAATCACTTTCAAACATACAATCAGACTTTGCCTCCTTCAGTCAGATATCATTTCTTGTAGCTCCCTCGCTGACTGAGTGAGGAGGGCAATTTCCTCATTAATCTAAGCCTGTTCAGTCGCTCAAGTTAATGATAATTTCCTTTTGTTCCCAATCTAAACCTCTGAAATTGTCCTCCAGGCAAGCTATGAATAATTTTGGATGAAACTGAACTTTCTCATCTAAAGCCTCGCTTTATTGATAGTTTCTGGCAATCATTATATAGTTTGATGATGACGGTGATAACTTTACAGGTACCTTCTACTATTTCAAACGAAGTTTTATCTACGACCTATCACTGCAGTTGTTTCAAGAGAAAAATATGCCTCCTCATAACCAACAAATGTCACGCATAAAATCTTGATATATTCTGTAGGTTTGTCAGTGACATTACAAATTAAATGATACACACAAACAAATAGTTGGAAGTAACCAGAGTTAACACATAATTTTCTTCACAACCAGTACGGTGTAATATGTGCAGCTATAATATTATTCGGGTTCGAAGACGACTCAGAGTCTGAAGATACAATCTTCATGGCATTTATTGCCACCAATGAGTGTCTTTCACCCTTTATCTATGAGATGTGTCTCCAAAGCAGACTAAGAGCAACTGGCAAAAGCAAGAACAAAAAAGTGATCTTGCTGTTGGATTATGGGGAGAACCCTTCACTGCAGGAAGTTTCCATTAATCTGAATAAATTCGAACTGCAGCGCATGATTAAATGATGAAAGCCAACCATATAGGAAGAGATAGTTTTTTCAATATACATAAATGAAGATATAAGTTTATAGGGTTTCAGAAAAACCCGCATCAACTTCTTTGTCGATAAAACTAAGTTACACATTTTTATAAACCTTAATTGCGTTTGATGACCCAGTGGTAAACGACATAAAGTGAAGGCAGCCATGTCATATGCGTAATGGTTCGAGTTCCTGAAGTGTCTGGACTGTGGTAATCTAGCCACAGGCCTCTGAGCTGCGAAGGGGTCAATATGGGGTTGCCTGTTACAACTAAAATTATGGAAATGGTTTTGTTCAGAATAACAGGAACACGATAAATATTCACAGTGTGCGAGGGTAACCATGTGAAATGAAGGAAGTTCATCAACAAAACTAGAGGGGCACTCAATGGTGCGCATCTCTTCGACAAGGGCAACGCAATTTCCAAACCACTCTTCGTAATGGGTTGGTTTTTCTCATCAACGATTAGGGTTTCGCAAAACGTGTTTTCCGGATCCAGAATTTGTAATACGATCCGGATCAGTCCCAAAAGTTAATCGATTGTTCCCTGAGACATGGGTTATCTACCCACTAAATCTGGTCCAAATATCTCTTTTAGTTTCCGAGTAATTCTGCTAATAGACAAACAAACTAACAAACATCGGTCCCCAAAGTTATTGTTCCTTGGGCCATGGGTTATCTACCCATCAAATTTGATCCAGATCTCTCTTTTAGTTTTGAGTAATCCTGCTAACAGGCAAAACTAACAAACAAACAATCAAATAAACATGGATAAAAACATACCCTCATTGCCGGAGAAAATCATGATCCAAACTCTTGTATCTTTCTAGCAAAACAAGTATTTGAGTCAAAATTATTATAATAAGCCCTCTGATTGTGGGAAGGATGACAGTATGTGTAAAGTCATACTTCCATACAATTTGCAGGTGGGTGATACTGAAGGGGAAATGCGTGAGTCTGCCGCTTGATATTGTCATAATATAATAAATGCACTGTCATTTTTACTTGCCCCACTGCATCCTATATTAGCAAATTGAATTAAATATGGAATCATCTGAATGACCACAGAAAAGCACTTTTATCAGGTTATGAACAGTACCATGATTTACACGTTCGTTTTTTTTTTTTTTTTTTTCTGGATTAAGGGAGCAATTAAAATTAGCTCAACTGAGAAATGCGCTGGGAGATTTAAGACAACTTCAATGGGTTAAAATTTATATACCGTATATGCAGTATATATATATATATATATATATATATATATATATATATATATATATATATATATATATATATATATATATATATATATATATATATATATATATATATATATATATACTAATGCTTGCCCGCAAAAATTTGCGGGACTAACTAACAGCTTTTCCATCACATAATGTCTGCAAGCAAACACCATTATCTTTGTTTCCACGCCGTTATTGAGCCCACGGGCCAAAGTTACCAATTCTTACCATATATCCGAGAAAAAAAAAAAAAGATTTTCGCATATTTTAGCGTGTTGAGATTTCCGAGAATTTCTTGCCGTCGTGTTGCACGCGATCGCCAAAATATTTGTTAGGTATTTCTCTGACACTCCCTGGACATACCCCCTACCTAATAGAAAAGGAATTAGGTCGACATATTTTACCGTTCTCGTGAAAGAAACGAGCAAATGCATGGACAGACATTTTCGCTTGTTGCGATATCCGACAAAATAGCGCCGTCACGTCGCGCGCGATCACCAAAATTTTTGGCATTTTTCTGACACAAACCGGACTTGCTCCGACCTTAAGCAAAACGATATAAAGTCGATATCTTACCACCGTTCTCATGAAAGAAACGAAAAAACACACATACACTTCTTGATTTTATCATTTAGATATATGATATACGGTACGTAATTATTTATATATATATGTATATATATATATATATATATATATATATATATATATATATATATATATAATCTATCTATCTATATATTAATTAATGTAGGTATATATGCATACACACACACACACACACACACACACACACACACACACACACACACAAATGCCACCTGCGACTCTTAATTTATGTTGTGCCTTGACATGCACCACAAAGAATAGCGAGTGAGGTGAAGGTCATACAACTTCGCCTCTGCTTTCTCTCTGCTCTCAACCTCACTCATTGCCATTGCCTTTGATCTCAGGAAAGGTTTTAGAGACAAGCCGGGGAGTCGTAGGGCTTCCTTTGAACTTCCCTCTCATCAAAGTACTGTTGTTGACCTCGCCACCGTCTGTCTCTGTGAGGGTCAGGTGACTGGAGGGAACAGCAAGCAGTGGTCAGCATGTACAATTCCCCTCACCCCCCAGCTCAGCGTTTACAAAGAGATCTCAGGTTTCGAGCAATACCTTAAATTTTAGAAACATTGCTCAATGATATTTTGTCACATTGATTTCACAGATTATCACTTAAAAAGGGGTACATCCAGTAAAAGATACAGCAAGACATAGGTGCCACATTGCTCGAAACTTGAAACCTGTCAGTAAATGTGAAATTGTGGGTGAGAGGAAGGACCAGACTGTACCGTTGCTGGCTGTTTCCCTCACGTCCAACCAGCCAGTTTCCCGATCTAGCCTCCATTCAGGGCCGTATTTTCGTTGTCAATGGAAATTAAAGACAACTCTTCCCCAGTGAAATAATTTTTCTGATAGCCATATGCTAACTTTTTATATGTCACCAATGTACACCCACGTCTAAATGAAAAAAAAAAAAGTAACATAAAGACAATATGAAGATGTTATGGGAGGAATAACTCGCTGAGGAAGAAGTGCAATGAAGTCTCTTATGCCAAATAAATACTGCTCCCAGCACTAAGTCAGGTAAGAGCCGAAAAGAGGAACTTCAGATATTACTTGTGTAGTCCACATAACTTTGAATAAAAATATGCCCCTTAGCCTACTCAGCAGCAATATCATGTAAGCAACATGTGTATACTGGTAGATCCATCTCAATTTCTGGCGGTTACACTGAACAGTAAAATGTCTCCTGTAAACTTTATCAGGTAGATCATTCACTAGGTAGATATTCCACTTAGTACCCTGTTGTTATTCCCGTTTTGCTTTCGTGTTGCGGTGACCTACCTGACACAATTACTAGAACGAAATGGGGGTGAGATGATGATGATGATTCTCTAAATGGAATCGTAAATGAGCTTTGGCATGAGACCTGTTCCACCACATATCCAGGCATGAATGACTGACGGTTCTTTGTTCTTATCATATATTCGAATGTAACAAAATAGTTCTCAATGTAAGTTCTCTCCGTGGGTATAAGAAGTGACAAGGCTAAACTTGATCTTATGCATTTAATTCATCTCATCACTGGGTGTCCATCACATTCAAGCATATTAACGCTAAGACGTCGGTAGGTTGCCCAGTTCCAGGCAGTGAGAAAAATCGTGTGGCTTTAGCTAGAGAAAATATAGGCAAGAAGTAAGTGAATGTTCAAGGATTAATCAAGACTTTCTTTAAACTGAAATTTAGTTGCATAATATTAACCCTTTCAATACGATGATCTTTTATATCCTTTACTCTTATTATTGTCTGACTATTCCATTTACCTTACAAAGAATTTCCAAGTAGTATAGTGGTTAACGAGTTCCATCTAACCACTATTGTTCGAGTAGTTTCTCCTAAGATGATTGAATAGTCTGGAGATACAGGGAATGAGATGTAAAGGATGTTATTTAAGTCATATTGTATGGCATGGGTATTTCCCATTCTCCAGCTTGTTCCACCTGCACAATATATTCGTTTCCCCTCAGTGCCTCGTTCCACCTGCCATCACGGCGTCAATTATGCTCCAGTACTAGTCAAGGTGTGGCCATTACCCGTGTTTCCCTTGGCCGTCCATAATACCTGGGGCTGTACTTTCATCAGATTAGGTGTTCTGACACATTTTCCTTAGCGACTAATCTTACACCATTTCGTTCCGTTTCATTTATACGGCTCTCCTCGCCGTTCGATTTCTAGCAAACAAGATATCGAACATGTTTCATACACCACTTTACGACTGATATAGTTCCTGAAATATAAGATGAGGATAAGAACGTGTCACATACAGAAGTAAACTCTTAAGAAAGGCGTCTTAGAAAACTACCTAAAAGGCAGGAATACTGTCCTTTGGTAGATTCTCCCTTCGCCTCTCTTTTCACGCTCATTACCACATCATGCACCATATATGCACTTCTCTTCCTTTTTATGATTCCTGCCACCCTTACTTTTAAGGAAATATTTACTGCCACCTCTCTTCCTTCCAAAACCATCATGCACACCACATCCCTAACAACTCAGTTGACTTTATCTGACTTCCCGCACTCGTAACAGTCCTTCTGTACACCATCCCTACTGACATCCTATTCCCACTAACACTTCCGCCTTTCAACCAATCATGTTATCCGCTCCCCTCACCCCTGTCACCCTCTTTCATCAACGGTGATCCTCTGCAACTCTAACTTCCCTCTCCTCCATACCATATCTGTTGCCCTTTGTCACCCTCATCACTAGGTCACTGCTACCCTCTCTTTTTCACCTCACTGGCACACTCTCAGTACTATATTCATAGCCTTTATGTTCACCAGAAGTTGAGAGAAGAATTAGAAATATCGAGAGGTCCTACAGAAGTCTGGAAGATGTCTTAAAGTCAGGTGATGGAATATTCATTCAGTAGACTATTATCGTACAGTGCATGGCGCGAACCATGGCTAATGGTCAATGAGAGAAGGGGTATTATACTGCAATACAAACTTTGTATATTCCTAAACAATACCAGTTTCGGGACATGGGCAGAATACGTACAGCATCTCCTGCTGATCGCAAACTAACTGAGGTTGTTGCCGTCGGCGAAAGCTTGCGAACCAAGCTGATGTTAATGGATTATAGGTGATGGGCCATGCTCAGGACGAGGTAACTTAGATGCTAAATACTGCAATACAAGTGTTTAGTATGCATCAGTTCAGGGTGTATGCATCAATCTATCTATCTATCTATAGCCCGACGCCCTAATCCCGCAAAGGGTGGCCGCAGACAAAACTCCTCCACGTCGCTCTGTCACCCACCATTTGACTACCCTCCCCCCAGCTCACTCCCCCCTCCCTCATATACCTCTCAACTCCATCCCTCCACCTCATCCTCGGTCTACCCCTCCCTCTCCCTCCCTCCACCTCACCTACATACACCCTCTTAGTCAGTCTTTCATTCTCCATTCTCTCCTCATGTCCAAACCACCTCAGTGTATTTCTCCTAATCTTCTCAACCACATCCACATCCACCCCACAACGTTCCTTCACTTCTTCATTCGTCAACCTGTCCCTCCATGTCACTCCACAGGCTCCTCTCAAGTAACTCATTTCCACTGCTCTCACTCTTGACTTGTTCCCCTCTTGCAAGGGCCACGCCTCGTTTCCATACGTCAGGGTAAGGATCACAATACTATCATGCAATGACTTCTTAACTTCCATACACACCTCCCTATTTCTCATCACTGCTTTCAGTGAACCAACAACCTTCCTTCCCTGTTGTACCCTGTCACGCACTTCATCCCCCAACGTTCCATCCTTACTCATCACACTACCCAAGTACTTGAATGCATTCACATTCTCCATATCCTCACCATCCAACCTCATTGTACATTCTGTGACTTCATTCCTCTCAAACACCATAACTTGACTCTTGTTTACATTAACTTTCAGATTCCTCTTCCTACACACTGTCCCAAATTCATTCACCAAACCTTGCAACTCCCATTCATCTTCACTCAACAAAACTGTATCATCAGCAAACAGCAACACCGGAATCATCCAATCTCACCCTCATTCATTAGAGCTAGCCCCACATCCACTGCCCTACCTTGCACCTCCTTTACAACCCCATCCATGTATATATTAAACAGCCATGGAGACATCACACAACCCCGTTTCAGTCCCACATTGAGATCAAAGAACTCGCTCAGCTCACCATCCACTCGCACAGTAGCCCTAGCTCCTTCGTACATACTCTTCACAGCACTCAATAATTTCCCCTACACTCCATATATTCTAAATACCTTTCACATACCTTGCCTATCTATTCTGTCATAAGCTTTCTCCAAGTCCATGAAGGCAGCATACACTTTCTTTCCCTTCTCTAGATACTTCTCCACTAAATATCTTAGAACAAATATCTGATCTTGACACTCTTTTCCCTTCCTAAATATCCCTTGTTCTTCTCCAGCTAGCTCCTTTGCCATATGCCTAACTCTATCAATGAGTATTCTACCATATATTTTTTCCAGTCACACTAAGAAGGCAAATACCCCTATGGTTACCACATACTTCTCTCTCCCCTTTTCCTTTGTATAAAGGAACAATTATACCTGATTTCCAGTCCTCTGGAACCCTTCCCTCTTCCCAGGCCAATCTACACAACTTCCATATCCACTCCACAACAATCTCACCCCCATACCTCAGCATTTCACCACACACTTCATCAATTCCTGGGGCCTTTCCCATCTTGATTTTCTTCATTGCTTCCACTACTTCCGCCCTACTGATCTCTTCCTCCCTCCACTCATCTCTTCTTCTCCCAGCCATTCCCCAACCACTTATACTCGCACTGCTCTCACTCTCTACATTCAACAAATCCTCAAAAGTGCTCCTTTCGTCTCCTCAATTTCTCTCTCTTTTCCACCAACAATCTATTATTCCTATCTTTCACTCCCCTACCATTTCCCTTTTCACACTGCCTTACTTTCTTTACCTCCTTCCAAAACAATTTCTTACTCTCCCTCCATTTCGCACTCAGATATCTAGGTATAAGAAATGGCCCCATGCATAAAGACAGAACATAAACTCAAAGCAACAAGGAGGTAGGTGAACATGGCAGCCAACTATTTGGTGGAGAGATGTTACCCCATCCAAAGTCTGTCAGAGAAATAGGAAGTGGACCTGGTGGTGAGAGATTAGAGATAGAGGGAACGTGCGTGAGGATCGGGGTTCGTCGTATTGTCACTGGCATGAGAAATTTCCAATCACCTCTTCCTCATTGATTTATTATGAATATAACACTTCAGCATTCACTCGTGTCATTCGTACTTTTTTGTAATATATAAAATGATGTTAGTGGCAGGTGGGGGGCTCACGATCCACTCACTCGATGTAGCTCTGCTCTCGGATGGCTCCCCGTTCCTCTCTTCCTTCTTTCCTTCCTTCCTCTTATGTCCTTTTTTCCATCTTTCTTCTTCCTTCTGTTTACGGGTGACTCTACACTCAGTGACAAGCTAAATGGTTTCCTGTACACCAGGCAACCATGTACTACTCTGGGTGGTAACTATATAATCAAAACTATTGTGGTTGGTGGTTTAGTGTGTAATTAAGGCGCTCCAACCGGATTGAGTCTGTGTCGGTTTATATCCAGGGGGTGGTTGGGGTTTATTTCTCACGCATTGCTACTCAGGGATGAGTGAGGCTCGTCACTCTCATCTTGAATGTCAAGACCAAACGCCTAGCCCCGGTCTCCTACGCTCCTCATGGGGAATCACTGGATTAGATGATGAATGCATATATGTGTAAGATGATATAAACTCTCTGACACAGTTCTAGTAATGTACTCCAGCTAATTTTAAGCGATTTCATGTAGTTGAGAGTGAGTCGTAGCAGCATGAGTGGTCAAAATGGTATGATGAAGTCCTCATGGTTGAGAGAAATCTGATTTTCTGCCGCAGCTAACGTTGGACCATTTTTTTTTTTTTTATCTGAAAGTGAGTTATAAGAGCCTGCGAGTTAAGATATATCAGGAAAAACATCGCCAAGGAACAGTTCCTATGGCAACAAGAAGACGGATAATTAAATAACAGGTAAGGATGACGTGACAACTTAGGTGTTGTCGTAAGGCGGAGTGGCCAGACAGGGAGGTGATGTCGGTGGGTACACAGCGCTGAACAAAACAGACTGAAAACATTAAAAGTCTTGAAAGCACAACAAACACTAACAATTACGTTTTATTCATATGTGATCAATAAGTGCTGATGGAAATCTTTTAGGGAATTATTGAAACTTAATTTTCATTGGAATGGGAGACCTCGTAGTAACTCTTCCTATGCCACTGAGAATGCCAGCCATATACCAAATGTATATACAGCTCAACAAATGAAGAGAATGTTAAGCTTTAGTATAGATGGTAAGTACCAGTATGAATTCAACTAAATCCCACGGATATGTATGTGATCAGCAGCACAGCATTATGGAATAAAGGCGTGAGGCCGAAATTAGTAGCTCTAAAACGCTGTCTAATGATGACTGAAGGTAGGAATATTAAATGATATAACGTGTGTATAACCATACTCGACGTTTTTCCTCCCGCATATCATACAGGAAAAGGTGTTGTTTCACCGCAGAGATTTATGAGAGAATATTTATCTGAACAGATCAAGAGTTCTTGTCAGAATGCTTGGTGAGTGGGGCTTACCATAACACCAGTAAAGTGAGCCTTGTGAATGCGTGACGAGCAAGCTAGCGTTTGTACATACGCCTATCATCATAATTTCATCTTAGTGTTAACTTTCAACTTTTCTGGTGAGCTAGTTGAACAATAGCAAAAGAATAATTGATCTAAAATATTTCCTTTCTCTCTCTCTCTCTCAATCTCTCTCTCTCTCTGGATGTGCGTATAGCGAGGCCCCTTAGCATTTATCATACGCACAATGCTCACATCTCAACCCCCGACTTGCCGTGTCAACGAACTGTGTCGGTAAACGCTTGGCTATTGATCGAATGATAAAACCCAGAAGTTGGGCGATTACCCTTGCTGATTTCATCCCCTAAACATAGAGAAAACGTTCATGTAAAATTATGAGCTTGATATCCTATATTCAGTTGTTAGAATTCGTGCAACAGAAAGTTTTACAACAGGAAATCTTTTTTAAATTCGATTTCATAGTGGAGCATGTCATTTGAAGCCCTCGGTACATTCCCTTGGAAAGCTGGGATTCCAAAGGGTTTCTTTGGTCTCATGAGTAAATATATAGCTAAGAACAAAATTTATTGATTGTATCACCTATCTGCTGAAACAGTCTCTGCTCCATCTCACATCGTAGAAAGGTTATTAGCCTCTGAAAACCATCGCGGTCGGGCCGTGTCGTGTCGGGCCGGGCCGGGTCGTGTCGGGCCACTCATTTCTCAGCTGAACGTAAACATCGCTTCGCTACGTTTGTTCTTTTCTCTCTCTCGTAATCGGGCCCATTCAACAATTTGTTTTCTAATCCCTTTCACCTGAAGTGGTCATTTATCAGGTGAATACAATCGCCAACCGTTGGAAAGGGGTTAAGACATGACTTGTTTAAGTGTCTTTTCCATGTAATTTAGTATTATGTAACTGTTTTGGGTGATACACAGGACATGGTTACTAGAAGTCCCTGGAACCTACTGCATTATGAACCCAAATGCATTATGATCAGTGCCTTTATTGTGCCATCATGGGCACCAGTGTTCCAGCTTTATACTAAGCTTAAATGTATGACAGTAAAATATACATACATACATATATATATATATATATATATATATATATATATATATATATAAAAGAAAGGCCAACACCTATATCTATAATATCTATCTATCCATCTGTATTAAAAAAAATCATATCTATTGTTTCAGTGCCTTAAACCTCTCTCTCTCTCTCTCTCTCTCTCTCTCTCTCTGACACACACACACACACACACACACACACACACAGCGAGAGAGAGAGAGACGTTAGTATCTACCTATGTTTTCTCCTCCAGCACAAAGCTGTTACCGGGAACACTTCAAGGGGATCACAGACGAGAGCAACAGGAGTGAGTCAATGTGTGTGTGTGTGTGTGTGTGTATGAGAGAGAGAGAGAGAGAGAGAGAGAGAGAGAGAGAGAGAGAGAGAGAGAGAGAGAGAGAGAGAGAGAGAGTTACATCGGTGCACAGACCTTGCGGTCCCTATTAGGTGGTCCGGCCCTAAACTAAAACGGTACTTACTTTATAGAAGTAAGAGAAAGGTAGCACAGCAGAAGGCTCGCTCCCCCACCCTTAAGACTCTTCGGCTATTGCAGTGTGGGAAAAATGTGAGAAGTAACAAACTGCAGGGTTTAAAAAGTCTGAAGGACATTTCATAGGACAGGAAGAAAGTAGATATAGTGAAAATGGAAAGGCATGAGTATACAGGAACATATTTATTCTAACTTTAACCTATTGCATGCAGTTTTTGATATGTTTCAATTTAATAAAGAATTAAATTTGAAATCTATGCTTAACTGCTGCGTATGTCTGTAAAAATATGCACATCCATGCATGTTCACATAACGCGTAAACTCAAACATGTCTATCTCAATACTTGGATATATACAGTATATACTGCATATATATATATATATAAAGAGAGAGAGAGAGACGGGGGGGAGGATCATGTACGTGGCCAAGTGTCTTAATGCCTCTCTGTGCTCATCCTCACTAAGCCTGTGACTAGGTTTCTGGCTTGCTTCACCTCCCTTTACCCAATTTCCTGTATAGTACCGAGTATACTGCTCTCTCTCTCTCTCTCTCTCTCTCTCTGACTGTCTGTCTGTCTGTCAAATATGGGAGTGCTGCTGGCTTGGCTTCTGTTGTGCTTCTTGTGCTGAAGGAAGGCAGTGATTTAAACCGTGACCACATAAAAGCTTTCATTTTTCAACAATCCACCTTTGTCATACCGAGAGAAGGTTTATCTTCATCAGTCCTCACACGTCAACTGCCACTTAACCACTAACAGCCATCAACTTTCTTGACACTTAGCTCTCCTTAATGGTGTTGGCGAGGGGGTTTTCATTACGTTTCACTGGGGTCTCACGGAAGTGAAGTGAACTCGGCGTTATCGAATCAAACTGACAAACTCTCCCCTGCAATACCTGGGATCGAAAACACTTGCCTATATATCTTATTTGAAGGAAGTTTTCTCAGGGTCTCATCCTCGTATGTAAACATTTGAACTCAGGGGGGTGTCTGATGTTTCCCCGGATGAAATAGTACTGTAAGTTCATAATTTTAAGCCAAAATTGTAACCGGAATAGCATGTTTTCCTACGGCTAAGCATCACATAGTAGTCTGACGTTAACTGAAAGGAAATGTGAAAGTTCGTGTTTAGCAGCCAAGGGGCAAAAATTGCTTTTCTGTGCGGTATACTTCGACCCTGTCCTCCCCTTTAAATCTCTTTCGGTAAATGGACGAGTTTTCTTATAATCGGCCGCCTTTAGCAAGGCGGAACGATAATGGGCCAAGAAAGAATTCTTTAAATTTTGGGGCGGATCAGGATCAGGATCCTACCGCACAGTATCTTCAAAAGTTCTCAGTGAATTTAAATGATACTTTGTGGAAGGATGGGCCATGGGCCAAGGAAAAATTGATTAAATTTTGGGGCGGATCCGGATTCGGATCCGGCATGGCGGAAGTATGAGCTCTCTGAGTTTTCTAGTTTGTTAGTTTATTTATCTGTTAGTTTGTTTATATGTTAGCAAGATTACTCAACACTAGAATAGAGATTGGACCAAATTTGGTGAGTAGATAGCCAATGTCCCTGGGAACACTCGATTAACTTTTGGGACTGATCAGGATCGTATTAAGACTCTGGACCCGGAAAACACTTTGGGAAACACTAATCATTGATGAGAAAACCTAACCCATTATGAGGAGTGGTGTGGAAACTACGGTGCCCTTGTCGGAGAGATGCTGTCCACCGAGTGCCGCTCTAGTAGTTGCTGCTATCAGACGATTTTAATTAGCTTAAGAGTGACCTCTAAAGGTGAAGGAGTTACTGAAGGTTATATCTTACTCCGAAATCCAGAGACTCCCTTCTTAGCTGAATCACATCGTTTGTAGAGACAGCAAGAGTAAGATAAAAATTACGTCATTGTAGTCGTCGTAGCGATTGTGTTGAATGGCGTACAAATATGGCAGGTCAAAGCAGTGTTAAATTAATTCACTCTTCCAGTGGCGACTGTAATTGTTTTATTACAGCTGTTAGGTTTATGAGTGTTTCTTAGACTTTGTTTGTAATGAATGAAATGGGCCAAGCTCAAAACTCCTCTCTGCTCCAGCTGCAAAGACTGTATTTTGTGAGGGAATAATAAAATATTGGCATTTTGTTCATCATGCAAAGATGCTGTGCTGTTAGTCTTTATTATTCATTCCCTGCCAGAAGGAGAGTATGTTTTCACCCTGGTTTGTTTGTTCGCTAGTTTGTTTATCTGTTAGCAGGATTACTCAAAAACTAATAGAGAGATTTGGACCAATATTGTTGGTTGGATAGCCTATGTCCCAGGGAACAATCGATAAACTTTTGGGCTCGATCCGGATCGTATTACAGATTTTGGATCCGGAAAACGATTTTTTTGTGTGTGAAACCCTAAGCACTGATGAGGAAAACTAACCCATTATGAAGCGTGGTTTCGAAATTAAGTGGCCCTGATCGAAGAGATACGCTCCACCGAGTGCCACTGAAGTTAAAACATGTGTTTAGTATGGTCTGCATACAAGAGCTAAACTAGAACGGTTAACCTTCATACTGGATGAATTACTGGGCATAATAACTGCTTCGTAGTTGAGGAGTAAATGAGGCAGCAATAAAGATGTCATCACGAGGAGCTGGTCGTGTCATTAGAAGCCATAATCATAACCACTTCTGCAGAAAATACCTGGGTACACCTTACATGTCCACATCTCTTGCATCATGTGACAAGTGAGAATTGAGTGCTGCACGACTGCACGATAAGTATAGAAGTAGTGCTTTTATTTCCTCATTTACTTCGTGGTCATTTTAAGAAAATCGAAAGGGAGCACTCAGAGGGTGCAACAAACACACCCTTCGCCTGGCCGAATATTTGACTTGTCCCATTGACCTTGATCTTCCACAGATTACCCTCAAAATCAAATTACTCCGTTCTTGCCTTACCACTGAATACTTTCACCAACTTTATTTTAAATCAGTCAAAACTTTCAGATTGATGTAGCCAGCGACATTAACATCTGACCTATCTCTGTAACCTTGACTTTTGACTGTTGTCAGAATTTGAATATCTTGATCCTTGTTGTAAACTGGGCCCCTCCACAATGTTTATTCCACATAAAATAAAAACTGCTTAAGTTGACCTTGCCATAGATCTTGATTTCTGACTTTTTGCACTTAAAAACAATAGGTCAACCTCTTGGCTTATCCTCTGCTCATTCACCAAGTTTGATTCAAATAAGTTCAAAACTGTTTTAGTGAAACTGTTTACATACAGACACATAGGCAGACTCTAACCTTAGCTTATGACCTTGACCGTTGACTGATTGTTCACAAGACTTAACCTTTCGTTCTTGGTTGGCCATTAACGCTTCCACCAAGAGTCGTTCAAATCAAAACAAAACGGAGTTACCCTTGACTATTGTTTTCACAATCGAATAATTTTATTTTTGCCTTATCGTCAACCCATCACAAAGTCCGTTCTAAGTCGGATAAAAACTGTTTGAGCTGACCTTGTTCTGTGAACTGACCTTTGACCAATTTTGAAAAAAGAAAAAATTCTTGGTTCGCCCTGATCACATCCACAAAGTCTGGTTATAATCAGATTACTAAAGTCTGGGTTACCTTGTTAACAGCCAAACACACACGGCTAGAAATCTGACCATACCTTTGGACCTTGATCTGTGGTTGATTGTTTTTAAAATTGAACCACTTCATTATTGCCTTACCACCAAACATTCCCACCAGTTTGGTCTGAATTGGGTAAAAACAGCTTAAGTGGATTTTGCTAGGCCAGTCTATGACCTAGCCGTGTTACCTTGACCTGTGACCTATAGTTTAAAAATGTATGCTTACAGGTTACCCCTGAAAGTGGATAAAAAGTGTTTTGGTTATTTTGTTCACACACACACACACACACACACACACACACACACACACACCGAACAGAACAAAGCTCTCTCTCGCTTTGCATGCGTGTGTGTAAATACCAATTTTATACTCTCACCAAAATAGTCGGTCAACTTGAAACGTGTATAAACAGTTTCCCTTTTTTCTTTTTCTGTTTGTTTTTGTTTTACTTCGTGAATCATTTCACGATTAGCTATAACAAAAATTTTGTATATATACATATATATATATATATATATATATATATATATATATATATATATATATATATATATATACATATATGCAGTATATAGAAATATCTTTTAGTTTATCTTTGTGTCATTACATTAATAAACATAATGAGCGCTCTCAGGTCACTGTAAACCAACCACTTGGCGTCTTAAATTGAAAAGTGACCCCAGAATTTCTGTCCCCTAACACCTCGTACACGACGGAGAAAGTGGCCGTAATGAAGGCTTTCGGAGCCAAAGGAATTATAAAATAAAACCCGAGATAAGCAGGGAGAATGATGTCGGGACAGAAACAATCATCATCAAGACCGTGGCGGGGAGCGAGGCACAATAACCCGGGGTCTCACTGCTGCTGGGGGTAATGGACGGGAAGAGATTAACAGCGATAATTCTGGGGCACGGCCTGTCCTTCCACATCATGACGGTGGGGGTGTGAGGAGAGAGAGAGAGAAAGAGAGAGAGAGAGAGAGAGAGAGAGAGAGACGTGGGGGTTGCAAAAAGAATGAAGAGATGGATGACAGGGGAAGACAAAGAGATGAACAAAGCCGAGGAGAGTGAACAAGGAAGGAGGATGTGATGAACAGGAGAGCGCAGGGCAGAGGGAAGAAGGGCAGGGGATTTTTTCTCTTCTGTGGATCTCTGCTTCAGATGAAGATGATGAAGAGGACTATATGAAAGGGCTGGAAGGAGAAGAAGAGGAATAGTCGAGTATATGAGAGGGCCGGAGTAGGAGGAAGAGGAAGAGGAGGGGGAAGGACAATAAAACAAAAATCCCAAGGTATCTCTCATTATGGTACAGTTGGTAACACTACTCGTGCGGATATGAATATGCTCAGCTGAGGACAAGGATATCCCTTCGCTTTGATGCCAACCAGTTATGAAACACTTACACAATGTTCTGAATAATGTGTTGCTTTTGGCGACTGCATTACTCGGTTTTGAAGTCATTATCAAGACACTCTTATATCGCCGATTTTTTATTCACTTTGAGAGACCTTTTTTTTTTTTTTTTTTTTTTTTTTTCGAGCAAAGATGTGGTAAATTACGGTTTCCTCTAATCTCTTTACGACATAAAGTCTTTACAAGTATAAGGTAGAAGAAAATACCAAAAATGACGACTCGGATTTAAAGTAGTTAACAAGGAAACATAACGACAGCCGTCATTAGTTCAGACAACCCAGTGACATAATACTGTTAACATACTCTTGCAGCTTTAAGGCATTTTTTTTTTTTTTTTTAAATTTATGAAAAGACTCCCATACAGAAGGGGTTGTGAAGGCTGCATCTAAAGTCTTCTCAATTGATAAACAAATTCGTCTGGTGGTAGCAAGAATGAAATTAAACTATGTCATATAATACAAGGTGCTTACATACTAAAATATCACTGTTGTTTTCGTCGCTGTCTGGTTCCTGACAAAAACAAAACTCTCACGCCAGCACCACAACACTGCTATATCCTGATGATTTTATTCAGTTGAGGAAGGACCTTTTGACCTTGGATGTGGTCAGATACAGTTTTCTGTGACCCATTCACTTCATACAATGTTTTTTTTTTTTTTTCTAAGATGAAGAAAATCGTCTGGAGGTGGCGGTAGAAGGAACAATATAAAAGTGTCGTCTTCAAGGTGAAACGAATAACAGAGAAAAATCATAAAAGCCATCTGCAGTTAAACCAACTCTGCTGTCGGGCCCTGCTGTGGAGGTTGCTGAATTCCACTAAGCAGTTGACCCTCGTGCGGTGTGGTGCGGTGAGGAGCGGTCTCTTCTCCCCTTGGAGCCTAAGATACGAGGAAATGTGTGTGTGTGTGGATGAGTACTTTGGTGAGTGCTTCGTCCTGTCTTGGCTACCTCCCGTTTGAGGGGAAACAGCATAGTTATATAGACAGACTATTAGCAGTAAAAAATCTATATGTTGTTTTCACCGCTGTGGGTTTCTTCACACCCCGACAAATTCCACCTCACGCCACTACCACAACCACAGCATTCAAAGAGGCGTCGCTGGGAGCGGCCGTGGCATGAAAATTAATCCCCCCAACCCCCCACCTCCCGTGCATCAGGACCACTAGCACGTGAACACCACCACAACAACGAGACACTCTCTGTTGCTGCACTCCCAGTATTTCGCATTTTATTACCGACTACGATGGAGCAAATAAGGTGTAAGTATCTGCTGAAGTATGTGAGTTAACAAAATATATCTTAAATGCATGATTAAATTTGGATCAAAACTGACCTATGCGGTGTGTGTCTTAAAAACTGCGATTCGATTTTGGTACTGATCGATGATAGGCCAGATCATGAGTCAACGCCAAATTTCGTAGTGCGGTAGGTACGTAATAATTGCCTGATCCTATACGGAGCAAGGTAGGCAATCCGTTGTGTGTGTGTGTCTGGGAAAATGTTGTTTGATTTTGGTGCAGATTCATTCAAGGTTGAGGTTCTAAGTCAGATTTTGGGCTCTGCGTCGCTATGCTCTTATTGCTTTCTAGTTTCTGACGCCTTCAGACTTTTTCAATCTACTCTGGAACAATATCAAACAATCAAGGGCTGTATCTCACTTCTCACTTTTCTCGTCTGGCTAATATCTCAGAGAGGAGAAAGGCCTTATATATTTCTCTTCCTGTTGACGATGTTCCTTGCTATGACGAGGAAAGAGACGGAAGTGCCCTGAACATTAAGATGACTGAGTGGAATAGTAGATGAAATTCTGTCCCTAACTGTACACTTAATTTTCTAATTAACAATTTTACAACCCACATAAATTATTACTGACACCAGGACACAAACATTATTTGCATCTAAGCTTTCCATAAGTTATCTAGCTGAGTGGTTAAAGCGCCAATCGCGTTGACTCTAAAACAAACCTCTGATACTAATTACGCCATGGAGTACCACCGCCAGGCGGGAAGGCTGGTCATCCACCTTCAGTGTTCTGGACTAAGGTGGGTGGTCTCGAACCTCTAATATTACTGGTGAAAGCTATAACAAAGAACATACGTAAGTAACTAGGGACCTTTTTCTTCTCTGACTTTTTTTTTTTTTCATCTGACGGAAACTTCCTGTTTTGTTGTTTGCAGATGATACTATATTGTTAAGTGAAGACGAGGGGGAACTGCAAGGCTTGGTGAATGAGTCTGGGAGAGTGTGTAAGAAACGGAATGTAAAGGTGAATGTAGGGAAGGGCAAAGTTATGGTCTTCGAGAGAAATGAAGTCACTGAATGTACAGTGAGTTTGGATGATAAGGAAATGGAAAATGTGAGTGCACTTAAGTACTTGGGTAGTGTGATGAGTAAGGATGGAAGTTAGGAGGATGAAGTGCTTCAAAGGGTACAACAAGGAAGAAAGGTTGCTGGTTCTTTGAAAGCAGTGGTAAGAGACAGGGAAGTGAGCATGGAAGTAGAAAAGTCGCTGCATGATAGTACTGTGATACCACTCTAAAGTACGGAAGTGAAGCTTGTACCTTGTTGGAAGGACACAAGTCAGGAGTGAGAGCAGTGGAAGTGAGTTATCTGAGAGGAGCATGTGGAGTTACATGGAGAGAACTACTGACAATGAGGATGTGAAGGAGCACTGTGGTGTGGATATGGATGTGATAAAAAGCGTTAGCAGAAATACATTGAGGTGGTTTGGCCATGTGGAGAGGTTGGAGAGCGAGAGACTAAAGAGGAGAGAGTATGTGAGAGAGGTGGAAAGGGGGAGAGTGAAGAGGAAGCCGAGGATGAGGTGGAGGGATGGAGTGGAGAGGGATATGGGAGAGAGGGATGTGAGCTGGTGGAGGGCAGTGAAATGGCGGGGGACAGGGCGACATGGAGGCGATTTGTTTATGACCACCGGTTAGGGGATTAAGGCGTCTGGCAATAGATATATACAGTACATTGATAACTCTCCTGAATACTTAAGTGACATATACATCTTTCTCTGATTAGACCACTACTAAACAGCACTGTCCAGTATCTTCAGCTCTTCGCAAGTAGTAATAGGTGTATTATTCTCTCACTGTGGTAAGCGACATTTGCTCCTCATTTCTTCGCTTGCCTTAAGAGAGTCGCAAAAAACTCTCATCTTGGAGCAGCAGGACATTTCAAAATACATATATGACCTAGTAGTTGAAGAGGAAGAAGATTATACATAACTTTTTGAGAGAGAGAGAGAGAGATCAGAATAAAACAAAGCTGAAAATAAGATACATACCTTCACGCCCAGCTCCACAAAACTGCGAGCAACAAGAGGCAACAAGAATTCTCGGACAGTAATATTTGGAGAACACGGCCCGACATCTACCCGAGCGCAGTCACCAGAACAACAGGAGGATAACACACACACACACACACACACACACACACACACACACACACACACACACACACACACACACACACACACACACACACACACACACACACACACACACACACACACACACACACACACACACACACACACACACACACACACACACACACACACACACACACACACACACACACACACACACACACACACACACACACACACACACACACACACACACACACACACACACACACACACACACACACACACACACACACACACACACACACACACACACACACACACACACACACACACACACACACACACACACACACACACACACACACACACACACACACACACACACACACACACACACACACACACACACACACACACACACACACACACACACACACACACACACACACACACACACACACACACACACACACACACACACACACACACACACACACACACACACACACACACACACACACACACACACACACACACACACACACACACACACACACACACACACACACACACACACACACACACACACACACACACACACACACACACACACACACACACACACACACACACACACACACACACACACACACACACACACACACACACACACACACACACACACACACACACACACACACACACACACACACACACACACACACACACACACACACACACACACACACACACACACACACACACACACACACACACACACACACACACACACACACACACACACACACACACACACACACACACACACACACAAATTACTCCTGCGTCGTATGTGTATTTTATCTGAGCGTGAGAGGGACAGAGCTTAAAATAATCTGCGAAAGTTTACCTCGATATTGTTCATGTTTTGTTTTTTTTACCCCAAGACGACACGGTAACCTTTGAAATGACAGTATAAACACATTCTCTCTGCGAGGAAGGAAGAACAAATGAAATTCCAGGAAAATGCGTCAGTAGGAGAAAAACAATATGTTCAGGAGAAATAAATATACTTTGCTATTCATTTTTGTTATTCCATAGAGACTGTATTTTTGATGCGTTGTGAGTCTGTAGTTCTGAGTCGGCAGAAGAAAAAAGGAACACGAGATCAATGAGGAAAAACTTAGTATGATGGAAGAAACATAATTTACCTGAAGGCCATGGAGACTGAGTGAAAGAATCCCGAAAACTCTACCTCGGGAGAGGAAAAAAAAAAAAAAAAAACACAGCGTGGTCCTCTTTCTTTCCAGGTGATTTTTCAGTGTTTAGGGGACGGATCAGTCAGGGATTTCAGTGTCAACCAAACATCTTTTATTCATTTCCTCACTAACTGCATCATTTCAACACTCTCTCTGTCCACACAAGCAGGTTGAACCGTCCCCAGAACAAATAAATTACAGCTAGGTGAGTTTCTGGTGGCGGGTTAATTACAGACTACCCTGTATTTGTGAAGACAGTTAGATTCTAAAGCCTAGCGCTTGGACATGAGAGTGCAGCCAGTCTCAATTTTCATTCTATTTTTCTGTCTCCTTTCCCAATCTTTTTACTTTCTCTTCCACACTTAATGCCTCCCTTAAGTCCTTGAATCGTGGACAGTTTGATTCTTATCCCTCTTGGTAAGCCATAAACTACCAATCTTCTAATCTCTACCTCCATTTTATTCTCATCTTTCCCCTTTCCTACTTTTCTTCTATTCTTTTAATTCCCCTCCTCCATTCCTATTGCTCACCTGTTTCTTTTATTTCTTCTCGTTCTTCTTCTGTGTTTCTTCCTTCTTGTAATACTTCTTCCGGTCGTCGTACATTGAATTTTCGAAATAAGAAGTAAAAACGAAACTTCTGTAACCGAAGAAAGAATGAAATAGCATATTAATGAAAGCTATGCCGAATTCTTCCAGTTTTAAATACCTCTCTATACGCGCATAGAATATGAAAATACATTAATAAGTAAATATATTTATCCCCTCAACTTCGAAAAATCTCCTAGGAGCAGCATACAATAGTTTGGAAAATTGCAAGGAATAATAATGACAAATATAAAGTCATGCTGATGGATACTGAAATTTGTATCTAACCTCTCTATTTTGAAGAGTTTCTCCCGAGTAGAAAAAACTACTCAGGATTAAAAACTATCGACTGCACAAGGGTCAATTAGGCGGACAGTCAGTTTTTACCAAGTCACCGTCTTTCTCTATATTCTGCCACGCAACAATCGGATTAACATCCAGGTTTCCAACTGTACTGCTAAGTGAAGAGGAAAATAGAGAAACGAACTTTGCCCAAGAGTCTCAATGGTCCAGGAAGAAAAAAATATTCAGGACAGGTGCGGGTAAGGGGATGGGTCCATTTATGATGTGGGAGCGGTAAACCACCTCTGCTGTCAGGCCCTGCTGCGGATGTCACTGATTGCACTGCGCAGCTGACCCTCGTGCGGTGTGGTGCGGTGAGGATCTGTCCCTTCTCTCCTTGGGGCTAAGATACGAATAAATGTGCGTGTGTGGATGAGCAAATTGCGAGTGTGTCGTCCTGTCTCGGCTACCCCACTTTCTTTGGGGGAAGCAGCTTAAGTATATAGACAGACAGAGAGACTAAGAAATAGTTGTATATGTTAGTATAATTTCTTCCCTCTGAACCGCTATCTATAATATCCAGTCTCTTGTTGCCCTGTAAAGAATGTTGGGGTCCGAGGCCAAAATTAATTATTTAGTCTCGACATTTAGGACGAGGGTGACCAGTCGCAGTAAACCAACGACCACTGCTCGTATGAAAATCCTTATGGGTCACATCTGGCTGGAACACCTTAAGAAAGCAGACCATAAGAAGCCCATGTGGTTACGTGGTTACTACCGAACATAGTAAATGGTCTCGTGGGGTAACAGAAGCCATTTGACTATGAGCCAAAGTAGAGTCACCTAAGGACAGACCTATATTGAATGAGTTGATAGTGAGCTTATATAAAATCATCTAAATATAGCACAAATAAAATGTGGAACTATATACAGTAACTTTGCTCCAGTGTGTAACAACTGTGGAATTCCTTTGATAATCTCGCTGAATGGAAACCGATTTGCTTCAGGGCAGTTGATGGGCTTCACAACAATCACGGAGCATATTCAGTGATTTTATGCGATACCGTTATGTTACTTTACAAGGCGTTCATGAGACTCAGCAATGCAGGTGCGGAATAATGCTACCCAAGTTTGGTCAATGTTTCACGAACTTCACTTTGGCCAGCTGCTTTGTGTTACTCCCAGGTTCTCTTGAATTTGCTCTGTGTGTGTGTGTGTGTGTGTGTGTGTGTGTGTGTGTGTGTGTGTGTGTGTGTGTGTGTGTGTGTGTGTGTGTGTGTGTGTGTGTGTGTGTGTGTGTGTCCGTCTCTAGGCAGGAAATATGCCTACAGTAAATGTCATGCTTCACCCACTGTCATTGTTTTCTTGATTTCAGCCACTTCTACCATTCTAAAATCTACTAATACGTTAATATAAGCATTAACACACAATAATGCACACTACTTACAACCTGTATTCCTCAAAACTCTATTCTCTGCCACGGCCTTTGGAACTTCAATCACTTCCTTCCATGGGCCACTGGACTCTTCACTTCCTCTTCATACGTATCCCACTTCCACTAATTCCACTTTCTCTTTATTCTCTCGTACAATGCACTCACAGTAACCATTGTTTTACCCCTGTCTTGCTTTTATTTCGGATATAGAAATTACGTAGTCCATATAATTTTATTGTATTGTGTATTGCAGTACAGGAAGGGTGGATAATGAAAATCAAGTGGATAAAAGATTAACTGCAACCAGAAAACTATAACACAAGAGATGCCAGACATTTTATATTAAAACTGATAACTGACGATGTTTCCTCTGCAGCGAATGCAGCTCAAGTTGAGTATTTACTGATAATATTGTCCATCATAGTTCATGGCAGTTGTTGTGTCACATGCCTCTCACTCCCTTGAAAGCTCAGACACAGTGCATTATATCACATTCTCATAATCTCTCCATCTTCTTGGCCTCTCACTTCCTTGCTGCCTTCTGCTTCCAAACTACATATCTTCGTCAGTCCCCCACTCTCCGTATGGTCATACTACTGCAACCCGCTCTGATTTTTTTTTCCTTATGTGACCAACTCCGGGCATAGGCTTCACTGCCCGTTACCAAGGCTCAGTCGTCCTCCTACATCCATACACTTCCACTGTCACCACTTCGGCGCTAACACCCACCGTCCATACTGAATACATGCTAGTGCTGTCTCGTTCAGGACTGGTGTATTGATATTAGCTGGGGTATATTTACGACATATCGGTGGGTCGTCTGGTAGATCAGCAAAGTCTGCTTTAAAGAAATTCAAACCCTTAAATTCCTCCCTGTCCCAGCTGGGATTCGACATGGGTCCATTAAGACTGCAGGCCAACTCTCTACCGATTCGGCCACAGCCTCTACCCTTATCTCCCTACAACAATTTTCTTATCTTTAGTGCCTTTGCCTGTCTCTTTACCTGTCCACAGGATATGTCTCAAAAAGTTGTTGTAGATTTCACTGAAATTTTGTGGATAAGTAGGTCATGGGGCACGGAAGAGTTTATTAAATTTTGGTGGGGATCTGAGTTTGAGTCCTGGTTCAGAAGTTTTTTTTTTTTTTTAATATTTGTTTACAAGATATCTCCAAAAATTACTGACGCAAATCAGTGATATTTTGTGGATATGTGAGTCATGGGCCAAGAAAGAGTTGATTAAATTCTAGTGGTAATATGTGTTGTCTGATATAGACGCTGACGGGGGTATGTGCTCTTTAACTGCTGTATTTTTCTATCTCACTGTGTCATACCATTTCCCTCCACACACAGATCTTTGGCACTTCATTTCCAACACCTGCACCCTTTTCTGATTCCTAATATACAGGACCTACTACGCCCTGGGTCCACTGAGCACAGTCGGCACCATAAACCCTCATATTGGAGTAGACAGAGTAGTGAGGTGATGGTTGATAGGAAACGAGACTGATCCCAGACTGAGACGGGCAACAGTTTGTGGATTTCAGGTGTGTTAAAATGGTCTTCACTGGACTTCCACAAAAGCCTCTGAAACCACAAAAACATTTTTCTAATACCATCGCAATAGTCCTAAGTGAGACACCGATAATATGAATTTACAGTAGTATGGGCGATGAGTATTAATACTCAAACAGCTACTTGTGAAGGTGTCCTACACGCAGGGAGACTGCTGGGCCTTATGAAAAGAACTGTTCAGTCTGTGAGAAGAAACGGATAGATGGATAGATAGATAAATAAATAGATAAATAGACAGACAGACAGACAGGGAGATTGACATACTGAGAGAGAGAGAGAGAGAGAGAGAGAGAGAGAGAGAGAGAGAGAGAAAGAGGCAGCACACTCGTTCAACACACTGACACAATTTTTTTCCATTTACCCAGCCCATCGCAGCTCATCCACTTCACCAACACTGTTAATTAGTTGAGCATTGTTGTTTTCCCCGTTCACGTCACCAAATATCCCAAAAACGTTATAAAGCAGAAAAAAGGCAATTAACAGATGAGTAAAACGGACCACGGAAAAAAAGTTACTCTTGTACGCTCTCTATTGTGTATTTTTTTTTTTTTTCCGCTGTCAGAATTATGCCTGGGTACACATAGGCTGTCATAGGGTTCGTTTTGTCGAAAGGGATTTAGCGGCATCCAACACTTTTTTTTTTTTTTTTTTCGGTCGGCCACTGGAACATTTTTCGTTTAATGGGCTGTTGCTGTAGAACATCCCCAAGGGTTAACCCCTTCATTCTGATGCCTTTTGAATTCTAATCGCGCTCTCTTCTGGCGATCACATATGTCCCTCGAAAGGTTAGGATAGCTGTGGTTTTTCAGCTAACTAAAGTGAGTTTGTTTAGCTGAGACTGAGTTATGGCAGCTTGGGATTGCCAGCTTATGGAAGACTTTTCGAACAGGAGGGATCAACTTCAGGCCTCATTAATTCCTTCTTAGCAGGATTTAATTTAAACAAAATAGTCTGGTGGTTGCATGAATAAAATAAACTCATATGCGATCGAGCTACAGAGATTAAGGTCATGTGCTCCAAGCGTCTGTTTCAATTTCCAAGGGGTGGGTGTGGGTCTCTCGAGCATAAAGTATGACTGGGGTGATAGGATAGTTATTTTCTCTTAAACTATTTAATACGGCGGCGTCTTTTGTATATAATGCTGCCTCCAGGGGATTTTTTTTTTTGTCTTAGAAGATGCGGCTGGAAGTGAAGACGTTGAATCAAACTGCATGAGC
This sequence comes from Coenobita brevimanus, assembly GCF_032717465.1. Lineage (NCBI taxonomy): Eukaryota > Metazoa > Arthropoda > Malacostraca > Decapoda > Coenobitidae > Coenobita > Coenobita brevimanus. Next base: position 14,435,036 of record NC_136967.1, on the reverse strand, counting down.
GACAATGCTGATCATTTTGCATTGGTGAGAATTTATAAATAAAAAAAAAGGTCGTCGCCATACTCATGAAATTAAAGTTTGTGGACGATGGTAACTTAGACATAGACCCCTGTGTTTTTGCACTTGAACTATCGTATTCTTTATTTTTTTGAATCGCTTTACAACGACGATGTTACGGTATTTTGTAGTCTGTTTTCTTGTGTCTTGATGATTTTGCTTAACTTGGGACAGACTTTTTAACTGGAGGACATAAACCTTAGATACATCCTTCAATATCTCCTTCTTTACCAGTGGTCTCTCATAAACCGACTTAATCGCCTCGTAGCATAAAAGTGGAAAAAAAAAAAAAAAAAAAACTCAGGTTGGTGTAGTTGATCTCACATTGCCCGGTATTTTGTATCTATCTTTGAATAAGGTTAGGATCAAACAGGATTTACGAACTCGGAGCGGAAAAACCTAATTAAAGCCTGAAAAAAAAAAAAAAAAAGAGGGTCAGGCACTTAGTCCGACCAGAGCAGGAAGTTAATTAGTAGTCAGTGTCACGGTGATGAACATAAAGCCGTAAAGTTAATGTCTGATTGCCGATGTTGAGCTTTATGCCTCAGTGGAATTAAAACAAGATCTTTTTCATGTATTAGGATGTTCTCATGGTTATTATTATTCCTCTTTGAATTTAGCTTTGTCAGAATTTTACCCACACTGAATTTATGAAAGCTAGATTTTGAGTTAATTTTCATTGTTTTCTTTTGGGGGTTTTCATTCATTAGCAAACCTTCCAAGCCGATGACCATTTTATAAGTTTTAGTCTTCCACACCCGGACGATTATATAAAACTTACTAAAGGACTCTTGCAGTGAAATGGTCGATGAGAACAAGATTTAACCTCTTCAGTTCGAAAAGCATCGCAGATACCGAATAAGTCTGGATAACAAGAATATCATATCAGAGAAAAGTCTTCGTAGTTAAGAGGCTAAGTTCCAGCGACAACAGTGAAAATGACTCGTCTGGACTGTTTGCCAATCCGGAACCGCTCCTGAGATAATGGTGGTTATTGAAAAGGCATATAATTCCTGTTCTGCGTCTTATTCATAGAGATGCGGATTGCGTTACTGGAGGCCGGCTTACTGACAGGTTTAAAGCACCAAGTAATTTTATGGAACAGAATACACACACACACACACACACACACACACACACACTCTCTCTCTCTCTCTCTCTCTCTCTCTCTCTCTCTAGTTAATTACTCGGATGACTCGAAAGATGTCACTGAAAGAGAGGGATAATCTATATAATTATCTCTTAAAGCTAGCACCTTCCTTGATTCTGATGGATCTGACCTGTAGAATGTACAGGAAATCTGCGGACCGAATGAGGCTCGTTTAACTGACTCATGGTTGGGACTACTCCTGTCTGGTATTCTGTATCAGCTAACGCCAGACAATTTTATTCAGCTAAGAGTGGGTCATGAAAGCCTGAGTCTTCTATTCCAGCTAACTCAAGGCGATTTTGCTGAGCTGAGAGTGAGTCACAGGAGCCTGAGTGTTGAAAGCCAGATTAAGAAAAAGGTGAAAATATGCAAATTCTTGGGGCGTACAGCAAAACTGTATATGAATTCTGAAGACACGTGGCGAAAAGGGAGGAAAGAAAAAATCTAAGATTAAAGCAAAACAGAATTTTGTGTGTGAAAAAAATTGGAATCAGCGAGTGCACTACCATTCTGTCCCTGTCTGTTTTAACTTAAAATTTCGTAAGTTTGGAAGAAAATGGATTATTGTCCTTGTGCGCGCTTGTGTATTTGCACGATGTGTGCGTGTGTATGTGCACAGTGTGTACATGTGTATGTGTGTGTGTGTGTGTGTGTGTGTGTGTGTGTGTGTGTGTGTGTGTGTGTGTGTGTGTGTGTGTGTGTGTGTGTGTGTGTGTGTGTGTGTGTGTGTGTGTGTGTGTGTGTGTGTGTGTGTGTGTGTGTGTGTGTGTGTGTGTGTGTGTGTATGAGAGAGAGAGAGAGAGAGAGAGAGAGAGAGAGAGAGAGAGAGAGAGAGAGAGAGCGCTGTTGTGTGTGCGTGTAGACAGTGAATCCTCACTGAGAGATGCAACCGTTTTCCCACATTGTAAGATACAGTGTTGGCTGTGGCTTGGTTGGGCTTATGATTCTTTTACTGGCCGCCACATATAAGGACCTACTGTGCCTGATACTCAAGAATGATAAATATCTTACCGAAGTGGATGATCTAGGCTATATTTCAGTATTATTTTTTTCAGTTACACAGTTATTCTTTTGGACGCGATAGACGATCACAAAAAGAGCTCGTTTAAAATGCATCTTTACCCTGCATCTGACAAAGTCAGAGGAGAGTGTTGTTATCACTGGGATCAATAGGTGTCCGTCCGTGGATTTGGGCGGCAGGGCTGCTGGCCGGGAGCAGAGATTTCGTTTAAGAGCCAGAACTTAAAAAGTATTCATTATAGAGTCATGAAATTTTACATAGGTATGTGTCTTGTAGTGAACTGATGCTTTTTGCTAGGTAGAATGTTGTGTCTTAAGTAGTTTTTTTTTTTTTTTTTTTTGAAAATAATGAAAAAGTAAAAAAAAAAAAAAAGGAATCGAGAGATTTCAATGCGACCTGCAAAAGGAAACTGAAGGGCCCAGGTTATGTGACCCCTAGGCGTTCTCCTTACGCCCATCTTTAAAAGAAAAGAGTTGGGGGGGGGGGCCATTATGCGCTTGGTTACGTGTGGAGGGAGATGGGGAGGTATGTGCTTGGTCAGACTGGAGGGTTGCAAAAGTGTAGCGTTGCCTATGTTTATCACTGAGACCAAAGGTGTCCGTCCTTACAACTGGGCGGCAGAAGACCTGACCGGGGATAGAGATTTCGTTTCCGGAACAGAACTCAGAAAATATTCACTATAGAGTCATGATATTTCACATACTGTAGTTATGTGTCTTATAATGAACTACCTTTTGATAGGTAGAATGCTGTCTTAAGTAGTTTTTCTGAAAAAAATGAAAAAGTAGAAAAAGAAATAATATTTCGTTTCCGGACTAGGACTCAGAATCAAATATAGGTGCAGTCTTCAAACTCTCCATTACAGAGTAAATCCTTTTAATATCATTATAATATTTTATGCAATAATAAATTTAGATATAATAAGGAGTACCAAACTGCATATTAATAGTAAAAATATTATACGCTTCTACTAATGTACAGTCCTTAAGCATGTCAGGTTTTATTCGATTTGTAGCATCTTTCGATCTTCTTTATTAATACGGTTAAAGTACTAATAAAAACTTAGGCAACGCTAATCTGTTGCAACCTTCCATCTGACTATGCACATAGCCCCCCAACCTCCCTGCACACATAACCAAGCGTATAACGGCCCTCCCCCCATCCCTCTCTGTACAACACAGACATTAAAACTTAAAAATTTCAGTAGCTTTTCCATGGTTAATAATGAAGTTACGAGCAGATTTGATGAAATTATGACTGGTATTTTATTTTTGTATTGTCATTTAGGCAGCCATTTTTAATAATCGCATAGTAGATAGAGTCATAGAACTTCACAATAATTAGACATTCATATAATCATTTATCATGTACAATTTCTGCCTTACACCTTCATCCCAGCTACCTTCGACCCGTTCCATTATGTCACATTAGCTTTTACTTTTTCGTTTTACAGTGGGCATAAAACATTCTCTACCCTCGCATTTACACGGAAATGAACGAGCAATAACTTATACAGAATTTTTCTGAACCGCGCGGCTCCATATCTTACTTCCCATATCAATGTGGGGAAGGAGGGTGTATGGTGGTCTGGAGTTATATTGCAGAGTTACGTGGACAAACAGCAGGGTGGGAGGGCCTCGAACACGGGGTAGACTGCCTCGTAAAAAAGGAATTTCCGGATGTTGTATAATTTGAGTTATGAAGTGTAGTACAGTACTCTGGTATGCCATATTTATCACCTGCGTGACATGCGAACTCTCTTATATTATCCAGACCCCCGCTTCCTTGCCTTATATTGCAGGGTTACCAAAAATGAAAGCCTCCAAGTCTGGCGTTTGGAGAAGAAATTTAGTCACTGATGTCTGGCTTGCGCAAAAATTCAGTGACAGTTTTCAATATTCAGGTTAATGCAGGCAAGATTACACAGACAATGGTAACATTGTGAGAACTGTAGTTATATATCATTTACACTTTCAATTACCACCACTTTAACACTCCACACACTTCCCACCACTGTGGTACTGCACTGTGTCATCACCGTCTTCACTCTTCTCACCATCTCCACAATCACTTTTTACTTCATCGCCATCACCACCACTTTGACACCACACCAACATAACCACCCTACCACTGTTTATCATTACCACCACAACACTACTTTCCGTAACCAGAACCAGAACACTGCTCATCACCTCACATCATCAACCCAACTTACACCACTAACGGAGCCTCCGGTGGTCAGGTGTATAGCGTATTACTTCATCGACCTGAAAGTAGTTTCAACCCGGGTAAGATATTTTAGAGGATTCACTAGTATGTCATAACGTATTCCAACATGCTCCCGTTCTGTCGAGGTTCCCTAACAGCTATTGCCGTTCCAAGAAATCATATTTTCACATACATTTCTCATCTCAGCTTCAGTTGCCTCTGTATTTGCAGAGTTGGTTAAGGGTGGGACTTATTTTCAGTGAAGGACTCATAAAATACGGTCGTAGCTCTTGCGGTAGAGTAGACCGCTCATGCCAAGAGTGTGCACGTCGGTAGCGAAAAAAACGAACATCACTAAAGTTAAGGTTCAAATGTGCCGTTTTTACGACCTTTTTTGACATAATCGTCTCTAACGACACATAGTCGTAAATGAGGCACGACAAACGACGTAAAAGGGTTGGATCTCGGAAGGACACAGCAGAATGGTAAGCAAACATGGACCACAGCTTGCTGCAGTTTGCATTCTTCTATGTTCTTACTGTCCAGCTAAAAGATGCGACGAAACTGAGATGAAATATGTTTATCTTTTGTGTTCGGAACAGATGCGTTGGAAACGTGGGCAGACAGAGGAAGTCGAACACCGATTTATATTTACTGTTCTTAGCCTGTCGGGACATAAAACCGGGTGGGTATGAACGGAGGTTAACATCAGTACATCTGCAGCAAGCCCGTAAACGCCACAATTCAATTTTTCAGGATTATTTTCTACCAATCCTCCTCATTCCTCACAGAAATATAAATTCTCTCATCATTACCTCGTGCGCGAGGGCTCAGCACTAAATTTTCAACAACTGAGAAGAAATGGCAGCCAGAAAGTAACTCAGAACAGCACCATTTACCCAATAACCTCTACAATGTCAGAACTGTGTGCGAAGGAACTCTTTGACGAAACAAATAGTAGAATAAAGTAGAAAAATAGACACGCAGCTGTTGAGAAATTTGTCACCATCGTCATTATCATCATCATCATCATCATCATCATCATCACCCTATTACCTACTACATCCAGTGCATCGAGCTATGGATCCTTTCACTCATGCATTCGACATTCTTGTATTATTGAAAACTTTTTTTGGTGTCATAAATCCCAGTTTTAAACGAAATTCTACAGAAACTTCTAAAAAATTCGTTATAGTAAAATAGAAGGAATACTCTCAGGCCCCTCATTCTGATGACTTACTTTTATTTTCTTGTTCTTACAAACTCAAGACAATTCTCGTGAGGTTACATGGAACCTCCATCAACCCTTGCAGAGAGAGAGACTTTTTCTAGGTTGAATTTTTTGATTTGGTGGTAGCAAAAATGATGTATAAATGACATTCCCGTAAAACCATGTCTGTTCCCCATAATCCTTCGTTCCTTTTGAATATTGGAAACACGATTGATAATGATGAGGCAAACAATCGTGGAAGGAGGTTCTAAATGCTTCCGTAAATCATGTGAATTTCGTGCAGACGCTGACGGCCGGTGCTCCTTGGTGGAGAGACCGAGCCATTCGCAGAAGAGGGGCAGGAAGCATTTAAGTCTGGAGGACGCACTGGTGTGATGGTTAGTTCAACCAGTCCGCAACTGGAAATACCCTAGTTTAATTCTTGGCCGGTTAGATGCTTGGATAAAGTTTCCTTCCTCTGTGTACCTCATCACCCAGCAGTGCAACTGGGGATCTGGATCAAAATTCGATGTTTGCTTGTTGTATTTCATGGGAAGAGTTTTACTCAGTAGAAAATGTTTTCCTTAATAACCTTCTTGTAATCGATAGGCATTAATCCTAATCCCTAGTCTTTCTTTCTTTCTCTCTTTCTTTCTTTCTTTCTTCCTTCCTTTCTTCCTTTGTTTCTGTCTTTTAGTCTTCCTTTCCTCCTTTACGTTTTAGAGTTGCCAGATCAAAAGACGTTAGACTGACACTAAGGTAGGCAGTACTCTAGATATAACAAGGAAAATTAGCACATTTTGAAAGTATCACCCTATGATTGAGATCTGGAATATATAGCTGAATCATTGACAAAATCACTAATATATCGCTAAATTTATTAACAGACTTGCTAAAATATTTCTAGACTTCGTCGAAATTTAGCTTCATTATTGGTCGTGTCAATGGCGCTAAATTGGCAACACTGTCAGGTGCGCTAGAATGTTGCTCGGTAAACAAAACACACACACACACACACACACACACACACACACACACACACACACACACAAATCAGGGTCTTGAAATGTTGATAAAATGTCAAAGATACCGCTAGAATATGTAGGAAAATTTCGTTAGGTAGCTGTCAATTCCTTCCATTCGATGACGTAATTTATGTTTACATTTGCTACTTTCAGGAAGTTTTATTCAGTCTTGCTGATACTTTTCGATCTAGAGAGGTTAGAGCAATCTTTCAAACACCACTTCACTAAAAGACGTCTCCCTAGAACTGAATAACGTTGGCTCGCATGCTCGTCGGGTAAGGAGGGTCCCTAACACCTTTCCCTAAGCAATTTATTTTGCTTACTGCATCATACTGTCCTCTTTTGTGTTATGTAAATTCTTCAAATGTCGCCTCACTTTACATCCATAACTTGCAAAACAATAATAACAAGCCAAATCATCGATAATAAATCGCTAAGGAAGAGCTGTTAGGATCATTATCAGGTGGTCGCTACAGAACACGTCAGAGGGCTGTCGGGATCAGTTTCGCTATGCTATGTGCCAATTGCCTTAAAACTCTCGATACCAGTGACCCATCTCTTAATTTTTTTTTTTTATACCTCCAGACGACGTTTCGATTTAGGAATCGTCTCCCTTAATGAAGAAGTAAGTTAATTCAGGCGTATCTAATTCCTCTAATTCAGAAAGCTCCCCGAAGCAAGAGAGAGAGAGAGAGAGAGAGAGAGAGAGAGAAAGACCCCGTATACAAGGGGAAAAAGAATATATTTAAAACTCCCAGATCAATACACGCCTCTCCAAACCAAATATAATCGCCTGACGGTAACAATATATTAAAACTACATACACCACCGAAGCGATAACGCTCTCCAGAATTAAATATAATCGTCTGGCTGTAGCAGTAAAAGAAATGTCTAATATGCCAGCGAAGTGAATTGGTATTGTGTGTGTGTGTGTGTGTGTGTGTGTGTGTGTGTGTGTGTGTTGTAAGTCTATCTTGCTAACTGTTCACAATTTCATCCATCTTAGGAGAGGCCACTCGTACTTCAGGGGTTAATTAAAAATTGTATTTAACTATTCCATTTCAGAAAGTCTCTCTCGGCCTACATGAAAACCTCTGAAACTAACAATAATAATAATAATAATAATAATAATAATAATAATAATAATGAGAAATACGTCCTCATTGTGAAGTGGTTAAAACAGCAGAGAGAGAGAGAGAGAGAGAGAGAGACGTAAAATTTCGCGTGTCTACAGCTGCGAGGCTGTCGCGGTTTGTCAGTCAGTAGGTCTAGAATTTATAGACCCCAGGCACGAACTCAAATGAAATTGCAGTCTCAAGGAGGAGGTGAAAACAAGCTGAAAACATCGCTATTCATGAAAGAGAGAGAGAGAGAGAGAGAGAGAGAGAGAGAGAGAGAGAGAGAGAGAGAGAGAGAGAGAGAATGAAAGAAATTCAGATAGATAGATAGGTAGACAGACAGACAGAGAGAGAGAGGGGGCAGAATGAAAGAAATTCAGATGTTTAAAAAACATGTCGCTGCATGATTTATCAGGTAAAGCGGCACTGTTTGTTACAAAAAAAAAAAAAAATGAATACCGTCTTTTCTTAGCAGAGTTGTTCTTTTTAAGCATATAATATATATATGACCTCTTTTTTTTTCCCCCCCCATCATGTGGCCGACGCAATTACCATTATTCACTTATAGTGATATCCTTCATTTTCTCCGTCACTTATATCGCTTACTACCCGGGTTTTAGGTAAAGCAAGATTATTAGTCCTTTGAATCAGATGACAAGTTTTATTGGTATAGTCTTGCTACGTGTGATGCCCGGTGGTGTACCGGTAGCACACCTGCCTCGCCGGAGGCAGGATCAGGCTTTGATTCGTAACCGGTAGCTCAACATTATTCCTCAGCTTCCATGTTCCTTTTCGCTTAGCAACAAATAAGTAGCTGGTTGTTGTTACTACCTAACCTCAGTCTGGCTGGCTGAGCATACCTCTCGACCACAGGTAAGCTACTGCTTCTGTGGGACCGTCCTACCGGTACAGCACAGTACATAAACCACGTATGGAACAAGTGCTTCCTTGTGGAAGACACTGCCTCTCCTGGGTCCTTTCACACGCTGGGGGTGCAGGGTAATATGAGAAGATTGGCGCTTGGGTGGAGGTCGCAGGTGCTTTGTCCCTTTTCGTGTGTACGGCGCCACCACGTGTAGGCTCCTTATTAGTGCCAGGTTGCTGGCTGTAAACCGACTAAGTGGCTCATATTCTGTAAGAAAACTCTACAGACTCTATTTTGCACCTTAACTCTACACATTCCTCCTACCCCGCTCTAAGCCACTGTGGGAAAATTTCCCAGCTGCTGCCATCCGAAATTGAGAGCTTCATTCCCGCAGTGGACTATAACGAATATTTTACTACAACGAAGATGATTTTATTTAGTTCAGAACGGCTTCTCTTAATAAAGTAGTTAAGGTATCTAATTTCTTTAATTCAGAGAGTGTCTCCGAAACTAAGAAAAAGCATCGGTTGGTCACAAGAACATCTCATAAATAATAACCTCTGGTTGAAGCGGTTAATATCTGCTTAAATATTGTTCCTAAAATCAAACTGCAATAGAAAATGCAAATAATTCATCCTTTTGAAGGTAACAGTGAATAATCATAAAAGAGAGCATCCCTTGGCTAAAATAAAGAGAGATTGCAGGCTAAAAGGAAAAAAAAAAAAGGCAAGAATTCAGGCCAGCAGGCCAGCAGAACATAAGGTATACAGCATGTTAACCTTTGGACGGCTGGGATTCTGTCTACTGAATAAAATCATCTATTGTCAGCCTACATTAAACTTCTCTTGCACAAGTAATAGAGAAAGGGTTTCCCGGATATATTTTGAAGTCTTTGGCTGCTAGGATATCTGTTAGCTGAAACAAATAGTCTGAAATTACCCTGAATAAAGTATTCGGGTGCGCCATCATCTGAGAATGGATGACTCATAGAATATCAATTATCCTGATGCTAACCATTACAATACTCCAGTGCACGAACCAGAGAGAGAGAGAGAGAGAGAGAGAGGGGAGGGGAGTTAATAATTGGAAACCTTATATAAATGGGCACAAAGGACTTACAATGAAATGCAGGCCCAGTTCATAAAAGGTCAATTAAAACGTAATGATTAATCATAACTGGGATTTGCAAACACTGCCTCACTTCTACTGCTGGGGGAAGAGAGAGAGAGAGAGAGAGAGAGAGAGAGAGAGGGGGGGGGGACAAAATTTGAAATAAAAAGTCCGATTTTTTTTTGTCCATATAGTAGTAAAACTGATACAAAAGCCAACTCGATTTTGAATTCGAGAGCTAAAAAAAATTTTCTTTAGCCCAGAGACTTTTGATAACGGCGAGGAAACAGGCAATGAAACAAAAAAATAAACCAAACGAACCGAAAGAGCTGTAACAGTTTCCCCTTTCGCGAGTTCCAGCAATAACAAAAACTCATAGACACGAAATATTCTCGTGAAGTATTTTTAAAAACGTCAGTCCGTACCCTTCTGCGTGGGAAGCACTTGTAAACTTTGCTTCGGCTTCAGCGACCTAACCGAGTTTTCCACATGGGATGGCGAGGTCGAGAGTACTGTCTTTTGATCTCACTGGGGGAACGAACCAGATGAAAAAGGAAAGGTCTAGGTACAATGGGGGACGGTCCAGAGACAATAATGGCTGATAAAAGTTGGCTGCGCATTTCACGTCATCTACTTCTCACGGAAAATATGACTTAAATAAAGGCCTATCTACCACACGAGGGTTATTAATATTCAGTTTTTGCCAAATCTCATTCTTCCCACCAAGGACGACAAGCAGCAGATAAATTTACGGTTCGGGCTCCCACTTCATTTTCAAATACCAACAGGGTGATGTAAAAATGACCCCGCTCAAGTCTCAAAGTCTGCCCAGAAATCATACTCAAGTTCTCTCAGTTGCAATAAATATACTTCCGATTACACCACCACGACACCTCACACGTCACTTTACCCTGTTGACTGCTGTTCATAAGCTAAAACGGGTTGAGTATGTTCCCGTGTCCATTGCTGACTCTTTGATACGATGCGTCAGGGAGGAAATTGACGGATATGCACTGTGTATGAAGAAGATGCAATAGAGTTGCAGGTGAACTTGTGGACCTGACCATATACCCTCTCATTCCCCCCTCCCCCGTACTCTCGTTTGTTTCGGGGATACCATAACACTTTTTTTTTTTTTCGATTATTTTCTTTGCCTATTAAACTTTAATATCTTCGTGTTTGTTACAGATACAATCTATGTCGACGCTAAAAGAAAAAAAAATTTCAAGATTACTCGTATACTAAAGTGAATACACAAACCAGTTGCCAATAAAAAAGGTGCTACAAAGTCTGCAATGCTAGCGAGGGTACTGTTGCCATTCCCATTCCCTAAGCCACAGTATACATTGACAGTATTTGTTTTCACCTCTCCTCAGGAATTATTTTTTAATTTATATATCTTTAAATTTTTTATAGAATTACCAATAGTATAAGGAACACACAACATATACTCCGCTATCGTATGCCTTTAAGAGCAAGGATGTAGGGCTAATGCCATTGGTTAAGCAGAAACTAAGACCGTGGAAAAGACAACACAGTGCATGTCCTGTTGGCAGGTTGTAATGACGATCATTCCTCGAGAAGCGATGATTTGGCAGTCTAAATAACATAAACTCAGTCTTGACGACTTGTCAATAATTGCGAAAGATCAATGTTTCTTTTAGCAACTTCTATCACGGCTAAGAAACAGGTTGTTAGGTTGAATATGCATTTATAAATTTTTAACCAAAGAAGCTGGTGACAATATAGAGCATTTCAATTTTGCATATAAGCTTATAGCAGAGTGCATCATGCATTTCAGTACCATATTATTTATCCTCTTCAGTTCAGCGACGTATAATAAATGTTTGTACATCCATTAGGCGAATTTATTGATCTTAGTGGGAGGCACTTGGTACAAAACAATTATTGGAGGCTCTTTTTTTAATCCTACAACTCTGTATGTCTTACCTCAAATTATAGGTGTAAACTCCAGTCCGAAAAACCTCTTCGATGATAAGGCAAAAATAATCTGGATACGGTACGGATAAATTTTTTATACAAGCTCGGAGAGAACGACTCTCTCTCTCTCTCTCTCTCTCTCTCTCTCTCTCTCTCTCTCTCTCTCTCTCTCTCTCTTCATACACTGTTCTCCGTTGTCTTCTTGTAACAAAAGGTAATAATCTAATTATTGTGACCACTTTGCCACACTTACAAAATTCATATTTCCAGAGTACATACTCAAATATTTTTATTCCTAACGATTTTGTTCAGCTGAGACGAACACCCTCATTGTGCCACCTCTCCATGCCTTCCATCGTGCTACACGGGCATCTGGCAGCGCTCATGACTGGATTGGCACTCAACCATACTCTAGAACGTCTGCCTGTCAGAATTCTTTCATTCCCCGAACTGCATCTCTCTGGAACTCGCTTTCCCAGAGTTGTTTCCCTCCAAACTTCAACCTACAGCTGTTAAAGTCTAACTGTTACAGATATTTTATGAACAGAGGACACCAGTAATCTGGTGCATGGATTTTTTTTTATTCATTTGTTTTTCCTTCCTCTGTTCTGTTATTAAAAAAAAAAAAAAAAGATTAATGATGGGTATTATCTAACCTCTCTTGCTTAAAAAGTCTCCTTTCATAAAAAAAAAAAATGATAATCTGGCAGCAGTAGGAATAGTAGTAATAGGACTAGTAGTTGTTGCAGTCTCAAGCTCATCTGAATATGAATCTAGCGCACCGTAAGGCAGAGATACAGTTCTTTCGCATCCTATCGGGCTCCATTCAGGCGACAGGGAGGGGACTGAAGGGCGTTTGCATAACCGGGTTGATCCACGTCCTGATCATTTCGGTGCCACCACATGTAGTTGTCCATCTCCACCAAAAAATAAAAAATAAAATAAAATAATAATAATAAAGAATAAAAAACCACGTAATCATAGAGGAGAGATTAAAATACACTCGGACGAACTGCATTTTCTCATGAACTCTGAGTGATCTGATGCGCTGTAAAGAAAGCATCATATCCTGTAGTATTTTCACGCACCTACGGGAGTGAAAACTGGACCTACTGATTCAGTCGGTTGTCAGTCTTCATTTTTCTTGTGTCTGGCTCGACGTCCACTGAGAGGAAAAAATGTGGGTCAAAGTGAGTTATTCAGAGTGGATGGTGAAGGTTATGTGTGTGTGTGTGTGTGTGTGTGTGTGTGTGTGTGTGTGTGTGTGTGTGTGTGTGTGTGTGTGTGTGTGTGTGTGTGTGTGTGTGTGTGTGTGTGTGTGTGTGTGTGTGTGTGTGTATGTATGTATGTATGTATGTGTGTGTGTGTGTGTGTGTGTGTGTGTGTGTGTGTGTGTGTGTGTGTGAAGAGGAAGTTATTTGAGACAGGAAAAGCCATGGTGGAGGATGTATACATTGCTCCTCTGCTTGTGTGTGTGTAAAATGGAAATTCTCTGAAACAAAAACCCATAGTGGGTGTGCACCTCGTTCGTGTATATTTGCATGTGTGTGTGTGTGTGTGTGTGTGTGTGTGTGTGTGTGAAGAATTTTTTTGAGACAGGGAAAGCCATAATGGATGTACGTCTCACTCGTCTGTGTGTGTGTGTGTGTGTGTGTGTATGTGTGCTTTGATGAAATTGTTATGGACGACACACTGCGTTCGAGTGACTGACAGCTTATGTTGCAAGTGGTATGAAGGGTATTGTGTTGCGCTAGAGAGAGAGGGAGAGAGAGAGAGAAATAGAGAAATTAATTCCCCGAGCTAGGCCACTAAGGCCATATAGCCCCGCTGGGGTTACAGGAGGGACCTACCCCTCCCGGCAACGGTAGCCAGGGCGAGTCTCGAACTTACGACCTCCCGATCACAAGCTCAGCGCGCTACCACTGTGCTACCGCGCCCCCCAGAGAGAGAGAGAGAGAGAGAGACTGCGCGACAACACACAGTGGGCAGAAAATATATAATGAAAAAAAGAACACTGCACATACCATCGTGTCTAAAGCCAAATCATGATCTTCGACCGATGCTTTCATTGTTGAATGATTTAACTCTTGCGTGATACTTAATCTTCCTGGTCCATATTGGTTTAAAAGGGTTTGACTTTACCTTGCTCTGTGACCTTGACCTCTGGCTTATTGTCCTCAAAATCGAACTCTTCATTCTTTGGACACCCAAACCCTCCCACGAAGTTTGGTCCAAATCTATTCAAACCGGTTTTAGCTGAGTTGTAGGGCCAGACCTTGCTTTTGGTCTGCGCCTTTGACCTCTGAGGGACGTTTTCAGTTTCGAATCACTTCACCCTTGCTGTAGTCTCAACATTTCTATGTGTAGTCTGAGCTGGATAAAAACCGTTCAAGTTGATCTTGCCATGAGGCCTTGACGTTTGACCTATTGTACAGAAAAAAAAAAAAAAAATAGGCTGACTGTCAACCATTTCACAAAATTTTGTCCCAGTCAGTCTAAAAATGCTTAATTATTGTTTTTTAATACACATTCATAGGTCGCATTATCACCGTGTCTTGTGACCTTGTCTGCTAAATAATCCCTGCCATCGAGTTTAGACTAAATCGGATCGAAACTGTTTAACCAGACCGCGCAATGTGACCTTGATATTTGGCTGCTGTCACGGCTGAATCACATTACCCGTAATACTTCAACACCTTCGGCGAAAATCAGATGAAAACAATTTAAGTTGGCTTTGCTGTGTCTGACCTTTGAAAATTTTTTCTCAGAAGCAATAGGTCAACCCCGTGGCTGATCCTCAGCAATTCACTTAGTTTGGTCCAAATCAGATAATAATGCTTGACATTTTGTTCATAAACAGACACAGGGTTCGAACTTTCACCATGCACCTTATCCATGAAATTTGATTGTTCTCAAAACTGACACCCTTCAATCCTTCCACCAGGTTTTGATTAAACTGGGTCAAAACCTCTTTAGTCGACCTTGCTAGGTCAAACTTCCAAATTAACCCGAAACCTTGACGATCGTCATATACTAAAAAAAAAAAAAAAATGTATGTCAAAACGTGCCCACGCACGCAAAAGCGCAAAAGACGCGTGCACCAGTATCTCGTTCTCTCTATCATGAGCATGATGTAAGTAGAGAGAGAGAGAGAGAGAGAGAGAGAGAGAGAGAGAGAGAACAACACACTTTACAAAATAAACCTTCCCATTGCTCCGTGATACACAGCATATAAACAACACTGAACTGTATTACTCTATTTCGTCCGTACCTTTTTCACAACTCCCCGTGACCTACAATTTGCATAACTAATTTTTTGTAACCTTCTCCACTGAATGATAAGTTACTTCTTTTGCATCTACCACGGCATAGCATTTCTCTTCTGTTTAAAGGAGAACTTTCGAACTGGCAGGGCTAAATACAGCCTTTCATAACTACCTCACAATGATAATCCTTTCTTATTTGAACAAAATCATCTGGATGTAGCATTGTAAAAAAATAAAAAAGTTGGGGGAGAAGTCATCATAATATAAAAGTTAACACTCTAATTATCGGAACAACTCTCGTCGTCTACTCTGGGTAACGAATACGGACTTTATTCAACGGAGAACGTATCATAAGGTCTCTAATATCACTAATCCGCATGGTAGTGACATCTCTAGTATTTTTATTCCAGCTAACGACAGACGATTTTATTCAGCTGAGAGTGAGTCATACGAACCTGACAGCTAAATGTTCCCTTCTCTACGGGAAATTCTTACTAAGCTGAACCAACTCGTCTGCTAGTAGTCTGATTAAAAGAAATATGATAAGAAATGTAGGTGCAAAGAATTTCCCTATACAAATTGCCCCTATCCACCGTGGGAAAATCGAGTGTGAGAGTGAAGAGTGTTTTCACCACGGTTGAGGTGATGCAAGAGAGAGAGAGAGACGTAATTAGTGAAGGAAAGTGAAGGGTGTCGGGGATGCAAAGGGGAATACAAAGGACACGGGAAAGGGCAGAATCACGAGTGTACTGAGATAAAAGAGCCAAACTAATTACTTATTAATATTTAGCAGCTCATTATACAAACCAGTTGCAAACTAAGTGAAAACATACACACACATACTCTCTCTCTCACACACACACACACACACAGAAACACACACACACACACACACACACACACACACACACACACACACACACACACACACACACACACACACACACACACACACACACATTGCATAAACACTCCTTGCCCATGAAGTGAATGTAATTAAGAATATGGGGCGTTTCTGAACTCCACCGATAAAAACTGGTAAACATAAATATCTTACTGTAGATGTTTCGCAAGCACTTTACTGGAATCAAATATAGTTTAATAACAGTGTTGGGTCCCATCATAGGCGGAGATTCAGAATATCGGCTGGTTGCTTGATAACTGACTCCATCTCCTCTCTCATATGCCAAAATCATGGGGTGCCGTAATTTATTTTCACATTTGTTCTAGGCTACGCACATATAGAAAGAATGAGAAAATGAGGAGAAACCCAAAAATATGCATCCAAGACAGCCTGCTCGTATTCTGAATCTCAGGCTACTTGGACCTCTGGGGATGTATTCAAAGATGCCTCTTATCATTTCAGCATTCCCTAGAAATTATTTACTTCATACGTATGCTATTCAGTCTTAGTCAACAAATTTTCGTTAGAGTTTGTCGCTGAAGTTCAGAAACCCGTTGTATGTTAGCAATGATGTCCCTTTCCCACCAAAATCTGCAAGAATCTTGTTTTCAGCAATAAAAATCAGCGATGTCATTTCTTTAAGAATTAACTGCAAATGAAAGCTTAAAGTGAAACAGTTGATTAACCACATCTCATATATTTGGCATTCTGTACCCTCGTCTCCAGAGCAGAGGGTCTGTCCTCGTTCCTGACATATTAAGTTCCCTGAGGCTGTTGTCGGTACATACTGATATACTGCCATGTCACAGAGGACGGACCCACGCCAACATAGGAAGTGCACAGTGCAGTGGGGCCGTTGCCAGGCGGGTGCTGACAAGACATCAAAGGATCGAACGAACTAACCAACCCGTTACAAAGGCACTTCACTATACACGTTCAAGGACTATTTGACCATTCTCAGCATTACATACAATAATTGACTGCTGAGTGAAAGTCAGGTAGCTCTGCGCATCGGCTCAATGTCCCTTAGAAGCGATTGGATACTTTTTGGATGCTGAGTAAAGTGTAATGTAGGGCTGGCTGTTGCCGTTTTTGCCGATGTCAAAATGTATTGCATTTATGGTTCCCTGGTTGTTGGTTCATTGTCAAATGCACACAGAACGTGATGAAAAAATAAAAATCCTATAGCATCAAATTAAACTAACCATGTTTCACTGGCAGAAAGCATAAATAGTTCTATAATAAATATCTGGTCAATTATCTCACCGCAGCTCAGTACTTTCACTTCTCCGGGCAAATAGTTATTCAAAATCTAGCGAACATTTCC
The DNA here is from genome assembly GCF_032717465.1 of Coenobita brevimanus. Lineage (NCBI taxonomy): Eukaryota > Metazoa > Arthropoda > Malacostraca > Decapoda > Coenobitidae > Coenobita > Coenobita brevimanus. The sequence continues at coordinate 14,417,834 of NC_136967.1, read as the reverse complement.
TATACGTGACCTGGAAAACTTCCATGACGAGCCGGGCATGCCAAGAGTTTATGTGTTATCTCTAAAGCCACTCCAAACCAAGCGATAAACCGAACATCATGGAAAAATAGGACTAGAAAGCAACGAAACCGTGCATGAAAAGGGGGCGATTTGGGAGGAGTAAACTGGAAAAGGATGAGGAAAGTGACGAGCTATTGACCTGTAATGTTTAGCAGAGGAGGAAGTAGCAGAGGAAAAGAAATTGTGCGTGTGTGCCGAATGAATATGAATAATGAGACTGTGTCGTGTAAAAAGTGATAAAGGTAAGCTGAGTGGTTCAATTAGACACTTCATTATGCTGCTGAAATAGGATAAGGAGACAACTCTAAATCTCTTTCGTAGGGTGACGATCTTTTGCAATTAATATTGATGCTACCAGACAATGTTATTTTAAACCAGAAAAGCCCTCTTGTAGAAGACAGTTCTTAAAGGCTACTCCTAACCCCTCCAATTCGTAAAGTCTGCCTTAAGCTAAATTTAATCACCTGGAATGACAAGAATAACAAAGACACCATGGACACTGAAATGGAGGTGTTAAATTATGGTTCGTTGTTCCCTACAGTCCGGTGACGTATTCTGTTGGTTTATGGTTGCTACCGCCAGGCAATTATGGTAACTAAGGAGAGATTTTTCAAGCTGGAGGTGTGAAACATACATTAGCTTTGATTGGCCCCTTTCAATACTAAGGTGCTCTATTAGGTAAATAAAATCGCCTCCTGGCAAATAAGCATAAAATGTACAGGGTGGTCCGTAAAGAACGCTCCACTAGCTCCCCTTACGGTATCTTGATGTGTTGCAGGGACGGCTCAGTGGGTGTAGCAGTGGGAGTAGGAAATGAATTGTGATTTAGGGCGAACATTTGTAACGTTTGTCCTCGCAACACAGAAGTCGCCCTATGAAGTGCAAGACTAGCGAAATCTATGGCTCGCCATGTGCATGATATCAACGGACTGAAGTGGTTAAGTAGGAAAGGAAGACATCTCGTAAGATACGGCATCATGAGGGTGGTAAACGAGCACGGAATCCTCAAAGACGAAAAATATATTTTGTTTATTCTCAGTCTGTAAATTTAACCCAAGTGTGGAGTCAGGCGCGTCTCCCAAGGAAGGTGCTCCCCGTTTATATGCATAACAGAATCCTATGAAATATTCAGGACGGCAAGGAGGCCACGCCAGCCCAGAGGTTTTCAAGACTGAAGTATCCTCGGCTGTCAGACACTAAAAATTTTTATTATAACGTATATGATTCCTTGTTATATAATAGACTCTAATGACAGTATGTAGCAGCGTAGATTCTAATCGTCACTGGTGGAGTTTTGTTTTCATTCTGAATACAATATGCCGTACCAGCGTCATTATTTTAATATATGGCTGATACTGAGAAAGGCTGATTTTGGGAATTATTATGCACACACACACACACACACACACACACACACACACACACACACACACACACACACACACACACACACACACACACACAAGCACGCGCGCGCGCGCTACACTTCCCCACACACGTACATCTAATTAAAAGAAAATTGTTCTTTGTGTAAGGTTGGGTATGAAGTGAGGGCCAAATTGCTGTTATGTAGGTAGGTTATTGGCGTTCATGGCAGGTGTGAGGGGTCAAGTAATTACGCCAGGTAATCCGCGACCTCTCTGTCTCTATTTCGCACGTCATCGCTACACGTGAGGGGGTAGAAGCCTCAACAAGTATTCATCATTTCTTCTGGATCTGAGTTGTGTATATGATTGCTTGCCTGCTTTATCTTCACTTATACAGTTCCCGTCAGTTTCAGAACTAAACTAGAGTGAATTATTAAAACAACCAAATTATTTAATTCTTTGCAATTTACTGTATTAGAGACTTGTTATTGTAAAAATTGGTCAGGTAGCATTATGAATACCTGCCGAGTTATCGTGAAAGAGTGAATGGTGTTGGTATAATGACGCGTGATGAGTGGCAAGGGTGAGGGTGGAAGTGAGGTGTGATACTGTGATAGTGATAATTACGCTTCTACCAACACAATCTTGTAGCAGAAAGAAGGAAAGAAAAAGAGTAACAGGAAGGTAGTTTGTATATTGATATCTGTATACAGTGTGGTACAGATTCTGGGGACATATGCTGTACTGACAGGGACGTACAAAAGTTTACTGTGAGTCTATGATATTGATGACTGTACTACTACGAATCACCAATCTGACTGTAAAAAGTGGCTAAGGCAATATCTTGTTGATTCACGAGTAAGGGATTGAATAAACATTTGTGTTACAAATACTGAGATATAGAGATATATAGATAGTATGGGTTTTTGACAGCGATATACCTAACCAACTAAATCTTGCTGTAAAAAGTACGTAAACTAAATGTGGTATATGAAGCTTGGATACGGAACTATGAGTAAGAGATGCAAGAGATGTTAGCGAAATGAAAAAGGAAGAGAAGAAAAAACTGACTTATGTAAGTATGGAAAAATTTTGCATAGAAGGTAGCTAAGTATAAGACTGATGAAAAAAATGAACCCTGTAAGGGTGAAAGCTAGGGTTGATGTGAATGATGTACCGTATATAAAAGAGGCACAAGCAAGAGCTAGCCTGGCTTTATGTTAATGATATGTTATTACCATAGTAGTCTTGCGGTAGGAAGTAAATACAGTAAGTTTGAAGTGACGGAAATGAATCTCTGACTGTAGCAGGTGTGTAGAATGGGCTAAATGTTGTGAAGATTGAATTACAAGCAAGAGATACTTTGGGTCTGTGATAATAGCATGATATTGGTCGCTAAATACGGCGATGGAGGAGTTGGTAACCATAAAATGCCAGAACAGAACCATGCAATACCGAAAAATTGAACAGATGTTAGAGCAATAACTTACATCTATAACTTCAAGCAATAAATAGCCGAGTATGTGATAATGAGATTTTACTACTAACTTAATTATGAGGTGTAAATTATGTATATATAAGGGAGGAAAAATAAAACGTTGAATGCTTAATTCCTCCGTCAAATGCAGATAATAGTGAAAGGTTGTAAGAAGACAATCTTAGAGTCTGCCATCGTAGACGGCGGTGGTTAATGAAGAATGTTTATAAACCGTTCAGTCCGAGGGGGTCCTTCCGTGAAACTGGCAGCAGTGAGGGTTAGGCAGAAAGTGATATCTGGCACAACTGTAGAGAATGATGAAAATAAGGTAGTAGTAAAGATACTCGTTAACAACTTCATGAAAATGCAGTTAATTTCTAAGCTGAATCAATCGTCACTGGCATCAAGGGGTTTATAAAATCTGTGCCTCATCCCTTCAGATCAAGAGGCCTTCCCTTTGCTGAACCAATTCTTGTGAATGTGGTCACGTAAAGCTAAAAAGGAAACATATCATCATATTAAAAGAGGTTGTGTATATAATAACAGTAAAACTCTCCAGTGCGATAATTCTTTCCATTTATATAATAATATATACTGTATATATATTTTATCTATCTGTCTATCTATCTATCTATCTATCTATTTATCTATCTATCTATCTATCTATTTATCTATCTATCTATCTATCTATCCGTCTATTTATCTACCTATCAATCAATCAATCTATCTATATAATGAAGTAGCAAGATTTAATTAAGGAAAAAATGTCCTGGTCGTGAAAGGATAATTAATGAGATGCGGCCAGTTTCATTAAGGGCATAAGGGATTACGGCAATACTGACGCTGAAAAAGCCGAGTGCCGACAGCAGTGATGAAGAGAGAGACGAGCTGGAAGGAAGCAAGGAGCAGAGGGAAAGAGGATTAAATGGGAGGGGGGACGTAATTGGTTAGGTTTTAGGAACGATTTTGATACCTGGAACGTAATCTGCCTTTAGGTGGCGCATCTGAAGTACTTTTTTTTTTTCTGTGCTGATCAAGGACTCCGTGTTACAAAGGTAAGGATTTAATGGCTTTACTATCGTGAATGGATACCAGGGAACTTTAGAATAACGCAATACTATTTTTAACAAACGGTTAATGAGGGGTGTATCGTTTTTCAAGTATCTCCTACCGAGAGTGATCATTGGCCACTTATAATGCTAATGATCTGAAATCTTTTATGATAACCAGTCGACTAATATTCGCCCAGCATCAGCGGGCACCTTTATTACACACGTTTAGTCCGTATTTTACACGTTGCGAAAGGCAACCGCTCCTCTGAACTGTTTGCTTGCGTCTCTCCACCGCTACGACGGGTGCGTAGAACCCGTCTAGCAACAAACTCTGATCCCTTTTCTATCCAACTTTCTAGTGCAGGAATTGACCTTTACTCCCACTCCTTCATGTATGCAACAGGTCAATTCTGGAACTGTCTCCCTTTGTCTGTATTTCCCACTACCTATGATCTCCAGTCTTTCGAACGCTGTATGTCCAGGCATCTCGAAATGAACGGATCTTGAATCTGGCTATGTTATCTTGTTTTTATCTTTCCTTGGAAGATTCAATTTGCAGGCTCCTGGCCTTTGGTTCCTTCTTCCTTGCATTAAAAAAATACATAGGGGCTAAGAAACCTTTTCTTTTTTTCTTCCTAACTGGAGAAGCGACCCTATCCCACACAGTATTAAATTCATCAACGACTTGATGTTGTTATTTAATCCCGTTCTTTGTGGCCTAGCAGTTCCGTCGACCACAGGCAAGCAATTGCGTCTGTGAAGCTGTCCTAAAAGTACAGTACAATACATACACCATGTAGGGAGTAAGGCTCCCATGTGGTAGACAGCAACTCACCAGGGTCTGACCAGGGTCCATCCTACAGCGAGGTGCAGGGAAATATGTTAAGGTCTGTCTTCTGGGTGGACGGCACAGCTGTTCCATCCAGGATGCACAGCACCACCAGTTCTACACTTCCCTTCAGCGCCATCACGCGTATAGGGGTAAAATGGTAAAATGAATAGGGCATCAGATGAATCAACACATACTGTCGGGTGTGCAAAATCCAAGTTTTACCATCCTGGAAATGATGTACGGATTTGTTTTTTCCCCCATGAAGGACAGAATTGGACACGCCACGTATTTTGACGCAAATTGTCCAATTGTGTAAGTCGGGGTAAAAGTTGAGATAAGAACATTCCTTCTTCTGGGTCACGTTCTAGGCATATAGTTTCTCACTCATACTAGCATCATATCCAACAATGAGCAAAAGAGAGCCGAGGACATGAGCCAGTGATGCAGGGGTAATCTTGTTCCAATGGTCAATTGACCACTTGCGAGGTTTGGGCTACAAGAAAATTGAAAATATCGATGCTGATAATTTTTGTAGTATTAGCATAAATCGTTAGCGCAAAAAAAAAAAAAAAAAAAAAAAAAGGAAAATATGTGAAAACAGCTCGGAAACAATATCAAGTGTTTCCTAAGCAATGTCATGCTCCAATTAAGCCGTAAATAGGAAAATAATAAGCATTTTCTCAAACACTGTAAAAATATGAACAGTCTTTAATACTGTACCTTCCATTCTTACAGCAAAATCGAAACATATAACTGTTCAGGATATTGTCCTAGTCAGACCTCAGAGTGACCTAATCCTAATTCAGTAAGGGAACAAGCAGAAGTTTACGCTCCTGTCTGTCGCTTAACAGGCCTGGGTTCAGCTCCTAGCTACTACAACTGAAAGGTATATGCAAAAACTACTATTTTTTTTTTATTCAGTTGTTACTTCAGGTTCCAAGTACGACTCACGTCATGCAATGCTACCTTCAGGAATCTCTAAACTAAGCGACGAACCAAATGGTTTCTACAGTACTAAGCCATTGACTGCGTTGTGTATTAACCATAAAACCAAGTAGACGCCTGATGGTATAGTTGTATAAATCTGCTTCACCTAAATAATATCCCTTATGGATTTACATTAGAGGGATGAATGAGTTTTCTGCTCACAAAATGCCATTCAGGGAAGAGCGATTAGCCATTCTTGCCTTTCATTTCTACACTAAGTAGCTTAGCACTGAATCACTATGCTCCTGTTGGGGCATTAATGGTTTGGACAGATAGATTATACTGTGGATGGTGTACATTAAGTAGTTTTATTTTTCACAAATATTTAAACACGATTGTAATTATTGGCATATTAATCAGGGACATACCTGAAAGTAATTACAAGTTAATCTGTCTATAAGTTTTATTATTTGAATGGATATTTATAAAACGGCAAGAATCTTGCACTACTCCCATTATCGTTGCTATTATTTCTGCTTTTAAAACCAGTAAATTTCATAATGTATCAGTAAATTTTGTTTTAAATTTTTTGGCTGTTTGAACGTAGTATTGAATCACCGATTGTCATTTTAATTTACTGTATAGTTTAGTTATTACTCGAACTTATTTTATAATATCGTTTAAGCCTAGTTCATATTTACCTCATATATTTTTTAAAAATCAACGATTTATACATATGAACTCCGAATCTAAATAGTAGTAGATCCATGAATTCCACAAATATTTGTTTTCTCTCTATTCACCACCGCGTTATCCTTTGACCCTGATGGAACAAGACGATTGTTGGCATGTGGTGATTTAGATTCTTAACTCATCATATTCAATACCTTGATCCAGATAATATCATATGCTAATTCTTTGGATATCAGTGCAATAATGTGCTCATTACTGCACTTTGTTGTTGCCACCTGTATCACCTGTAGCTCCCTCTCTCAGCTCATGCACCTCTCTCCCCTTCATCCTCACTCCACTCTCAACTGTGTGTAAAAGCTGACCAGTTATAAACCTGTCATTCCACTTTTTCCTTTTCCATCCTCCCTGTGAGACGGACTAGTGAATCCCCACATCTCCCCCATTCTGTCCAGCCTCCTTGTTCCCATCCTCACACTTCTTTCTTCAACAGTGGAAAAACGAAGAGATATGCCTTTGTATTTTTTTCCTTCCCCCTACAAGTAAATTCTTTCAAATGTCTTATCTCATTCGTTATCTCTCGTTTTTGCTCTCATCTTCACTCCTCTCTCTTGAATCGCGTGAACATGTAGTTCAATTGTACACGCACAAATGAATCTCTCCATGCCTTCTCTCATCTTCACTCTGACATCTCTGCTTTGCCTCGATCCTCAAGCCTCTGCCTTTAATGGTGTGATAATGCTGACCAATTTTAAGAATCCCTCTCCACCTTATCCTCTTCCCCATTTCTTCCTAGAAGAATAAGTGGTTTCTCTTTACATCTCTTCCCATCTTGACTTCTCTCCTTTTGCTCCAATCATCACGCCTCTATACTCAACGGAGTGAAAACACTGACCAATTACGAGAATCCCCTTCTACCTTTTTCTCTCTCCCATCCCCTTCCCAGTGATTCGGTTCAGTGAATTCCCTCCACAGGGCCACTCTTTTCATCACAGGCCAAACACTCGACCCTCTGCCTCCCACCATATCTCTCCTCTCCAGCGCCCTTCACACTCACGTCCTCGCCCCTCGCCTACGGGTCTCTCGAGGCGGCTTGTTGTTACGTCTGCAGCTTATCTACCCCTATGGTTGCCGTCAGTGAGGGGTTTGTGCTTTTACGAGGGATATGCCGGAAGGACGTCAAGGAAGAAGTGTTCTGACACCAGCACTATGGATCGTGTTCTAATCGGTTAGCCCCTTAACTGCGAAAGACCTGCCTTGCATATTAGTTTGGCTATGTCAGTCTCCTCCATATTCACGGGAAAGGCTAAGCACCATAAATGTAAAAAAAAGAAGAAGAAGAAGAAGAAGAATTAAGGGAGTGCAACATTCCTGCCCACCCTGCACACCAATCTCCCCAGTTCCCCCCTCCCCCCACCTCCTCCAACTGCCGCTTGATCTGGCAGCGGCAGTGGTCAGTATTGGTACAAAGAAGCTCCGCTGAAACTAGAATTTGGATCTGCCGCATTAAAGACAGCTGTGCTGACCGCTACACTAAGAAGCCAATGTTTATAGAAGAATATTGTTTACTACATTAATTTAGACAGTGGGGTCACCCAGCATCCACTCACTCAGTGCTGTAATGCTTTCATCTGACTCTACAGTGAAGGGCAAGAGACGTAGTTTCCTTGAACCCAAGCAACTGTTTACGACGTTGGGTGGTAAATCGTATGACTAAATTTACGCCTGGTGGTCTAGTGGGTTACAGCGCTCCAAACAAACAAGGATTACCTTCAAGGAAAGATTGGGGTTTAGAGCTCACATTGTGCTACTTATGGGCAGTCGTGGCTGTCATCCTAGCTTTAAATGAAACGGTTTGACGAGTAGAGCCTCGGGCCCCTGTGCTCCTGAGGGGATGAAAATGAAATGATGACAGAAAGACAGCTATTGTCTGATGACAGACTGTGATGAGCGAGAGGAATGCTGTAGCGATACGTTTGGCAATTGTTAGACAAGGACAAGGAAGAGCGAGAGTAGAGGGGGCGATCAGGAAAAGACAGGTTTGTTAAGCAGAATGAAACTCAAGCCTGGAAAAGCTACAGATGTGGGTGATGTGAGTGGAGATATGTTGCTATGGGGAGGAGAGGTAGTTAGATATAGGACAATGGATCAATGATGCTGGGTATAATGACACTAAAAATAGTGGTAAAGAGACATATTTTGTGGTATTGTGATTATTATCGCCTGATGGTACACATGCGTCACCAACATCCAGGCTGTCCTCTGCCTTCCCTTTTACGAAATCGTAGAAGTTCATTTCAGGGAATTCCATAACGACTCAGAAAAATTAAGGATTGAAAAAGACATGTGCCAGGGAGATACAGTTTCACCAAAATTATTTACAGCATGTCTTGAAAGCATTTCCAGAAAGGTAGAATAAGAAACCAAAGAAGTAAACGTTGATGGAGTGCAAGCATTTTAAGTTTGAAGATGACATTGTTCTAATCTCAGAAACAGCAGAGACATGAAATAAATGTTTAATGAACTAACGGAGAAAGTATCATACTCGAGCTAAAGATAAACCGGAGTAAAACTGATGTTTAATTCAAATACACCAAGGAGCGTCATCAAAATAAAAGGGAAAAATTTTTGAAATTGAGGAGTACAATTGCTTGTGCAAATAATGAACTAACGAAAGACAATGAAAAGGAAATAAAAAGACGCGTTACAAGTGGATGGAAAGCTTTCGGTAAACATAGAAACATCATAAAAAGTATCTTCGCAGTATGTATGAAACGAAAAGTGTTTAACGAATGTACAGTCCCAACTACATGTATGAAGTACGTTTCAGAAACAGGGAAGCTGATAAAATCATTGGAAAGCAATGGAAAACAAACTAATCAGTTCTCAAAGAGCAATGGAAAGGTCAATGTTGGTGATATCTTTGAGAGACAGGATGAGATCAAACTGAATGAGAGGACAGACTAAATTCAAAGATATTATAGCAGTTATAAAAGAAACAAAAATGGGGGTGGGCAGATCATGTGGCAAGAATAAGGGATAACCGATGGAGCAAGAGACTGACTGTACTTCATGAAACTGCAAGCGTAAAGGAAAAATGCTGGACGGGAGGTGGAAAGATGAGATAAAGAAGTTTGCAGGCAAAACGCGTCAGAGACTGGCTCAGTCAAAGAGTTCGTGGAGGAGGCTGGGGAGATCGTTGTTCAGCAGTGGACTTGCACTGGCTGATGATGATGTTGAAAATTATGATAATGATGAGAAGGAGAGAAATCTTATGTCGTTAGTACAAATAAATAAATATAAATGTATATCTATCTATCTATCTATCTATCTATCTATCTGTGTGTGTGTGTGTGTGTGTGTGTGTGTGTGTGTGTGTGTGTGTGTGTGTGTGTGTGTGTGTACTACCTAAGATTTCTGACGTCCTGATAGAGTTAAAACTTAGTTATCTTCCCTGATGCATTCACAGATTTATCAAGGATATTCAGTGTCAAGTTTAACAACGTGGTGTGCGTAACACTGTGTATATCATTCTTCCACATGAACATTTTCCTGGTTCAGCTTAGGTACAGTCTGTGCTTGTACGTGACGTGGTAACTCACACTGAAAATTGCCTTGTTGAGATCCAGTGTTTAATTTCATGTGGGGTCTGGGAAGAAGATGAAAATATATACCTCACTTACATTTACCGTACCTTGAGGAGAAGATAGAAATATAGACTCGCATATAACCTAACGTTTGATATTTTCGCAATATTTTTTTTTATTCGGCAAATCAGTTACATATATCGCTCACATGCAATTTCTCATTACACAAAAAGAAAGAACTTGCTTAGAAAAATTGTGGTACGCAACGACGTATATTATCTGCGTATTCCATCGAAACCTCGCCCTACGTTATTTCCATAGATAAAAGAACGTCTATTCGCGCTCACTATCACTCATTACACACTACTAATCACAGTTCACTATAATTATCAACCCAGTTTCCCGCATCGTGTTCATATGTTTCGCATCCCACTACCCGTATATTGGTTGGCAGTTTAATCAGCATTACCAGTGTTTACCCTGCATCAATCTCAACATCTCATAATTCTTGTCGTACTGTACAATGTCTGCTTTTTATATGACTAATTTTCACGATGCAACCCTGATGTCTGCGGTAATGATGATGCGGCTGTGTTAAGGGTAGCTAAAGAGAAGAATGGAGGGAGCAATAATGTACTAAAACAAAAACAACAGGAAAATAATCTATGAAGCAAAACTGAATGGAAATTGACACAGGTGTGTGTGTGTGTGTGTGTGTGTGTGTGTGTGTGTGTGTGTGTGTGTGTGTGTGTGTGTGTGTGTGTGTGTGTGTGGATTTATTGAGACTGACAAAGAATAATGCACATACACAGCAAATGTCACCAAAAAACGTTGTATAAAGTCTTTATTAGGCCATTATACGATCATGGCGAGTGACCATAAAAGGCTAATGATACAGCAGGAATGGGACGTTGGGTGGCGATGAACTCCTAACACAGCATCTCCCGGGGGAGTTAACTCATTCTCCACCATCATTAGCGTTGCAATTTTTCTCGCCACGGTCGTGTGATTTCACAGTCAACGATGTCAAAGTCGGTGATGTCACTATCGGCTAAGTTACAGTCGGTGATGCCGCTGTTGATAATGTTACAGGCTCACAGGCGATGATGCCACAACCGGTGATGTCGCAGTCAGTGTCACTCTAGCTGTCACATGGTTATGGGAAGCATGTGAGTGGAGGTAACAGTCGTTGTCACTGTAGCTGCAACCTGGTAAAAAGCAGCAACTGGGTAGAGGTCACAACTGGTGTCACTCCAGTTGACACCGGTTATGGGCAGCAACTGGGTGGATGGAGCATTCGGTGTCACTCCAGTTGTCACCTGATTAACGGCAGCAACTGAAAGGGAAGAGAGGTGAGGGGATCGAAGAGGAGGGGAGAGGAAGAGTTGGGGCAAACCATGATTCATTGACGAACCTCGGTCCTGGACCTTAGAATGATGTCATTCTTCATTTCACTAGGCAGGAGATAGGGAAGGGAAGGGGAAGGGGAGAGCAGGGGAGGGGGAAGGGGAGGGCAGATCCATGACTCATGCGGCACCCAGGTTCCGGACCCTGGGATGAAGTCACTCTTCAATTGACTGAATTTACATCATGGGGAATGGGAAAGGGAGGGAGGGGAAGAGAGGGTCAGCTCATGAATAATGACGTCCCTGACTCTTGGATGATGTCACTCCTTATTTTACTGGATTTACAGCAAGGAGAGGTAGAGGGGAGGAGAGAAAAAGAGATGGAGAAATGAAAAAGCAAGGGGGGAAATGAGAGGATATAATTTAACTTACCCACCAATCCCTTGGGGTGCGACCATCACACACACACACACACACACACACACACACACACACACACACACACACACACACACATTTACTGTCCTTATCTTATCCTAGTGGTTTAGTCACTCTTGTATGCGGTGCCTAGCATGGGCCAACCGGCCTACTGCAGTAATCCTCTCTTCTTATGTTTTAATGTCTCATCCCAGATCACAGCCTGTCTCCCGTTCCGTGATTCGTGTCGTACCGAGGTTCCGGACCCAAGATGATAACATTCCTCACTTCCCGAAAGGATCAAACCTTTCCCATTCCGCGAACCATCCAGCACATCTCACACCTGCCATATTCTGCGAAAATGACCATGTCACTCACTCACTCACATTCACTCACTTACTCACAAAATTCACTTACTCACTCACTCACAATCACTTACTCACTTACTCACATTCACTTACTCACACTCACTCACTCACTAACTCACTCACACTCACTCACTCACACTCACTCACTCACTCACACACTCACTCACACACTCACACACTCACTCACTTACACACACACACACACACACACACACACACACACACACACACACACACACACACACACACACACACACACACACGTCGCTCAAAACATAACTCATGTTCTTGCACCACGAGCGCGGATGTAATAAACATTTTGTCAGAGGAGAATGCAAACTTCATATTATAATGCTATTTAAGCCTACGATTTTAGCCCCTCCCCCTCGCAGCAAAAAAATCTCATCGCTGTCAAAACGTGATATAGATTTTCAATTACCCCTACCGTACCAATATACTTCTGCATACGGCATGTAGATAGCCTGTTGCATGTTATTCAAAGTATGTCGAAACTGCAAGGATATAAACAACATCCAAGAAAATATTAATGTGTCGTATGCAAAATAAATCTCTGTGAAAGAGGTGCAACGAAGCCACCTTAACCCACAAGAAGTTATGGCTGTTAATTTGCTGCTTATTAACCACCATCAGTGTTACTGGCTGTGCACAAGGATTCCCACTGCTTGTCGCATTTCTGCTTTTGTGGCAGAAACGAAAGCCCCACAGATAACCAAATGACTCAACTCCTTGGCGGGAACATTCGAACATTATATTATATTCCATCAAACGTCAATCGATATTATTCGGCATAAGAAGTACCACTGCAGCAATTAATAAATAAATAAAAATAAATAAATAAATAAAAATAGTGACAAAAACAATTTGGCTGATAACAACATAGTATAAGATTCCAAGGTGGTGAACAGACAAGGAAAGTAAGCTCCCAAACATTCCCCCGGCATACGACACGCAACCGTCGATTTTACATCCGGGCACCTATTTTTAGTTCTAGGTACGAACAGGCTAGGGCAAAGGAGACCGTGCCTAAAGGTCTCGTGGTCGACCCGGGAAATTAACGACAGACGATCATATATTGATCCTAGATATAGAAGTTCAGCAAATAAAAAAAAAATAAAAGAAAGTAGAAGTAATAACAGGAAATCAGAATAATCCCTTCGGTAATATGATTTTTTTTTTTTTTTTTTTTGCTGTTACCAGATAATTTTATTTGTTTAGGAGAGCCCCTTAGCAGAGAATCGGTATGAGGGCAATGTCTAGCAAATCTGAAAGTCTATTGTAAGAAGAGTATTACTGATGTAGAAAAATAAAAAAGAAAATACATCACCGGATTAAACGCAAATGGTGGTATGGTCGTGGCCTTGCCATTGCCAAAGTGAATTATGCAGTGGATGCCTGGATGTGTGGCGGAAGTGATGAATGTAATGAGCAGATTAGCGTTATTGCTTGCGGGATCATTATTCACGGCGGTAATTACAAAGCTGAACATTAAGGACAATGAAACAGACATAAATACATATATCACTGGGAATGTATGCAGTAGTCGATACAGGATATGAATGGTAGAGCTGTAAATAATACACGTCAATGGTAAAGTAAATGCATTTGGTTCTTAGTAATTGTACTCTTGAAGAGATTCATTTCTTCTTTTGTAAATCGAGACGCACATACAACAAAAAGTGCTTTATTTTGTAACACAAAAATGTTCTTTAATAACCGCTGTTACTCAAGATCATCCACTGTGATCTTTTCATATAACTAAGGTCAAAGGTGTAAGGCAAAAGGGCTCCCTTACAGATAACAGTTTGACTATAGTTCATCCACTTTAACTTGAAGTTTTTAGTCCTTATGCAGCTTAGGTTTCGTGGCAGAGTGGCAGAACAAGATAATAGCGCAACTTTACATCGTCCCCATATCAGTGCTTGTGATTAGTATCGTTATCGTAGTGTTCACTCCTTGCTATATCCCAGTATTTAAGATTGGCAGGTTGCAGTTTTACACCAGTTAAGTAGACAGTCCATAACAAATGGTGAAAAGCGTGGGACTTGACTCAAAGGATGGAGTTTGGTGGGTTGGAGAGGAAACAGGCAGGAAACTAACTTGGTGCAGAGAAGAGCAGACAATGCAGCCCCACGCCTCACTTGAAGTGTCCTCGTAGACTTAGTTGACGCAGCGCACTACTCTGGCACTACAGTAGAAAATTATTAAATCTATGGTATCAGTGTAAACCATGTCGATATTTAAAGCTAAGTAACATACAAAAGATATAAAATATAATAAATGTGCACAGTCACTAGGGAAATGTTATGGGAAACATTCAAACATCAATTCCCAAAGTTTATATATTTTCATATGACGTATTACTTACGTATTCTATCCTGATATTATTATTTCAGGCTGAGGAGACTCTTTGGCTAAATAAAACACGACTGAACTTGGTCACAATAATAAAACACATCTGACCTTAGCCACAAGAAAATACCAAGCAGTTCTTCGAGCTGAAGAGGTAAGAAGATATATAAGACATTACTAAGATGTAACATGCAATACTGATAGCCGAAAAGTAAGCACTGTAGAGTTTTGGAGTTTCTGGAAAGTTAATATTATTTAGCATGACGCTTGGTGTTCTAATGGGAGGTGACCCTTTCATGTAAATCCGAGAGAGTTTATAATTTATTAATCATGTCATGCCACTTAAGCCTTTAATGTCTGGACTGAGTAGCCTAGCCTGGGGCCTCTGCACTCCTGATGGAGTAATGAATAAGAAGACAGTATAAAGAATATTAGTATCATGCAAAATACGTGTGTACTATTTTTACAAGTAAATATACTGCACGACTCTATCAAATAATTTGCTGGGTATGAGGTGAAGGAATCTGCTAAGCTGAAGAGTAAGCGGCCACTGCGGTTAAGGGACGGCAAGACACGTGAGGGAAAGAGGGAGTGCCAGGGGACAGGATGAGGGATGGATATGGGAAGGGAAACTGCCGAGGGGAATATGTGAAAATATGCAAAGTCGCGTAAGGAAAAGGTGGTTGAAAAAAAAAAAAGGTGGCTGGCGAAAGGTATGTTCCAGAGAAAAACGCAAAATATGTGAAGAAGAATACATTATTTATAACGAGGGACAGGAAACCGAGTAATGATACACAACGAACAAAAGAATGATGGCAAGATTGAGGAAAAAACATGCAAAGCAAAGAATAGTGGCACACTAAAATTGGACCTTAAAAGAAGACATAAATAAATGTGCAGTCTCATTTACGTATTTCTTTCTGGTTACTATAATGGGGAAATAACTTTTTTCCAAGGGGTTATAATGAATGACATTCAGAGTTTCAGAGGTAAGAAGCTATAAGATAACAAGAGAGAGAGAGAGAGAGAGAGAGAGAGAGAGAGAGAATGTGTAGGAGGTTGAGGGCTAAAGCGGAGGGAGGCGTAGGAAGGAGGGCGCTGCAGTAGTTCAAGAACCAAAGCCATCATCATCAACCTCTGCAGTAATTTTAGGTAATTATTGGCACGAACGCAAGGAGGTGGTGGGAGGAGAAAAAACTTCCTTCTCTGGGTTTTGGTTGGTACTGAGGGAGAACAGATGTGGTGTAAACTTTCTCTCGTTATTAAAGCTGATGATGAATGAGCTGTAGAACAGCGTTAAGGAATCTGTTAACCTTTCTAGACCAAGAACGTCATCTTTGTTTACTTTTTGTTATCTTGGGAAAACTATATTCAGCTTAAAATAGATATATCGAGCTGCAGAGGTCAATACTATTCTTCATTAACCACTTTACTACCATGGGGTTCTTCTATTATGGCTCAGGTCGTCTGATGGAACAAATACTATGTAAAAACATAGGCAACGCTACGCTGTTGCAACCCTCCATGTGACCAAGCACATATCCCCCCCCCCCTCCTTGTACACCTAACCAAGCGTATAACGGCCCTCACTCGCCCCCGTCTGCATAACACAGACATTAAGAATTAATAAAATCAGTGGTATGGAATAGGGAAGTGTGATAGGAAGTAAAAAACCACCACCATCACTACCATCATCATTATCGTCACCACCATCACCACCACTACCACCACCATCATCATCACCACCACCACCACCACCACCACCATCATCACCATTACCACCACTGACCACCACCACCACCACCATCATCATCACCACCACCACCATCATCATCAACGCTACGTTGATACAATCTTCCATCTGACCAAGCACATACCCCACACCTCCCTGCACACCTAGCCAAACGCATAACGTCCCCCCCCCCCCTAATAACACACAGACTTTAAAATAAAAAAAATTAGTAGTTTATCCATGGTAAACATAACCTGGTCCTTTAACCAGTAGATTGTTTAATTAAGGATATGGAAAATATCACTTTTTTTTTTTTTTTAAATCTCTAAAAAACTAAAGGAGTACAAATGTCATATTTGTGTTCCTGACCCACTAAGTTGTCCAGGATTTCCTACGGTGACCAAGCGGCATTTTTAAATACCCAAGTGTATATAACGTACTAAACCTTGAGTGAAGTGCTTCAAAGTGAGTAGATGTACGTACTAACCCACCTAGGAGTTAAGGTAACTTGACCAGGGCGCATTGGAAAATATATATATATATATTCATTAAAAAACACTTAAGACACAGCAGTCTACCTATCAAAAGGCATCAGTTCACTTTAAGACATAAAACTGAGTGAAGTTTCTTGACTCTACAGTTAATATTTTCTGAGTTTTGCTCCGGGAACGAAATCTCTACGCCTCTTTACTTTTTCAGTAACTAAAAAATAACTACTTAAGACACAGCATTCCACCTATCAAAAGGCACCAGTTTACTATAAGACACATAACTATGAAATTTCATTACTCTATGGTTAATACTTTCTGAGATTTGCTCTGGAAATGAAATCTCTACGCCCGGCAAGCCGTGGACGGACACCAGTGATAACACCACTACCTTTCACTAACTTTGTCAGGTGGAGGGCAAACAACTCATGGCAGTGAAGGGACTAAAAGAAGTGTTCATAGAGATTTTGGAAGAGATTACAGGTACACTCGATCCAAAAAGTATCGGCTCACACTTAACACGAAATAACTGGACGCTACAGACGATACCTACTGCAAAATGTTCAATAATTTTACTCAACCCTCGGTGTGTATATATATATATATATATATATATATATATATATATATATATATATATATATATATATATATATATATATATATATATATATTTCATTAGAACACCTTATATTGCCTGCTTTTGATATTTTATAGTCAGTAGTAGTACTATATGATACGCAAATCCAGATGGTAATATACTAAACTTCGTAGAAAATACGGAGCTGTATTAAATTTTTCGTGTAGCATCGGAGTCATCATGTACGATAATTTTTGGGAGTACTGTACGAACTAGACAGCGCTCGGAAAGCACATACCTCCTCCAAAGCATTGCCATTAAAAAAGATTCGAATCCGGACCCGTGGAGACTGTGAAATACATAGGATCCGGATCTGCCCCCAAGTTTAATCAATTGGTCCTTGATCCATGTCCCACCCTTCCACAAAATTTTATTGAAATTCATTAAGAACTTCTGGAGATATTGTGCGGGATACATAGGATCCGGATTCTGATCCCCCCTAAAATTTAATCAATTCTTTTTAGTCTCATGACCCACCCTGCCACAAAATTTCATTGAAATTCATTGAGAACTGTTGGAGATACCATTTTGGACAAACAAACAAACAGACAGGTGAATACATAACCTCCTCTAACTTCGTTGGTGGGGGTAATTAATAAAGGAGATGAATATGTTATAAGCAACGATGACGACGAGTTTCAGCCTGTTACAAATGTGATTAGAAAGTATCAGAAAACAACTTCGATGAGTCTTTAAAACAGTAATGAATGTCAGTTGGAAACATTGTCAATGAAGAATATGCAACATTATAGATGCAGAAGTATAACAGACCACAAAGCAACATTGAAGACGAGCATAGTACAAATGCAGCATTCTTGATGAGCCTAATACAAAGTCAGGGCTGAAATGTGTGCATTTAGCTGCAGTGATGATGAGAAGTCTATAATTTGCAGTCGACCCCAAAATAGTATTAACAAAACTACCCGTCGTGTGTGAGCCAGATAGACTGTAATGATACCGTTAGATGAAAGTTTGACTATTATGTATCCATTCTGGATGACTCCCAATGCTGGATGAGTGACATGTGAACTCAAGTTGTGACTCTAAGCATATTTTATTAATAACTTTTCCTTCTACAGTCAATACTTTCTGAGATTTGAATTTTCGTCACAGACAGACACACACAGATACATTTCGTACAAAGATAATGATCGTCGACTTCGTCTACATGGCTCAATAACTCTATTAATAGCAGTGGTGTTACGGTCACTTAGAAACACATTGATAAGAATACACTAGCGAAACAACGCTGATAAAAAAGTTGAAAAAGTAAAGTCTACAAAAGAAATGTGATGAAAAGTAGACTAAAACGTTGATAAGGAATCGAGTAACAAGGCTGATAATGAGTTGTCTAATAAAGTTGATGAAGAATGTATAACAGTATGGGTTATGAGATTAACTTGTCTGGGACTAATCGACCGCTTGAAGTAGGTTTCTCATCATGCAAGTGACCTTCACCTGTACAGCATATTCATACCAGATTTTAAAAATGAGCTTTCGAAGTCAAGGCTATGAATAACTTGAGCCAAACAAACGGACATACACACAAAACGCAAGCAGACAAACACATACACATATGCAGACAGACGCATACACACAGGCAAACAAACATACAAACACAGATAAACACACACACACACACACACACACACACACACACACACACACACACACACACACACACACACACACACACACACACACACACACACACACACACACACATACAAGCATAATCACAGATAGATCGACTAACACGACCCAATACATTAACTGTCCGTTATGCTACGAGAAATGAAGCAGGATTCCGATGGGGTTTTATTAGTGTTACTGAGATCTCTTTAGGTTCTAACAGTTTCGAAACGGTATAAAGGAAGTAATAATCACACTTCTACAAAACTGAAGAAAAAATTTAGCTCCCAATACACAACACTACAAGTTTTTACAGCATTTTCCAACCATTCGACGGTAAAATTGTCAATAAACTTAGGTCTGGCCGCTGGAAAACATACCGAGGTCATATTGCAAGAGTCCCAGGCACGTTAACGTTAATACATTAATAAGAACTTTTCCCTCATCAAACTGTTATTAGAAACTCGAGGGTCATCAAAAGTAAGAGCCATCGCGAGTAATACAGAGATTCTCTGGTCAAGAGTTTGCTCATAAAAGCCGCGAGGGCAAGAGTCAGTGACGGAGGGGGAAGGGAAGGGAAGAGAAGTGGCGGTGGTCGAGTTGGAAAGAGAGTGTAGGGATAGGAGAGAGACTTTTGGAGGGGAGACACCGATATTAAATCCTTTTTCTCTCTGAGTCCGAGAACAAGTTGGAAAAATATAAAAAAGAATGGCTGGGTAGGTGGTGTGGTATTGCTGGGGGGAGGAAGGACTGTGAGAGAGGGGAATGATGAGGATCGTGAGAGAGGAAGAGGACGTGGATCGTCAGAGAGGAAGAGGATATGGATCGTCAGGGAGGAAGAGGATGTAGATCGTGAGAGAGGGAGGAATAAGTGGATGGTAGCAGAGAGACGGCGGGTGATGTTGATGGTGAGGGGGGGATAGAAAGGATGTGGAGAGGAAGAGAGAGAGGGAGATGCGGATACTGTAGGAGACAACGACTGAAGATCGACAGGGAGGGACTATGAATGTTGAGGAATGGATGATGACAGGGAGGAGGGAGTGTAGATGGATAAGGGAATGGAGAGAATATGGACGGTGGGAGAGGAAGGGATGAAGAACAGCGTATAAAGTGGGAGGAATGGAGTGTGGATGGCAAAGCAGGGATGAAAGATGCAGACAGAGTGGAAAAAGAAGAGAATATGGAGGGTGTGGAATGAACGGGATGTGGCTGTAGACAGTGATAGAAGAAATGAATGTGGGTGATGTGAGAGACATGGGGGGATACGATTGATAAGAGTGGGGAAGAAAGCAGAAGGTATGCGTGGAAGGAAACATGGATGGTGAGGGAAGAAGTGTGGGAGGTGAGGGAGGGAGGGAGTGTGGATGCTAAGGGATGAGATGTGAAGGGTAAGGTAGGGAACTGGGTCAAAGAAGAAGAAATGTAGGTAAGAATGGTGTTGGCTGGGGAGGAAGGGACTGTGGTGGTGACAGACGGATTGTAGGGGTGACGAAATATGATGGAGAGGGAGGGGGTGTGGTGAAGAGGGAGGGAGTGTGGTAGTGAAGGGGAGGGGCAATTTCTTTAATGATTGGGGAGATCAAATGTATGGAGGAAGAGAGGAATGAATGTCGACGAGAGGGTAAAGAAATATGAAGAGAATAGACACACACACACACACACACACACACACACACACACACACACACACACACACACACACACACACACACACACACACACACACACACACACACTATCTGTCTATCTATATACCTAGGCTGCTTCCCCCAAGGAAAGGGAAGTAGCCAAGACAGGACGACACACTCCCCATTAACTCATCCACCCAAACACATTCATGCACATCTTAACCCCAAAGGAGAGAAGGGACAGATCCTCACTGCACCACACCTTACGAGGGTCAGCTGCACTGTGCAATCGTGACATCCGCAGCAGGGCCCGACAGCAGAGCTGGTTTACCCCAGCCACATCATAATAGACCCATCCCCTTACCCGCACCTGACCTGATCAGGCGATCAGACAAAATGTGGTAGAATACCCCTTCAGGGCTGCATCATCATTTATTCATTTACAATTACTCGCCGTTCATTTCTATCATGCACAGCCACTCTTCCTTGCTCATCAGACATCGCTCTTGCATCCAACGCTCTCTTCACATTGTCCATCCATCCTATTTGTGGGCTTCCTCTCAGCCTTACACTTCTCACATCAGATCAAGTTATCTTTTTCACCAATCGCTTATTATCCATTCTCTCCATATACCCAAACCATAGCAACTCCCTCTGCTCAGCTCGATCAGCCATCTCCTGAACAACTCCAGTGCTCCTTTGCACTTCATCATTTGCTCACTCGATCCATACACGTCACTCCACACATACTCCTCAGACACCTCATCTCCATTACATTCAAACTTTTCCTCTCCGCTACACCCATATTCCATGTTTCAGCCCCATATAACGCAGTCGGTACCACAACACCCTCATACAGCCTTCTCTTTACATCCATTCTAAGTGAACGACATCTAAACACTTTCCTCATTCCTCCCAGCAACTTTCCTACTGCATTCATTCTAAACTTCATTTCTGCATCTAATCTTCCATCCACAGCAACATGTGACCCTACATATTTAAAACACTATACCTCCTCAGGCAACTCACCATTCAAAACTATATTCATCCTCCTACCATCTACCAACCTTGTACACATCATCACTTTACTCTTATTCTCATTTACTTTCAATTTCCTCCTTTCACACACCCTTCCAAACTCCTCTACCAACTGTCTCAACCTCTCCTCTGAATCAGCCATCAGTGCAGTATCATCCGCAAACAGCTGCTGCTTCAGATTCCACTCTTTACCATTAACATTCACCAGACTCAGACCTCCACCTAACACTCTTGCATTCACTTCCCTTACAACACCATCCATATAAATATTAAACAACCAAGGAGACATCACACATCCCTGCTGCAGCCCCACTCTCACGGGAAACCAATCACTTACAGTATTTCCCACTCTTACACACGCTGTACTATTTACATAAAAAATTTTCACTCCTTTTAGTAACCTACCATCAAGTCCATACAATCTTAAAACAGTCTACAAAGCCTCCCTATCAAGTCTATCATATGCTTTCTCTAAATCCATGAATGCCCAAAACACATCCATACCTTTCGCTAAGTACTTTTCACACACCCATTTCACAGCAAACACCTGATCCACGCATCCCTTCCCTCTCCTAAAGCCACACTGCTCATCACCAATTACTCCCTCTGTACCCTCTCTAACTCTCTTTGCACTCTACCATACACCTTGCCTACAACACTCAACAGACTTACACCCGTAAAGCTAGTACATTCACACTTATCACCCTTACCTTTATACAACGGGACCACACAAGCACTTGCCCAGTCAACTGGCACCATATCTTGCACAAAGCACACATTCAACAATCTTACTAACAAGTCAACAATAGTCGCTTCACCACCTTTTAGGCATTCCACAGCACACCCATCCATACCTGCAGCTTTTCCTGTTTTCATCTCCTTTACTGCCTCCTGCACTTCCTCCTTCGTGATCGAAGAATCATTCAACTCTCCCAACACATATATTCCTTGCACCTTCCATCTGAAGTCACTGCATGATGGTATTGTGATCCCTACCCTGACGTATGGAAGCGAGGCGTGGACCTTGCAAGAGGGGAACAAGTCAAGAGTGAGAGCAGTGGAAATGAGTTACTTGAGAGGAGCATGTGGAGTGACATGGAGGGACAGGTTGACGAATGAAGAAGTGAAGGAACGCTGTGGGGTAGATGTGGATGTGGTTGAAAAGATTAGGAGAAATACACTGAGGTGGTTTGGACATGTGGAGAGGATGGAGAATGAAAGACTGACTAAGAGGGTGTATGTAGGTGAGGTGGAGGGAGGGAGAGGGAGGGGTAGACCGAGGATGAGGTGGAGGGATGGAGTTGAGAGGTATATGTGGGAGGGGGTGAGTTTGTGGGAGGGGAGTCAAATGGTGGGTGACAGAGTGACTTGGAGGCGTTTTGTCTGCGGCCACCCTTTGCGGGATTAGGGCGTCGGGCTATAGATAGATAGATAGACCTTCCATCTGCCACAGTTTCAGCCTCCCTTTCCTCCTCTACATTTAATAATCTTTCAGAATACTCCACCTATCTCTTCCTTAGTGCATCCATCTCAGTTAACATCCTTCCATCCTCTGCTTTTACTCGCTCTTCCTTCCCAGACTCTCCCTTTCGACCCTTTTCACCTCCTTCCAAAACATTTTCTTATTCTGTTGAAAATTCTCAGTCAACTGCCTACCCCACCTCTTATCTGCTGCTACTTTAGCATCACGCACAGCCCGTCTCGCCCTATTCCTCTTTTCTTTCTACCTCTCATATGACACTTCATCCTTCCTCTGCAGCCACTCTTCATATGCACGTCTCTTCTCAGCCACAGCCATACTTACTTCCTTGCACCACCATTCACTTTCTTTTCTTACACACCATCCACTCGTCTCACACCACACACCTCTTCTACATGCCCCACCACAGCACTGAAACAACTGCCATTCCTCCTGCACACCGCCATTTTCCTTATCTTTCACTGCGTTCCACTCATCTTTCAATTTCTCCTATATATTCTATCATCTTCTTTCTATTATCAAACTCACTCATTTTCAAAACCTCCCTGCCACACCTAACTCTCCTAGCGCTCACCCATCTCTTACCTACTCTTAACTTTCCCTCCACCAGGTAGTGGTCAGACGTACCTCCACCCTCCCGTCTCAAAACTCTCACATCCAGTAGTCTTCCTGTTACATTCCTGGACACAACCACATAGTCCATCAATGCTCTATCAACAACCCTTCCACCCTCCTGTCTCACCCATGTATACTTATAAATATCTTTCATCTCAAACAAGGTATTTCCAATCGCCATATCTCGCTCAACGCACATCCCTACCATTCGTTCCCCATTTCCATTTCTTCCAGGCACACCATGCATACCAACTACACCTTCAACTGCTACTTTTCCCACTCTAGCATTCAGATCTCCCATCATTACCACATTCACATGCGCTCCAAAACTCTGCAGACAATCATCGACATCATTCCAGAAAGACTCCCTTTCTTCTTCATCCCTTCCACTACCAGGCCCATATGCACTCACAAATACCCACAACTCACGTTCAAATTTCGCATTCACCGACATCAGTCTCGATGACACCTCCTTCCATTCAATCACACACTGCTGTACTTCCGGACTCACTAACAAGGCCATACCTTCTCTTGCCCTCCCTCTTTCAACACCTGACAATCTTCCATTCACACTTCCAAACTTAGACCTTCTTCCTTTTCATCTTTGTTTCACTCAAGGCTAACACATCCAACTTTCTTCTCACAAACATTCTCCCAGTCTCCTCAATTTTAGCCTCAATCGTAATACATCCACCCGTATTCGTAGACCCAATCTTCAGGGTACGGGGATAACTCCATCCCCCATCCCTTTCTCTGGCCTGTCTCTTTTTAGGGGAAAAAATAAAAAGAGAGACACACAAACACATGCACACATTTAACTTTTTTTTACTGGATCACTTTACATGTCCACTGACTGTCAAGTAAAGTGAGATGCCAAACCCTTGTCATGTGTTGACTTACGTTTGGATAAAATGTATGGGAAAAACTCCTTAAGCTTCCATTCAACTGCACATACTTATTACATAAGCTCCACAGCAGCTGCTCCCCAGTCATAATACAAAACGAACTGGCAGACCGGAAACATATCAGAATCAGGAAAGACACGTGGAAAATGCGTGACAGTAACCAAAGAAGGGTGCAAGCGGTGGAAAGGTGCGTAAGACATACATGTGTGTGCGGGGAAGAGGGAGGCGGGATTGTGGGAGAGTGGTTGTATGAGGGAAACGTGAGGAGACTGGCAAAGGAGGCGGTGGCAGAGTGGTGAGGGGATTGTTGGGATATAGGAAGGACCATAGTGGATGTGTACCGGGCTTGTGTGGGGGGTGGGGGATGCTGCTAGATAGAAAAGACCATAGTAGATTTGTTTAATAGATTAGTGTAGTAGATTTGTGTAATAATAATTTGTGTAATAATTATGCGAGTGATAATAATAACTACACCACCATCACCACCACCACCACCACCACCACCACCAATAGTAATAATAATAATAATGATAATAATAATAAGAATAAGAATAAGAATAAGAATAATAAGAATAACAACAATAGTAATAATAATAATAATAATAATAATAGTAGAATAAGAATAAGAATAAGAATAATAACAATAACAATAATAATAATAATAATAATAATAATAATAATAATAATAATAAAAATAATAAAAATAATAATAATAATGATAATAATATCAACAATAATAATAATTTCGCTTTATTTATTCACTGCAGCAACTGCCTGAAAATATAAAGGTCCTAATTTAGTATCCTAACATAAGGGGGTCAGCAGGCTGACCCTGGCTGCACTTGAGGTGCACAGACACACTTCCAAGCTTCACCGAGACTGGAGTGAGACGTAGGCACAAGGGGACAGGCCTCCATCTCTTTATCCCACCAAGTTTCGAACTAGTGTGTGTGTGTGTGTGTGTGTGTGTGTGTGTGTGTGTGTGTGTGTGTGTGTGTGTGTGTGTGTGTGTGTGTGTGTGTGTGTGTGTGTGTGTGTGTGTGTGTAATTTTCAAGAAACGCAGCTTGAAGGACCTCCAACAGCCTGTTACAAAGCCCATTCGAGGGTGAAGGTCATGATGAAACGGGCAAGCAAACATGGAGATCAAAGTATTCGAGGCCACTGCCCCTGTGATAACCCGGTTTTCAGGCAGGCAATCGTCTAGCACTCTTCCACCTTCAAATATTCACAAGCATTAATATGAAGCCGGCACATGTCTTTGAAGATCCTCGACATCAGGCCCTCGTAGCGTGAGGCCTGTATCGAAAAATTAGAAGAGGGTTACAAAGGAGTTACAAGGACGAGCAGTTCCTCAAAAGGGCTTACGATCCACACCGAGGAGGTAACATGAATAGTGTTATCAGCGTGTACATAGATGCACTTGGCTCGTAGCCGAATGGTCCTAGTTTCAATTCCCGGACCTTTCATTAGGACGCTGGGCAGAGTCTTTTTGCTCCAGACTGATCCACTGTAAAGCAGGACCTTCTCACTGAAGGGAGAGTTATAGCCATGGTTAAACTTTCTCTATGCTGAGGAACCGCTTAGTAATCTATCTTTTTATGTTAAACTATCTCTCTATTTACACACACACACACACACACACACACTAGTGTCTTTAACACAGAACACCATCCGAGTTTAAAAAATTAATATTCAAGTAGGCTAGAAGGTTCCATTAAGCAAGTAAGTGGGTGGGTTGGCACGTGACTAGGTAATTGAGCGTCACATGAAGGACGTGTATGGTCGCTGACAGCCACTCCGCGCCCAGCACTTCATTTTTCACTCCAGGAATATATTCTATCCCAACGAGTGGGGGGGGGGGTTAGTTGTTCAGTGAGGGAAAGTACTGGCTGGAAAATGTGCGCTGATCGACAGCCACTAGATGGGGATTCAGAATGAAAAATGGGCAATCAGTAAATGAACTCTCAGATGCCGGAGCATCTGCAAGAGCGACCCTGTCGGTATGCCTCTCACCAAAGGTTTTCGGGTGCTATGTTCTTCACTTTCTTAGGCTTTAGAGGAGAAAAATCACGTCCACACCACATCATACCACAGCCCGCAAATAGTGCCCTTCTATATCACACCACAACATTTCAAAGGTATTAATCGAAGGGACCTATGAATCCCAATTATCATACCGTACATATATATATATATATATATATATATATATATATATATATATATATATACATATATATATATATATATATATATATATATATATATGGTATGTGTGTGTGTGTGTATTCCGTGATGAGTTGGAGGAGCTTACCGTCCACTCATTTTATGTAGTGGTACATTCAGTCACATGGCTTCTTGTAATTAAAAAAGTTAATAAGTTGAACTGTAACCATATAATCAGAAAGGAGATTGGTGGTCTCATGGGTTAAGACGCTTAAGCCAGACGTAACCTCTATGGGTTTATGTCCAAAAGTTAGTTGACTTTTTTTTTTTTTTTTTGCTCAGAGTGCGACTTAAGGGAAGGGACTAGTCACTCTCGCCTTACATTTCGTGACAGAACAGCCAACTGTAACTCCAAGGCCCTATGTTTCTGATGAGCCAGTAAAGGACTGCATGACACACACTTTATAATATGCAACAACTGAGACTAAATGTGAATGAATGTGGAAGTTTTCTGACTTGGGACATCACTCCTCCACGGCGAGTAACTGGGAATGTATAATGTCTATTGGTTTAGTGGTATAATACACCAGGAGGGATGACTGTATTTCCTAAATCACATCAATGTTGATCTAGTGATATAATACAACAGTGAGAGTGACCGTCATTCCTTACTCACATCGATGGTTGTTTAGGGGTATGATACACCAGTAGGGATGACTGTTTTTCATTAATCATATCGATGCGAATCTTCCAGAGGTGGCTGAAAGATTTTAAAACAAGCATTCGCTTTCAGGGACGTAGATCGTCCTCCTGTACATAATATTTTCAATATTATTACGTCTATTTATTTTATTTTTTGTTCCAGTAGAAGATTTCTCTCAACTTACGAGAAATATCTGGCAGACAACGGGTGAGAAACAAACATGTTCTGGACTACAGTAGCATCGGCCCCCACATGCTTCGAGTGGAGTAATATGGGACTGTGTGTTACTGATTTTATGCACAGGCTATTGTGT
>NC_136967.1:14195000-14385000 GCF_032717465.1 Coenobita brevimanus | reverse complement strand
TCGCGCCCACAAGGATAAACTACGTTGACCCCATATGACCTAAACCTTTGACCCCTTGACCTAGCTAACCTAATTACTTCATTATCCCCTCCTCCTGCATCACTGACAAAAGTTTGGTGGAAATCCGTCCATAGATTCAAGAGATATCGCGGCCAGAAAATTGTTACGCATGCACCAATGCACGCGCGCACCCTTGCGAGCACGGACGGACAGACCAGTCACGTAATGCCTCCTACACCATGGGTGAGCGGAGGCATAATGAGTTCCTACGGTAACACTTATGGGAGGTAACTGAGGTAACCTGGATGATGCATTGGCCACAGTTGTATCCCAGACTAGTGAGTGAATAACCCGCCATTGGCTCAGGCTTTTGTTACTGAGACAAGCACTGCAGCTAATCGCCTCATGGCGCCTGCCCCCACCTTTACCTTTGCTTTTAAAAATATTATGCAGTGTTAGTATTTAAACGGGCGATGCACTCTGAAGTGATGTACTCTTACCTTTGCGTGGGTAAATAAGAAATTTCCTAAGCTCAGGCAAATTCAATGGTATGTCAGAATAAAATCACCGGAAGTTAAGTACAAATACGCATTTCCGTAGGATGATTTCTTCTGTAATAATAATGGACTATTGCACCGCAATATAGCTCAGGCTCTTATCAATATAGTCGCTACTTGGCTGCATGAGTCACGCTCACTTGTTACCCAGTAATATCCTTTCGTGAGACAGTTCACAAAAAAATCACTCTGAAATTATTCAGAAGACTTTTCTCCCTGACTTGTCCACACACACTCCTGATATTCTGTGATTTCTCACACCTTTTTATTAATTTGCTTATGTCTTACAAATTATCTTAGCTATTCAATATCCTAAGAAGTCCCATTTCCAGTCATGATTTACTACACAGTGTATTGCTTTTCGTCCGTAAGCGGATCAGCTTCTTGTTGCGTCGCCTGCCCTAGTGCCGTTCAGGGAAAAGCCATATAAATATATAAGGTACCGTCATACCGAAAACGTGAATCAAGGAAAAATCTAAAAAATACACTGCTCCAGCGAATATACTAATAAGTGGTCGCTGCACATATGAATCGGAATTGGATATATGCTAAAGAAAGTTGGTCGATCGTGTAGGTCGGGATAAAAACTGAAAGATTACCCTATTTTATTAGGCTAGCTTCCGGATTAACAGATTTGCACCATCAGTCACAGCATTGGTGGCGATGAGAATCGGAATGACCAGAAGGTGAGCAAATAAGTAAGGCTGTTTCGTGATTAGCTCACATATCGATCGGTAGGTGCGCTCCAGAATGTCAGATTCCGGTCGTGGTACGAACATGCCCAAAGGTGCCACCTGAATATTTCATCAGACACTGTGTGGCATGCAAGAAGGTGAATTATTCCGAGACACAGTTTCACCGAAGTTATTTACACCGTATCAAGAAGAGACTATGAAAGGTTAGAGGGGAAAGGAAAGGATACTGATGGAAAATATTTTACCCAATTGATAATCGTCGATATTTGTGCCCAGTCAACTCAACAAGAAGAGTTTTAAAGTGCATCTAAAGACAAGTAAGACTAAGATAAAAAAAAAAAACATTACTACCTGAAGAAATGTAATTATGATTAATGGTGAAGAACTTGAGCTTCATAAGTCCATTTGGTTTATGTCAAATGCTAGAGTTCACCGAAAATCAGGAAAACGAAGAAAAAACGAGCATCAAAACTTTGTGGCATGCACTGAACATCACGAAAAAATAACTTCCAACATTAAGTTCGAAAGGTCAAATCTGTAAAAAATGCTTACACCAATATATGACCCGTGAACCCGAAATTTGGAAACTCATCAGATCCAATGAGTGTACAAAGAAATGTGAAGAGATCAGTACTGAGAATAATAATTAAATGACAGGAAGAGCTAAACGTGTATAAGAAAATAGACTGAATGAAGGTCAATAGAAAAGTGTCAGGAGTAGAAACGAAGATGAGTAGGAAATGTGCACTTAGAAGATGCCTTGGAGCAAGAGACTGACTAGATCCCTCTCCTCCCTCCAAGAAAAGGCCAAACGTAACGAGAAAAAGACAGATAGAAAGTGTACAAAACTGTGGTAGAATGCAGTAACGTGGCAGAGATTGGCAGTGCTGCGCGTTGTGGAGAAGACTGTATGAAACCTTTGTATTAGGTAGGTTAAGCAATTTTACACAAAATTACAATATACACTGCATTCATTTTGCGATAAAGAGGAGTTACACCTCACATAAAACCAAGCAAGTGCATAAAACTATTTTTCCGATAAGAACAGGTAAAGCTACAAACAATCACAACATACTGGCAATAAAGTTGATTTGCAGTTTCTTTCTGTGTATTCAGAGAAAACATGGAAACTGCATACTCAGTCCCGCGATATGTATGCCGATTTCGTTGAAATCCATGTGCTCACATTCCCATATTTCTAATCGCTTTTATTTTGGGGAAAGGAGCTTACCCCCCCAAAGAATCATTGGGGGGACACACTCCCCAAATATCGCATTACGGATGAGAGTCCAGTGTACAACATGTACTAAGATATCAAAGTCATAGGCTTTATGCCCTCCTGTCACTGTTTCTGAGAAATTTAGTTTGGTGAGGGGGCTGACCTCCCTAAAAATCATGATTGGAAAACGATACATAATGGGAAACCTTTGGAGTAACCAGACGAACCCACCTGAAAAGTTTCATTCAAATCTTTCCCCTATTGCTGATCGTTTTTATTTTGGGAAGAGGCTAACATCCCAGGAATCATTGGGGTGGGGGGGTACATTCTCCAAATATCGGATTACGGATGAGAGTCAATTGTACAACATGTACCAAAATATCAAAGTCATAGCTGCTCTTCTTTCACAATTTCAGAGTATTTATTTGTTTGTTTGAGGGCTGATCCATCCAGAATTCATGGTCGGAAAATTGTATGTAGTGGAATACCTTTGGAGTAACCAGACAAACTCACCTATGAAATTTCATTAAGATCATCAAATTGCCTAGGAGTTAAAGCACAGACACGCACTCTTAGACAGACACAATGGCAGGCTAAATCTCGAGCAAAGTTATAGGGCAATATACCGAAAATACCATCCAGCTTCTCTGGATTATATACAAACTGCTTCCTTACTGAATGTACGGTCTTGGTAACAAAGTAACACATTACAAAATAGAATAGACAGTGATTAATAAACACGTCAATCACTAGCGTTGACACAAACACTGACTGTAGGCACACCTGGTGTGGGAAAGAAGGCATCAGGTCGCTAGCAGAAGGATTACTCTTTTCAATCCCGTGATGTATTCATCACTGTGTTCTTGCTATGATCAGATGATGTTACTAAGGAAACTTTTATTTTCCGTTGCTGGGGAGGTAAAATATTTCCTTCATAAAAAATGTTCCCCAAGTTGAATAAAGTCATTGAAAGGGTTAGGCCTGTACCGCTAGACTAACTCATGATGGATAGATTCGTATCATACCTGCTGCCGCCTCGCACTCTGAAGGAAGACTGGCTGGTGTAAGATTGCCTAATTAGTCTCCTATGTGTGGGAACCGGGAAATCCAACGGACAACGTGGAAATTAATGCTACTTTAGAAGGGAGCTTGGATGAATATGTATTTTTTCCCGAGTATTGAAAGCTTCACTTCATTTTGTCCCCCGCGTTTGTAAACCCACGAATTGTTGTTTGACATATATCTGTCTGAGAAATAGTGATTGTGTACCACTGAGTGTGGTGGGTAGGGCCTGGGGATTCATGACCCTTTAGAGCGGAATGACACCGGACTCATGTTTTTGATAAATTCACGCCTTTTTCACTCATTTTGTTCTGAATTAATAATCATCTGGGGTTTGCTGCAGTAAAGTATTTAGAATTATTCCAACCATGAGAGAGGGCTGATCGTCACAATAATAACACTCTCAGTCATGATACTTTGAAACGAAGCATTTACCCATTTGTGCCCAGCATCCAATATCAAGACGGAACAAACCATTTTCAAAGACTAATAAAGGGGGGAACTCTAGGGCACAGACCTATGATTTTCGCGACTATGAGCCAATAGGCGGAAGGCGGTATGTTCAGTACCCTTCCAGCAAAATCCCTCATACAGGAACCCTGGACACTAACGGGTTAAGAAGGACTAATGCCATCAGTGAATTTGGATGTCAATTTTCACAAAGTACAAGAAGGCCGTAAAGAGGCAAAAAAATTGGATTATAAAAGGTTGTAAATTTTCATGACCTGCATAATGAGATGACAGTTTTTGCGAAGTTTGAAAGTTCAGAACCACTAACAGTTAGGTATCTTAGTTTTCAAGTAACATATTACGGATCGCACTGACCTTAAGATGTCAGTTTGCACAGTATTAGATAGGGAGGAACCTTCAGCAAGAAAGATGTCATTTTTCATGAAGTTTAAGAATGGTATGATCAGCTAATATGTGGCATATAATTTTCTTACGAAATATAGAAGTAATAGGCATCAGCAAATGTAATATCAATTTTCACGATGCATATGAAGTATCAGAATAACCAGTAAGTGAAATGTTAAGTTTACACAAAGTATATGAAAGAACTGAAGAAGCAAGTGAGTATGAAGTCCATTTTTAATGGTCACGCGTCGACCACCACTAGACGCAATGAAAAGTGTCCTCAAGACCTACACTTAAATGTCAGCACCCGCACACGTTCTCTGGATTTTTGCGTAATTATCTCACCTTTCTGCCAATGAAATATCAGATTAAAATTCACACACACACACACACACACACACACACACACACACACACACACACACACAAATATATATATATATATATATATATATATATATATATATATATATATATATATATATATATATATATATATATATATATATAAATGAATTAACAATTATCAGCATACATGACAGTCGAAAATTTTAGTGTGATTTGAGCTAATATCTAAAGCTGTAGTCAAGGTCTAGGTTAGAATATTAATCTCCCAATTAGTCACTAAAAATGCTGAGCAACGCTGTAAATGCCACAAGTGAAAAGAAGGCTTGGGTAGTCTAAGTAGTAGGCTACACCTGAAATTTCACCCAGAAGACACTGAAATGTAAGAGTAGGAGGCGCCAGCCGAGATTAAGGTGGGATGGAGATCGATTCAAGCTCCTAAAAGACGATTGGAGGGTTTCAGTCATGTAATGCAGCGAGGGACGTAGGCTACACCAGTCACATATCCTTAACCCCTTCACTACGATGACGTTTTTTGTGTTACTCTTGCCATTATCAGACAGTTTAACTGAACTTTGGATAGCTTCCTGGTTATGAAGGTGTTCGTAAAGGATATCTCTAATCCATCCAGTTGGAAGAGTTTCTAAGCTGAAAATAATTCTCTCGACGTAGGGAGAATATAATTATGAACAGGGGCATCTTCGGGCTGAAAGGAGTATATGAACTACTGCACCATAGTCTTGGGTTCGATGCTTCACATGGGTGATATGGAACTGATTATTATTGTTCTGAATTTATATCTTTTAATTGGTTCGGTACCCACTATCTGGTATGCGAGGGAACGGTAAATGAAATATCGTTTATTATGACAGTTTCAAACATGGTGAACGATTCTTAGCTAAATGTTGTTATCGATGCATCAAAGGATGTCTGGTATAAGAAAGCATCGCAAACATCTCTTGTTCTTGTTGTTTTGCTGTTTTTGGTGTTAGTTTTCGTTTTTATTGTTTTTGTTATTACTCGTCCCTGCTCCGGAGGGGCTCTTGGACAGGTACTGTTTTCACTCGGTTTGTCTGTTTGTTTAACTGTCTGTTTGTTTAACTGTCTGTCTGTTAACAACTATACTCTAGAACTACTGGTGCGATTTTGACTAAAATTACAGGGATGATGGCCTATGACCGTCTGATCATCTTATTAAATCTTGGGCCAAATTGGGCCAAGGCCCAGGCTGTAGGCCCAAAAAGTGTTAAAAAAAAAGTAAAAAAAATCGTTTTCTCGCCATAACTCCTTTCAAATTTGTCATATCGAAATGAAATCAAAACCTAAAGGTGCATAGCTCAAATTTGCATTCTATAACATGCCTCATTACAACAGCGGGGTCACCTCTCAGTTAGCGGTAGGGGGTCAGTGTCAGGTGGGTCGGGCCTAAAGTTTCAAATGGGCATAAAATCGTCAACTTTCACCCGATTTACTCCAAATTTGATATGTGACATCTTTTAACTAGATATCCTGTTGTGTTTATATGTCAGTACCAAAATGACTGCCGGAGACGGGTTTGCTGTGCCTTGGCACCGCTTGTTGTTGTTGTTGTTGTTTTTCTTGTTTTTGTTATCGGTGTTGAATTAAAAAATAAAAACATTCATTACACTCAAACTATTTATTCACAGCACTCATTTTCTCAGGGTATACTCTTATCGCCCCTCCCCAATCCCTACCACAGTTCAAGCTCATCTCACTCGGATCTTTATACTCCACGCCTTCCTACACTTTTATTCTTCGATGCTATTATGAATGAATCTTCACTGCATTCACACCACTAGGCCTAGAATACCAATTTCCACAGTGTATACCTTTTTTTTCCTACATCCCCTTAGTCCATGAATATCCCAGTCCATAACGCCTTTTCTTTTCCTCACCACGCCCGTTTCTTTAACCCCTGTCGATGGTTTCACTGGTCAAGCAGTCAGTTACGCGCTTCACTATCATTATGATGATAATTCCTGAAGCCTGAGATCTGTAGATCACCCGGTGCAATTAGTTCATAACCCTAAGTACTTTCTCTGTTTTGGGGTCCTGCATCACCTATCTTTAGGAGGAAAAGAGTGTCAGGATAATGATGAAGGTGAATGTAAATTATCCTGAAAATGTTATTGTCCTCATATCCAAACTCTTACCATAGACATTACATTATGGAGCCTGTACTGCACTTTCCCTTTTAAAATTAAATGTGCCAAAATACCTACTTATTGTACTTCTACATCAGTTACATTTTCTGTAAGCAATATATCTGAGTTTAGGCCGGTATCCATAAACAACCCTACGATGACTTCCGTGTCGTAACTAACATTTGCTCTTGCAGGAACATCAAGAGACAGGAAAATATTCTTCACTTACCTATCTTTGTTCTTCCTGCAAGAATAAATTACGAGTACAGATGCAACTCGGAATCTTTGTGACCCTCATCCCTGGTCCACATCTTGCCACTGTCGTAATTGTGGTTACTCCTGTGTTTTTCCTCCACAGAAAGTATTCTTATTACGAAAGAAACACTGTGACTCACCCTTCTCGCCATAAGGTTTGTTTTACTGACATCATCATAGGATATTATTTATCTATGAGATCTCGGTAAATGGAGAATCATCATCATTATCATCCTCATCCTCATCAGATGTAACTGTAGTTATATCCTTCACTACAATGGTTTCATCTCTGTCGGCTTTCGCCACAACCAGACGGTTCACATAAGAGAGACCTTTCGAACTAGACGAGTTAGAAGCAATCTTCACTGACCCCTTCATCAGCAGAGTTTTATCCTATCTGGAATAAATTTGTCTGTAGGTAACAAGATTAATCCAAAATAGCACGTCATCGTACTGAAGAGATGAATAGAGTTACGTCCTTCTCGCGGAATTACTGCAACAACCCATGTGTATCCTTGTCCAAAATAATAAAAAAATAAATAAAAAGAAATAAAAGGTTTGCTGATGTGAGTGAAATGTAATCGCCGACGGTAATAAACACTCACATAACTTCCATCAGTAACTTCTTCAGTCAGTTGCCGCAGTTTTCTCGTTATTCGTGTTTTATACGATTCCCGCTTTATACACGTTTGTATTCAGTTCAGGAGAGACTTTTCGAACACGAGGGGTTAGACAGAGCCTTCATTTACCCTTTCCCTACGTGGGTCCAGCCTATGTTGAATAAAATGCTTCATCGTTGAAAAAATGAAAAGGAAAGTCATATGATTGAAGAGGATACTATATGGTCCTCATTTACAAATATTTTTCTGTGTACTCCCCTCTCCTCTCCTGTCGTTTCCTGTTTTCCTTCGTTTGTTTCACTTAGACTCTCTCTCTTTCTCTCTCTTCATTTTCCTCGCCATGGGCATGTGTGTTCTTGCCGCCATGAACGATAAAATAGGCCATCTTAGGTTGAAAACGTTTGTGTTGAGGTGGCGAGAGTATAATATAAAAAAAAGATGTTCTCTTTCTGAATGGAGTGCTAGAGATAAGTTCCCCCTCTAAATACTTCAGCAGTCCACTTGTATCCTTGGAGAGAGAGAGAGAGAGAGAGAGAGAGAGAGAGTATTGGCGATGAAAGAGACTGGTTGCTGAAATTAAGGAACATCCACATTACTCCCGCCTTTAACATCGCTTACAGTCAGGCAAGTGGGACTCATTCCACTGAAGGGGTTATATATGGACTTTATTAATCCCTACTCTACGGTAGGTCCATCCGAAGTTAACTCTCGGCAGGAACCAAGAATTAAAAGAAAAAGTTCTCTGACTGGAAAGAGTTATTTCATGTAAATCCCTCTCTCCTGGAAATACTTAAACATTCCACTTGTGCCTTTGGCGCAATAAAGGATATAAAAAGGTCACTTCAAGTCGAGTAAATCTGGGTGAGACGGCGAAAGTAAAAAGAAAAATTAAGACTTCCTCTGGCTGAAAGGGCTAATAATGATAATATTTCAGCTTTCCACGTGTATCCTTGCGATAAAAATGGATTAAAAAAGAAAAGTCTATCTTCTGCTGAATAAATCTGTTTAGAGGCAGCAATAATATGACAGAAAAAGGCTTGCTCAATGTGTGAAAGGCTTAACAGAGGGATTTCCTTCCCTAAATTCTTCATCTTTCCACATGTGTTCCTAGCATCACGTAAGAAAAGGAAAAAGTAAGTGATAATCGTGTGTGAATAGAGTCCAAGCTCACGATATAAACACCCTCATTATTTCCAGTGATAAGCTCTAGTGAGGCCTTTTGAACTGGAGGAGTCAAATACAGCCTTCAAAAGCACCTTCACTACGCGGGGTCCATCTTTATATGATTATAGTTGTCTGATAATAGCAATAAAAGAATAAAGAGCGCGATAAAGATGTCTCTCTCTCTTGTAAATACTTCAACTTTCGTGTGTGAGAAGAGACCCAGCTGACGAAATAGAAAAAAAAAATGTTACTCGCGTGTGGGGAAAGTCAAGGCTGATGAAAAAAGAAAAGAAAAAGAAATCAGTGTGAGGTGAGTTCCGTCTGACAGAAAAGAAAAAAAAAAGTTATTCGCATGTGAGGAAAGTCAAAGGCTGATGGAATAAAAAAAAAATCGTGTGCAAGGTGAGTCCCGGGTGAAAGAATAATAATAATAATAATAATAATAATAATAATAATAATAAAAAGGTTATTCGTGTATAAGGAGAGTCCCAGTTGAGGGCTGACAGAATTTAAGATTCGTTTGTAAGGAAATACCTGGTTGACAGTTAGAAAAGAAAAACGTTATTCGTATGTGAGGAGAGTACCTGCTGACGGTAATAAACAGACGCATTACTTCCGCCGTTAATAACCCGTTAAAATGAAGTGTGAGGTGAGCCGGAACAGCGGTAAGTATGCTATTAATCTTAACTAAGTCACGCACTGAACACATGACAGGATCAGTACTATCCTCAGCCCCGTGGTTTGAAGCAGTAGCCAATGGGAAGGTTTCAATTTCGAATGTGAATTGTTTTTCGTTATTGTTTGCGCCCAGCAAAGTTAGGTACCTGTCCACTACGACAGAGTCGGCATTATTTATTTTACATTGTTTACCGCACGGCGTTTTATTCATCTTCGTCCAATAGATCTCTTATAGTCAAAGGGGTGTAACCAATATCCATTAATCCCTCCATCTGATGTGGTCTTATATTCTGGCTACCAATTAAAGAGGTTCTCTTGCAGTAAAGAAGTTAGAATCGATCTCCACCAATCATAGAAGTACTACAAGATTTTAAAGCATAGTTTTATTCGCTTCAGGGGAGACAACTCGTAGTAAAGGTGCAGGAGATAGAGGTCCTAGGCTACGCTACTGTAAAACTAAAGATTAGGAGACAGGCTTACGAGATCAAAAACCTTCTTTCGACCCTGGATTTCAAATCGATGCGCACAGAATGTGACCTTCACCTTGACTGGCGGTTTAGTCCGCTGTCCAGGAAAAGTCTCTCTTATATAGTGAGTTTGAAACATTCTCCATCGACACTTTTAGCAATGAGACATCTTTTTAAGTATTCTTGTAACCAACAGATTAAATTATTACAGTCTGAAATAGTTTCGTGCAGGAGGAGTTAAGCTACCACGTCCATCTTTTATCATATAATCACACACAACTCCTGTACTAACCATTGTTATCATCATCTTTCACTTCATTGTAACTCTCAAAGCACTGAGAAGTGGGGTGCAAACTGTGTGAATTGCACTTACTAGCTTCATTATTTATGATTACTCCTATTCAAAATCTAAATGTCATTATCATACGGACCTTGTTATTCAGTAGTCTCTGAGTAATAACTTTCGCTGGTAGGCAGAGTAAAACTCTACACTATAAATGTAATTAAAATTATGACCAATACTTTTGGTACCTAATTAAGAGCGTTCAGAGGCTCCTTACTGTACAGTATTAGAAGTATCTCCATTCAACCGTCATTTTCCCCTTCTTCTCCCACCTCAGCATCTCCATCCCCACACAACAACATCATCATCATTATCATCATCATCATCATCATCATCATTAGCAGCAGCAGCAGCAGGAGAATCACAGGCACATCTTGGTTGTCGTCCTCGTCCCATTCCAACTTCTCAAGTTGTCATAGGGTGGGTAGATATCAGAAAATCAGTGAGAGAATACAGTAAAACGTAGTGACTTATAAAAAAAATTATCCAGTGAAATGGTCCACACTTCCATTACCCTGATGTAAGATTTTGACATTCTTGACTCCTGCGCACAGAATAACTATCCACAGCAGAAAATTTCCTCACAAAGATTTAAGAGGAAGAGTTATTCCCCCTACTGTCAATGAAGGTCGGATTTAGCCTTAGCCAAATGCATCTCCTGCAAACTTTGCCCATTAAGCTCTATCATTTGTCAATGCTCCCGAATTCTCAACTGCCAGACCATGCTTTCTCGTACATTCGCGCGCCCTAGGTTTCCCTCCTCTTGGTCTGCCACGTCTCTTTTTGTTTCCTGTTTCATTTATACCTCATTCCTTTACCATCCTACGTATATATGTTCTTGCAACATGTCCATACTGGGCGATCATATTCCCTACCTTCAAGCCAACTAACTTTCTAACTGCCGCTTGGCGATCTTATTTCTCATCCATTATGTGCATAACGGTTTCTAATCTCGTTTATTCCATGTACTCAACTTCTCAACATGCTGACTTCTGACAGTGCAGCTGACTTTCACCCCAAAAGTGTGCACCTTTCATATTAATATATACGGCATGTGTGTGTACTAAAGCCCTTCATGCAAGCTTCGTGTGCGTTTGTCCCAAGTCTCTATTTCTACTGCCACCAACTTTTTTTGTTCTTTGAGCCGTTCCGTTCCCTTCATTGTATGTTTACCTCCCTTGTCGATCAGTGTTACAATATAGAGTAGGTACATTTCTGCATGACTTCAAATACTTTGCCGCTTACTTGCAGATCGCATAATAAATCACATTCTCTGCCATCATAACTATTACTTTTCTCTCGTATTCAGTGACCCTTAGGCATTATGGTGTCCAGGTGTCCACATAATTCTAGGCTGATATAAAAAAAATACTTTAATAGTATTCAATCAATAATTTCCATAAATCGGGTATGTTATTGTTAAAGTTTTACCATCCATTTACCACCTGTTCATAACTCTCTCTCTCTCTCTCTCTCTCTCTCTCTCTCTCTCTCTCTCTCTCTCTCTCTCATATAAATCCAGTGAGCCAGTAGCAGCAGCAGCTGCAGCAACACCTCACAGGAATCTCTTATGTAAGTGTGGTCGTAGACGCAAGCACAAGCCCCTCCGGTCCCAACCTCACTCACGCACCCAATGGTCCTCCCAGCCTTGACATTTCGCCCCTTAAAGATGCAGGAGGAACTTTGCTGCCATCGTATTTCCTCGGTTGGTCGATCTTAATGGTAATGTTATTGAGAAAAAGCGGGAAGGCTTCACACGCAAGCGGAGGTAGTGGCTGGGCGTCAAGGAAGTGCCTAGATGTGGAATCGGAAAGCAATGGAAATTAATTTTTGATGGGGCGTTTGAAAGGGAGGGAACATACTTGGGATGCCAAAGGAAAGTTCTATTCTGATTTGACGCTCTGACTGAATTCTTGTCATGCACAGAGTTCTTTAAAATTTTGCCTAAAAATACTGTGCGACGGAACTGGAGATAAATGTATCATGCTCGGAGTTCTTTAAAATTTGCCCTGAAAATAGGTTCTGGAACCGTACATGCATATACTGTGTTCAGGGCTCTTCAAATTCAGGCCAGAAAATAACTAAGGGAATTGGAAAAATTCGTATGCATATTATCTGGTATCAGATTCCAACGACCACGGAGCACTTGCAAAAATTGGCATCATGCAACTTGAGAGGATGTGACACCACGTGAAGTGTTAGTCGTAGTAATAAAAATACTAATTGGATAGTATGATCAATGAAATAGAATGATGACCGAAATATTACTCGGTGACAATAGTAAAATTTGATGATTTGGTACAGTACATGTAAGTCTATGTGTGTTTCCATTAACTTATGTAATCCTTTGCCATTGGGTAATCAAGAAAGAACCACTGCATTCTTATGATTATCTTAAAACCCAAACATTGCTAAAGTGTCATATCTAGTTGTATTTTAGGCTTTTGTACTGATCCCACAAGACTACGAAAAAGTATTGCATTTTCCGGAACATCGTTATAAGCAGCTTTTTGACGATCACTCGGCTATTACATCCACAGTAGGCTAATAGGCACAAAATAAGATATATTTCTACCTGTAGAGCTATTTTGCAAGTTTCTGCCAAAATATATAACCAGTTGTGCGTAAAAACTTTGTGATAGTTTGGAACATAACCCTGATTTATTATGGTGGCTGTCTGTACTGTCAGCAGTGCCACACATCTTTGCCAGTGACTCACCTGAACTACCAGAGCAATTTTCTAAAAAGACATTAGTTGCGCTGGCCAGGATCCATATCCACATACTTTCTTAAGTCTAAACAGCATAATATTATTTGTTTATAACTTCATATTTACACATACATCTAATAAACCCATGAAAAACAGCTCAGAGTCTGTGTTGAACTAAACGTATGATAAATCCTCATAATACTCGTAACTTACCGGACCAACGATTGATTTATGGCAAGAATTGGTCAAAATACTTTATGAATACCTCTCCAGCTTACCAGTTTTGCGTGTACTGTTGTCTTAGCCATTAGGAGTATTAAACCCTGCGTTCGAGAGAAAGAGAAAAAATAGAAAGTTGTACATATAATCCCATACTTTATACACACCTCAGGGGTTCAGTGTTTTACAAGGATTAAGCAACCTCGTCCCCAGGCTGACTCGAATATCGTTGGGATTACGAAGCGAGATATTGATGTCTTACCATTATGTCACTCGTTTCTGAGAATTTCTTCGTTTCAGTTGCTTCTCTGGTCGTTGTGAGATTGGTTCAGCCACTACGCACTGCATGGCTTGTGGTGTCGAATTTTGACAGTCAACATTTAGGCTTGTATGCTGAAAAACTTTATATATTTGGTTGAAATATCAGCACGATGTGTTGCTAACGGATATCTGCCAATAAAACAAAGCAAAAGTGAGAGAGAGGGTGAAAGAATGAAGATAACTTTTGCCTCCTTGAGTCGATATTTCCCTAAGCCCGGCAACAAAATCTGGCGTTAGCTGGAATGACATACTAGAGTGCGACACAACACTTGAATGGGGAATTGTCCTTTAGTGTCAGTCATAAATGTTAGGCTTACAATTAGGACGGAAACAAGTAGATACTTAATATTACAACGGAAACAACTATTTTGAAGTTGAGTGAACGAACAATAAAAATGAATATAATTCAGACTAGTAAAATTAGGAATGAAACGTATATCCCAACAGAAAATAGCAAGATACATCTTGACCACCCCAGTTATTAGGATATAAAGTTGAAGATGGTATAAGAAAACTAGTCTTCAGGTGACATAAGTCTAAATGAGAAAGTAAGTATATATATATATATATATATATATATATAATACAACTTCACACCAACTGTCATTACAATCACAGTCACATCCAGTCAGTAGAGCACACACACACACACACACACACACACACACACACACACACAAAACAGACTTTTTACAGTGATACACCTTTCAGTTGAAAACATTTAACTTATCCTTAAAAATGTCACCGTTTTCTTCTTGCGTTAATCTGACTTGGCTCAAAAACGACTAGCAAAGGTATGTCTTCTAATCTTATTACACAAAAGGAAAGCAGAAAAGGCCATACTCCAATACTGAGATTCGTGGAGACAAAAAGCACGTCGTAATTCGGACTAAGAAACCAAAGGGAAATGTGTTAATATTGCTGTGCTATCAGGGAGCAAAATCCATTTATGTATTTCTGTTTATTACAAGCATTCTGGCCTAATGTACAAGCTAAGACCGACTTAGGGTCTGTGAAAGATGTTCTTTGATGATCTGTGTCTACCGATCCTCTAATGTTAACGATTAAGTCAGTATTTTGAGATATTAAGAGACGTATATAAAGGTGAAAGAAAATACAACGGGTTTTATGAGAATGCGTCAGGTAGTGTGGTCAGTGTTAGCTCAAAGAATCAGCCTGACATAAGGTTCCCAAGGAGTGCAATAGCCATTTCTTTATGCTACACTGATCACAAGGTTTGGAAATAAGAGGACTCACTACCTTACGCTTTTCTGTCGCTCTAAGGAATACTCATCTGTTGCATCGTTTTCTACCCCTGTATTACTTTTTTTCCGCTTTGTTTTAGCTATCATTTATAAGAAAACTTACGGATGTCCAGTTGAAATATAAATCTTAAGCAACAGTGAAGACCAATTTGCCTAGCAAATTCGTCTGGCATACTGATAAGTTAGAAAAGCTAGTGAAATCTGCACAGTGCTTATCTCGCTAAGTCTAAACTTTAAAGGGAAGAATTTATACTCAGGGAAGGTGAATATGCAAGGCAAAAATAAAGTATTTCCTTATACTTATCCTGACATTTAGCCTGTCCCTTGTCACAAATTAAAACATAAATAGTAATGTACTGCTGTAATCTTCCTTTCCTATGGAGCTTTTTCATAAACCTAAAAAGAAGGAAACCAGAAGATAAATACAGTAAAATATCTGAACTCTATCTGATTAATTGAATCTTGTAGTTCAGGTGATCAAGTACGCATTCATCATCGATAAATTCCTCCAGTCGATTTTAACATTCTATTTAAAAAAGAACAGCCCTTGCAAAAATTACACTCACGGACATCCCATCCCCATGTCACAGACTAATCACTTCCTTACAATCTTCATAAATTAATCACTTACGAGTACTAAAATACATCAGTCACATCGCCACAGTCTTTCCCCGTGACATCCTCTCAAACCTCTCTCGATCTTGTCAGCAAAACTTTGCAAACGTAAATGATAACTTTAAAAGATTAGTATGATCTCAGAATTATCTTATCATTGTATCTTCACGTCTGATCTCAGAATTATCTTATCATTGTATCTTCACGTCATTCCCCAAATTTAATGATAGACTCAAAAAGTACATTAGTTACATCCTCACAGCCTCCTCAGAAACATCCTCATAGTCTTCCCACAGTCACTTTGTGGAGACCTTCCTACAGTCAAATTCTAATTAACTTCAATCACATTTTCATATTCTTCCCAGAGTCACTTCCTTAGAACACCTACACCTTATCAACCTTTCCAAAATCAACTGTAAATATAAACAACGTCATTCACATTCTCACAACCCTTCAAAACCTTCGCAGAATATACAGTAGACTTGACTGACAACTACATCAGTCGAATCATTACAACCTTGCCCACATCAGCTCCAGAATGAAACTGCAAGTACAGTCATGAGCAAAATGTTCGCCAGCAGTCTTCTGCCAGCATTGGGTTATTCCTCCCAAATATCAGTCCTACCTAAACAATACAGAATATCATTGTTTCTAATATTCTTTTGCTATGCACTATTGTTATTGCATAAATATAGTTCATGTAACAACTTTAATTGACCTACGATAAAGAAGTAACTTCCAACTATTGTTCTGGCTGTATATCATGTCTTAATATTGCACTGCCAAGAAATGTTCGTATGAGAGGATTATACTAATTTATCTTCAGAGTATATAGCAGTTCTATATGTGGATATTTTATTTCATTACAACAGCATTATTCATATCCTTACAATATACCCCAAATCAATGTTGGCATGAATATAGTGGGTCGAGTTTGGATGTCTTCCACATTCACAATAATATTATTCTCTCTGCCCTGCCTTCTCCCCCTCCAGGACATTAGAATAAGAATGCATTTTTATTTTTGATGCTCATTCTGGAGCTTAATTAGGTGAAAGTCTGGCTTAGCTACCATCGCCCCGAGCAGAGTAAAGGAGTGGAAGATTATTAAATTATTCTTTGCGGCTGCATCGTAAAGTCGAAATTTCATTAATTTTAATGAGTTTTTATCTCTCGCTTGAGATCCATAGGAATAATATATATTGGCCCCGTTTTTTCCCGCAACTGGATTAATATGATGATGATGTGAAGCCGGATGAGGGCTATGGAATATTTATGGTATATTATTTTATGTCCTCAACTAGACTGCCAATAAGGAGAAGGGGAAGATGATGGAAAACAGAAAAGGAATGGTGAAAAGAGTTAAGATATGGATCATTCTTACAAAG
Source organism: Coenobita brevimanus (assembly GCF_032717465.1). NCBI lineage: Eukaryota > Metazoa > Arthropoda > Malacostraca > Decapoda > Coenobitidae > Coenobita > Coenobita brevimanus. Next base: position 14,368,057 of record NC_136967.1, on the reverse strand, counting down.
AACAGAAACTGATAATGAGCAAGGGAAGAGGAGAAAAAAGTGAGAGAGGAAACGTGGAATGGTAGGAGGGTGAGAGCTGAGTTACTGTTGCACTATCGGGTTAAAAAATTCAACATCTTCCAGTTGTGGTGACTGAAGGTTACATGAACTATTATTATCTGATAGCACTGTCATATACACCATAAAAGGAGTATGAAAAGGAAGCGTATTGTTTGACGTTCGGGAAGGAGTCAAAAATAGAAAAAAGCATGAACACAATGCTTGCAAAGTGGCTGTCGGTGAACTGTTGCTCGTGATAATAAGACATTAAATAAAACCCACATTTGTAGACGAAGAATATATTTACCAAACAGTTTCGGTGGACACTGCCACCATCTTCATCGGTCCAGATAGAGAGAGGGAATGACATATTGGCAATACAAGGGCTCCTTTTTATGCGTGTGTGTGTGTGGGAGGGTGGGGTAAAGGTGAGGTGGGGTGGGGTGGATTGTAAGCGGGGATTTCCAAAGGGGAAAAGGCGGGCCATCACCTGACATGTCAGGTGTAATTCCTGTCTGACTTCACCTGTGTCGGTGCGGGAAGAGATATTTCCACCAGGGACCTCATTATGGGATCTAGCTTGTACATGCCTTCACTATGGTTGAAATTCTCGTATTTTTGGATACACATGGCTTCAATAATCTTTCGTTTCCGAAAGTCATGACTTATATAAAGTAGATGGCTACCTTGCCAGTCAATTCAGTAGTTGGCTTCACAAACATGGTTTAATATTGCATTATTCAAATTACATGTTTTATGGCATACTTGTGTTCCTTGATCCGTGTTTCCAAACTTCGACCTGTTTCTCCTATGTAAACTAGTTCACAATCTTTGCAAGGAATTTTATATATGCCTGCTTTGGAATATGTTGTACATTTGTTCTTTACTAACATTGATCTGATGGTGGAGGTACACCTAAATGCTATATTTACATCACTACTGTAACCTATTAACTTTAACATATTCAAGTCTGCAGCATAAGGCAAAGTGATGAAGCGTTTCTTTTCTGTGGTGGGGTTTTTAGGTACACTGTACGTATTAAGTTTGCCTAGCTTTAAGGTATTTTTTTTTTTTTTAATGAACCATTTGGGATACTTTAAGTTCCGGAAGATTTCCCAAATTAGATTATTTTCTTCTTGTATGTGTTCTGGACTACTAATTCTAAGGGCTCTAAGGAACATTGATGAGATAAGAGACAATTTTGTGGCAGACTGATGATACGAAAAATAATGAATGAACAAGTTACAACTGGTTGGTTTCCTATACACCTTACAGCTAAGTGAATGATTTTTCTTCATCACCGGTACATCAAGAAAAGGAATAACACCCCCGTCCTCCCACTCAACTTTAAATTTAATGGAGGGAGCAAGATTATTTAGGTGTATAAAAACCTCGTCAAAAGTATCAAGTGCTGAGGGCCAAAATGAAAATATGTCATCAGCATAACGAAACCAAATAAGCTGAGGGGGAAGCTCGTGGCAGTAGTTCTGTTTCATAATACTCCATATGTAAATTGCTTAAAATGGGTGACAATGGAGAACCAATACCCATGCCAAAACGTTGCATGTAGAAGTTGTTGTTGAATGAAAAAGCATTCGAAGTTACACATAATTTTACAAGTTCAATGAAACAGTCTGCTGGCATACCCAGGTCAAGATCACATTCTGGCAATTTGTTTGCAAGAAATTCCAAAACATCGTTAACTGGAACTTCTGTCATTCCCTCTCTCTATCTTGACCACTGAAGATGGTGGCAGCGTCCACCGAAACTGTTTGGTAAATATATTCTTCGTCTGCAAGTGTGAGTTTTATTTACCGTCTTTGATTAGTACGCAAGACTGATTCATCCAGCCATCGTGATATTAAGTTATCCTAAATGTGGATTATCAGATATGCAACATCAGGTAGGGAGAATTTCTGGTTTTCTTCCCTCCAAAACTAAATATATTATAGCTACTTCGATAAACAGCAATATATTTTTGATGTGTTTGATATTTTATGATTTGTACTAATGCACTAATACTTTTGAGGATACAGACGTGAGAATAACACAGCAATGTCAAGTGACTCAGCCATCAATATATCAGGTAACACACTGAACACCTCATACACCCCATCATCAAAACAAGACCAAGACCATCAGGTGATTCGATGTTATGCTGGATATCTTACCAATGAATATGAATATAATTTAATGTGGTATTCTGTTCATTTCAACTTCCAGAGTGATATATTTCCATCCTAAATGCTTATCTATCAACGAAACATAATGCTAGTCACGAGGAACAAATAGAAAGAATGCAGAATCTTAGTAGTGTCTTTTCTGACACTGAGTTACGAGAAATTACCTGCAAAATGAGGAAATTATTCACCAAGTTAAAGTGGACGAGGTTTAGCAACCTCGTGCTGATCAAAGTTTCCATAGGGGATAACGTAAAATCTTAGAACCAATTTTGTCCATGAACCTACTTCGAATAGGCTTGTCATTCTGAAATTTTGCATGTAGGTAGCAGAGACGGCAGGGAGGAAGACGATTCTATTCGAGCCAAATCGATCAAGCCGTATCAAATGTTTGCTCTTTCTAAATCTGGGAAGGAAAATGTGGCATGAGATTACCCAAAACTTTCATAGTTGAAGTAATTTATGTGTAGCGCCGAATCCCACGTCTGACATTCCGGGCGGACGACTTGGCCTCATTTATTTTTCTTTTCTGTTAGTTTTGTTTCAAGCAGTCTGTATGGATTACGAGTGGACTAGTGATCTTAGTGATCCGGAATCGAAAGAAGAAATAGTGTTATGTTTACATGCCAGTCGGCATATCAAATTTATAGCTTTCTTAACACTGCTATGCAAGTCCTGTATGAGTCTTTCTTTCATGTGTCAGTAAAAACGACGCACAGTATTATGCACAAGATGGCGCGCCCGCATGTGTATGTGTGCTTGTGGTGTGTGTGCGTGTGTGTATGAGAGAGAGAGAGAGATGTGTGTGTGTGTGTGTATGAGAGAGAGAGAGAGAGAGAGAGAGAGAGAGAGAGAGAGAGAGAGAGAGAGAGAGACAGACAGACAGACAGACAGAGACAAAGAGAGAGAGAGTTGTTATCTTTTCGTGTTCAATTGGCCACTGTGACATTCAGACAAGACAGGCCAACGAAGTATGAAGAGTTCTGTTCCTGAAGCGGTACATTTCTAAAAGTCGTGTAAAATGCTTCTCTGAACACAGTAAAATCTCATTATTCTCCTTTTCATTGTTTAGAAAATATACATTAAAATTAACTAATATTGACAGTTTCAGTCATACTGTATCGTAAAATTTAACACTTCAAAATATTTAAATTTTGGAGAGAGCCCTAGAAGTGAAGGGGAATTAACTATTGGTCTACGGACTGTATTATACATCGACCAAACCAACTTTTTGTTTTTTTTTGTTTTTCATGGTAGAGCTTGATTATAATTGCCCTGTGGTAGCAAGAAAAACAAAAGACGTCGTCGTACTGAGAGTATGAAGAAGAGGAAGCAGAGGGCTTAGGATTAATGCCTGTCAACCGCACGACTGTCACTGAGATGGACAAGAAATATTTACGAAGTCCCAGTCTTGCCCAAGATTACGACCAGGAGTAGTCGATGTTGCACTGAAAAGGTCAAGAGAACACTGCATTTGTGGAATGGGAGGGGGTGCTGGTGAACAGGCGAGAGAGAGAGAGAGAGAGAGAGAGAGAGAGAGAGAGAGAGAGAGAGAGAGAGAGAGAGAGAGAGAGAGAGAGAACAGTGAGGAAGAATGAAGAGAGATCTATAAAAAGTGTGAATGAAAGATCAGAGAATGAATGAAAATAGTCAGACCAAGAAGACCATGTGTTTAACAACTACTCAGAGCAACTGACCAGTCTTTTGGAAACTAGTTAATATTTTCCATTAAAGGCAGTTGAATCAGTGAAGAAAAACGCATTCAAGAAAGATATCATTAAGCAGATAACAGGCAAAGAATCATTGACGAAGCTGGAGTACTATAGTCGCGGCGCGGGTCTCTGAGGTTGTTATTATCGTGTCCTGGCAACCTACCATTCAGAAGTGACTCATTTCGTGCATAAATGAGACATGTGATTCGTGTATAATATGTTCGTGTATAATAATATTTGTGTATAATATATTCGTGCATAATAATATGATTCCTTTATAATATGATACGAAATTGGACATACTTTTGAATGGTGCCAAAGTATGATAATGACAACCTCAGAGTCGTGCGCCGCGACTATAGCATGTTTAAAAGCTCTCATCAACGTGAGGAGACCGCTGATGCTGGATAGTCTCACTAGTTTTTATCACAGACTTTCTTTTTAATACAGATGTGAGAATGAAGTGCACTAGAAATTCAGTTCATTTAATACAGGTTCAAGGTCACCAAAATGTTGCATATTGATATGATGAGTGCTTTGTAACTGAACGCCGTTGTGTTGTTAATGAACCCTTGTCTGTCATTTTGGGAGTGGAAACTCACTGATTATTATTATTATTATTATTATTATCATTATTATTATTATTATTAATATGGTGATTATTGGCATTATTAACGAACAATACGATACTGCGGGTAATGGACCTCTCCATGACGCCTCAGTATTTGTACAGTATATTTAACCTACTGCACCATGTACACGTAACTGCTGAGGTGAAGAACAAATAGCTACTACCGTACGAACAACGATTGGGTGTAACGAGTACGAGAACCTAAGAAATCGGCACAGTTCTCTAGGCAGTAACGGGCACGAGGTTCACCGTTTCCTTTGATATTGTTGCCATGTAATGAGAGGTCTTGTCAAGGTGGAAGGCACCTATTACTCCTTAAGTTGGGGACATCCACCACTGAAGTTTATGGTGACACTGCAACTGAAAGTTAGCCACAAGTCGTGTGGAGTTGTGGGATGCGGCAGCTGCTCTGGATCCATACTGACAAAGGACTTTATTCAGTTATGAAGGTAAACAGATCTTCATTATATCCATCTGCTATTAAAGAATTTTTTTTTGTTTGGTTACTTTATTATTGGTACTATTTTAATTTTGATGTGATTGGTACCGGTATGTTTATTTGTGAAGATAAAATTGTATTCTTGTAGGAATGAAGAAAGAAATCAAGGCTGGAAGTTTGCAAACTCTCCTTTTCAGGGAAAACTAAACAAAAGAGAGCCAATTTCAAGCAATGTTAAGCACAACTTAATGTCAGGATAGTTTATACATACGTGTCCTGGTCAGGCCGTCCCTCACCCCTCACCTCGGTAGTTTAGCTCTCTGACAAGTCTTTCCAGGCCCATTTGTCTCGCGTTCAGACGTTTGTGGCTGCTAGCTTCTGGCTCAATATTTTATGAGATGCTGAGGATTGCTCGAGGAATTTTGGGAAAATATTAGTTCTAAAAAAATGTACTGTGATTATCAACATGAGTAACCATCTCGGAACGAAAGAAAAATGTCTGGCATAGTGAATACCTATCTGCCCATCTAACTATAGACAGACGCGTTAATCCCGTAAGGGGTGAACACAAACAAATCTCCTCCATGTTGCCCTGTTCCTGCCATTTCGCTGCCTTCTTTTCAACATATACCCTTCTCCCAGGTACCTTTCCACTTCATCCCTTCATCAATCCTCGGTCTCCCCTTCCCTCTCCCTTCCTGTACCTCACTCATATACACTCCCCTCGTTAGTCTTTCACTCTCCATCATCTCTGCGTGGCCAAACCATTTCAGTGAATTTCTCCTAACGCTTTCTGTCACACTCATATCCACTCCACAAAGCCCCTTCACTTCCACATTTGTCAGTCTGTCTCTCCGTGTACGAGTAACTGCACATGTTCTTATCAAATAACTGATTTCCACTAATGATACTTTTGACTTGTGTGCTACTAACAAGGTCCGATATATATATATATATATATATATATATATATATATATATATATATATATATATATATATATATATCAGCATCATCAGTTTGAGTATCCACTGCAGGACCGGCCTATCCTGACCGAGGTCGGGACGATACAGCCAATGTAGCGCTACCAAGTGGCTTGGGCTGTCTGGTAGAGATTGTATGTAGGGTGAGATGTGCTTGTAAGTGTAACTGTAGTGTTGTAATGGCTTTGGATGTGTGTGTAGTCTGTGAACCAAGTGTAATCGGCCCACGCAAGCCGACTGGGTGCAAGAATACTTTATAGTAAGCGACACAAGTTCAACCACAGCACCCCTTTGTGTCCCCCAATGCAGTACCTGGCCGTGAGAACACTCCCTAAGTTCATTTCCCTGGCGGGGCGCGAACCCTGGTTCACCAGTGTACGAAACGCACACTCTACCACTGTACCATAGAGGCTTCATATATATATATATATATATATATATATATATATATATATATATATATATATATATATATATATATAATTATTTATTTATACACACACACACACACACACACCAGCGTTTGCCCGCAAAATTTTTCAGGGCTCACTAATAGCCTCTCTATCACAAAATATTTCTAAATACTATTATCTTTGTCTCCATACCGTCATTGAGCGCACAATGACCAATTTTTACCAAAAAGATGAAAAAAAAAAAAAAAATTCCGCACATTTTCGTGTGTCTCCGTGTTCGACAATTTTTCGCCGTCGTGTCTCACGCGATCGTCATTTTTTTTTCTGACACTCATTGGGGTTACCCCGACCTAATGCAAAAAGAATTAGGTCTGTATCTGTTACAATCCTCGTGAAGGAAGGAAAGAAATGAACAGACAGACATTATAGCGTGTCGCAGTTTCCGACAATTTCACATAATCGCGTCGCGCGAGATGACAATAATTTTTGTTTGTTATTTTTCTGGCACTCCTTAGGCTTACCCAGACCTAATGCAAAAAAGAATTAGTTCGATATCTGTTACCGTTCTCGTAAAAGAAATGAACAAACGCACAGACAGACAGACACACATACACAGCTAGACTTTATTATCTGGATATATATTATATAAACAAAACTACACTACGTCGTGAGGACTGTGATGTTATGTAGGCCGTAATGGGTCATAGAAATTCTCTCTCTCTCTCTCTCTGAATGTATGTGTGTGTGTGTGTGTGTGTGTGTGTGTGTGTGTGTGTGTGTGTGTGTGTGTGTGTGTGTGTGTGTGTGAAGGAGCAGAAAATTTTGTCGTCATCAGTTATTCTCTGTGTCGTCGGTTGGGCATAAAAGAAGCAAGCAACATTTCAGGCATAAAAGCCGTGCATGCAAAATAGCCCGGTGCTGCAACACAGAAATCCTCCAAGGAAACAGTTCACATTTGATTTTTGATGTGATATTCCAGTTTAATTACTGAGCTCCTGAGAATGACATAATTTCCTATATATTGTTATATCTTGTAAGCAGGGAAACAGGTATGATAGTACACATCTGTTTGCTGGTTTTGGACGAATATATACATATATATATATATATATATATATATATATATAGAGAGAGAGAGAGAGAGAGAGAGAGAGAGAGAGAGAGAGAGAGATAATCTTACTTTGTTTTCACTTATTTTTAGTAATGGAAAGTAGCGCAGACACACAAGATGGTTGGCCAAGCAATTTAAAACTAATCAACTCACCTCTTCACTGCTCGGCTGACGTTTCTGTTTTCCTCCTGCAACCCAGACAACATTTTTTAGTGACCAGAATAGATCTCTTTCACTGAAAGGGTAAACACAGCTCTAGGCTTGCAAAGCAGCTGTAGTAAAAATTGCTATAAATAAACAGAAAATAGAAATTTCTCGAATTTTAACCCCACCCCTTCTTCCAAGATATTTCCTGCTCCTCTCAGTTATTCTGTGTGACCTTCAAACACACATCTAAGACCTTGAATGATGTTACTGGATGGCTTATGAACACTTTACTAAAGATACAGTAAGTAGTTGTTGAACTTTAGTCTCGCTCAAATCTCAAGATACACCGCACCACTCAGTTATATGAGCTTCCAACGAACCTCCAAGAGTTTGAATGTAGCCACAGACCGGACTGTGACCAAAGCAAAGAAAGCTCAGAAATCTTCGAATTAGAATCACGCTCCAGTCTTCGTTGTGATTGACTGCTCCTATCAAGTTATCCAATTTTGTATTATTATCCTGCACACCAGCAAAATTCCTGAATGAGGTTATGGGTTAAAATATGAGTATCACAGGAAAGATCAGAGGCTTATGAATATCTACTAAGCCACAGGCTTCACGAAAAAGAAAGATTGGAAGTCCTTATTGTTTGTAACCATGCTAGTGGCTTCCTCATAGTTGAAGATTGAATATTCTCGTTTTTTTAAAACCACGCTACAAATTTTCTAAAATTTACCGTGTCTTGTTACTTGACGCAGTTTTCAAAACGCACCGCATAAACTTTGAATGGGAATATCTGTGTGATTTTCGATAATATAGGAAATTTGAGAAGTTATTTAATCTGAACCATGCTACAGGCTTCCTAAATAAAGATGGGGACAAAAGGACGCCATCGCACCGAAGGTTGTAGCCGTATCATTATTATTATTATTATTATTATTATTATTATTATTAGTGGTAGTAGTAGTAGTAGTAGTAGTAGTAGTAGCAGCAGTAGTAGTAGTAGTCGTTGCTGTTGTTGTAGCCGTAGGATCATCTTGACTTGTACCCAGTGGATTGCAGGCTGAAGATCCCGTTTTTCCGCTGCCCTCTATTTTTATTTAGAGAGACAGGGAGGGAACTGAGGGACGTTTGTATAACCTGGCAGTTATAATGATACCGCCACGTGAAGGCGTCCGTCTCCAGCACCAGCGTCATCGTACTAAAGGGCTTACAAAGACAGCATCACATTAAAAGGGATAGCTCACTTGAATCCAGAGTTTCCTTATAGCTGAATAAAGTAGTTTAGCTGCAGTCGGATGTATTTATTTATCAATATATCTATTTATTTATCTATCTATGTATCGCGGTAATCAGGAAAAGCATACACTTATGTTTCTTTGCGTACAGTTGTCTATCTATCTATTGCCAGACGCCACAATCCCGTAAGAGGTGGCCATTTGACTTTGAGTTATTTGAGTTATTTACGGGGAGGGGCACTAACCCTCCACCAACTCACTAGTTGGCACGTAGGGAGCACGTATGGTTTGGTTATATGGTTACCACCCAGCGCTGTAAATGATTTCTTGGCTTGCAGGGAACCATTTTGCTTATCACTCAAAGATGGGAGAAATAGGAAGAGAGGAGGGCAGGCACAGAAAAAGATTGATAAAGGCTTAGGAAGAAGTAGGCAGCACTACATCAAATGAGTGGATGATGGTCGCCACCACCTACCACGAGTGTACAGTGATTATATATATATATATATATATATATATATATATATATATATATATATATATGTGTGTGTGTGTGTGTGTGTGTGTGTGTGTGTGTGTGTTGTATAGTAAACATGTACATGTTGGATACGTTTGTACACTATTGGGTGTGTGTATTAATTTACGTACTATATATGTAAAAATTGGTGTGTTCAGCTTTTTGTGAAATAAAGAATAATTGTCTTTCTGTCTGTCTGTCTAGCTATTAGGGCCTAGAATCTTGTAAAATGGATGGAACTAGGCATTTACAAAAGTTAATAAGGGGGAACCAAACTGTTCGGACCAATGAGCTTAGCGGCTATGAGCCGATAGGCAATACGCTAAATACCCCTCTAGCAACACCAGCCCCACACACAATAACCCCGGAATCGAAAGGGTTAAACCTACAGTATATACAGTATAATATAATACCAATGGGTTCATTTGAGTTAACAGCATTTCATCCGTCACTTTTCCTGCCAGCTGTTCCACGCTTTCCACTCCGCCTTCCATCAAACACCCGCAAGAACTAACTCCAGGCCTCTTTTCCCTTCACGCTCCCTCAATTTTCCCACCGTAAAATCTGGCCCATAACTGCCGATCACCCCGGCACGTTCCCGGCACCTCAAGAATACTGGGCTGAGGCCGAAATTAGGAGTATATCATGTCGGGGTTACGTTCCTGTTTTATCGAGAGTATTATTCCAGCGACGTCAGAAATACTGGAAGCTGAACGACGACCCATTTAAAAAAATTAAGGTTTTCATGGTTTTTTTTTACAGTTTTTTTCTACTTGTGATATACATTTGACCAATTTTTTTTTCAGTCATAATGTAATTTTCTCAGTTTGGTTCTCGTAAGAATTTTCTGAGGAATGTAAGGAAAGTCAGAAATTGAATGAGGAACTATGTTATACTCCTATCCCCCTACTTTATTTTTTCCCTTTTGATAATGCTGATATTTATTTTAGACTTTTTCTGTTTGCTTATGTTTATTTTTGCTGATTTTTCTTCAGGCATGTTATCCTAATTTCTTTTTTTTTTTTCTTCTTTTTCTTTTTTCAGCGGCGTCAGTAATGTCAGAAAACGAATAATAAACTAAATATCGCCTTTCCTCTTTCAGGTTACTAAATAATTCATGTTCGATCTTTTGTCTGAGGGATATGTGGCGAGAATCTTCAACCACAATACTCTGATTTATCGGGGGTAATTACTGAGCGGTGTCAGGCATGTCTTAAGCTGAACGAGGAGCTACGTAACGCCTTTTCACCTTTCACTGTACTGTATATTTATGCTCGAATTTTTCTGTGTGTTTTATTTCGATTTTTCTTCCACTATAATGCTGAATCCTGATTTACCGGGGGTATTCTTTGAGCGATGTTAGGAATAGAAGATGTTGAATGAGGAGCTACGTAACGCCATTCCACCCTTCGTGATATAATATTTTTACGTGACCCTTTTCTTTATAATACTGTATATGCCTAATTTTCTTCAACCATAATATCCTCATATATATATAACTGGGCAGGATGAGTTACTGCTTTACCGTCAGTGCGGGTTGTAATTCTTAGCAATATACGCTACAGTAAAAACGGTAATGAGAGTGGTCAATGTCTGGCAGTAACTACTTGTCTGCCTTACCTTATAATTATCTTACAGCACCCAGCAGCTGAAGAGAAATATTGTAAAAAGAGATGAACTAAAATACTACGGTAACATACTCAAAACACAGATTGTGTGTATAAGCAAAGGTGAAACATACCCATTATTACAGAACTATCTTTTACAGAAACTAGTGAACATTTGAAATAGACAGAATGATGGAAATAAAACAACAATGAAATTGAGAAATACTGGAAAACAGATAGATCTCTTGATGCAAAGAGTAGTGAAAGCTAAATTATTATATCAAGTAATTCGTTGGCTCCTATAGTTCACTCCCAGATTTTCAGTATTATCTGTGAATTAAATAAGACAGATGGCATAGAAGTACAGTATGAGAGTTGAAAAGAGTGTTAAAGCTATGCAAGGTGATGAGACCAGTGAGGAGTCGATTACTTAGTATGAATGTATCGCAGTGTTTTCATGGTATAAGTGTGTGTGTGTGTGTGTGTGTGTGTGTGTGTGTGTGTGTGTGTGTGTGTGTGTGTGTGTGTGTGTGTGTGTGTGTGTGTGTGTGTGTGTGTGTGTGTGTGTGTGTGTGTGTGTGTGTGTGTGTGTGTGTGTGTGTGTGTGTGTGTGTGTGTGTGTGTGTGTGTGTGTGTGTGTGTGTGTGTGTGGTATAATGAAATGATTATTTGGATTTACCATAACTTGCCTGCTTCAACTTGGCCAGAACTTTCATCTTTCCATCCTGAAAGTTGTGCTGCAAGAGACTGGCACTACAATATGGTGATAGTCATGGGAAAATGCTAATGAAAGTGTGTAAAATCGCAGCCTTGTCTTATTCTTCCAGAGAATTTTGCGAAATGGGCTGCAAAATGATGAAAATCTCAGCCATGTAAAGGTGGACGATGTTTACCCTCTGTTAAAACAATTGTTCATACTTAACAGTGGCAATAATACCATGCGAGTGAGAGGTTAATTTGTTCTCATATCTTGACTGAATAAGTGTCGTAAACAGCGATTGGACATCAAGCAGAAGCAGAATTATCCCTGGACAGAAAAAAGTACTTGAACTCTGATACACTTATGTTATTTCATATTTTAATGTGAGTTGATAAATATATGGCCCAGATTCCTTTCCGATAAAATTCTTGTTTATCATTTCATATCATTTATAAAGGCTCCAACATGCATGCGTCAGCCATGGTCACCCAGTGGCGGCTCTCCATGCTGCTCGATCTCCGGCAGCTTCCCTATTCAGTCCCTTATCCCTGAGGTCACACTCAACTACCTTATCTCATTTTTTTTTTTTTTTGGTCTATATTTTTCTATGCAACTTTCAATATGCCCTTTTCAGTACCATTGTTAAAATGCATAATGATAACGAATACCAGAAAAATCCTTCCATATAAGTTTTCTCTTGCGTCCCCCTCACCTTTAAAGCAGTAAATTGACGGCATATTTGTCGATCAGAACCGAAACAGATCCATGCAGCTGAAGAGGTCAGATAATTTTGAACTGAAACAGTGGTATGCAAAGTTGGACAGTGGACACACCCACGTAAGAACACATCATCGGAGATATTAACGAAATGTACTGTACAGTGGCATGGGTCAAAAATTCGTTCACTCATCTTCCATGTCATCGGATATCTTGGCTTCCTCCCACAGACGATATCATCCATTTTTATCTTTCTTCGCTCTGATAACACAAATAAATAAGTACTGTATATAAATAAATAAATATATTCTTTAGGTCTGCCTGTGCCTCTCTCTCTCTCTCTCTCTCTCTCTCTCTCTCTTACACACACACACACACACACACACACACACACACACACACACACACACACACACACACACACACACACACACACACTCACATTTTATATAGATAGATAGACAGATAGATAAGTAGACAGATAGACAGATATATAGATACAGAATATATGCAACATGTAAACTCGCTGCATAAAAAAAAAATAGTTCTGTGCTGAATAATAATGCCAAATATATATATATACAGCATATGTCGAATTATATATCAGAAGGACGGGTATGCATGAACAATTGTAGAGGCATTCAGAGGGGAAAGGTTCAGTGGATCCAATGCCTGACTGTGTCGGGAATATGTCACCTACAAAATTCCAGAAATACTTGATAGCACGGTATCGCAGGGACGAAATTAAACTGCTACTGCAGCTACTGTAGCTTGTTTTTTCGGGAACCTTAAACGTCTCTGTTACAGCTTATGTTTGACTGGTAATGATGCCAGTGCAAAAATAAAATTCTCGCATGTAATTTTGCTACAGCCTAGCTACCGTAAAGAGTGCAGTTTCTTTATCCGATAGTGAGTCATCACTAACCATATTTCGTGTTCAAACAACTTGGATAACTGTGCATAATAGGGGAATAAAGAAAAAGTTAGTATGAAAAATGAAGACTGCAAGGGCGAAAGTTCAAGAGCCAGATGAGTTGCTGGTGTGATGACATCTCACCTTCGGAGTAAATCATATGCCTGATGTCATAATCGTTTTCATTCGATGATACAGTACATTATATTGGCCAGCTCCATGCTACCCTTACTGTTAGTCGTGTTTTCTTTCTTTCTTGTACCCCTTATTGTTAATTGTGGCAGGCACTTATATCCTTCAGAATTAGTCGATTCTGACAAAACCTGGACACAATGACCGGCAATGACCTATTTGTGTCTGGCAGGTTTTGGTTGCTAGGCAACTACTCATTACCTAGCAACGGCCGAGAAACCGCTTTTTCTTACTTCTCACGTTTTGAGCTGTAGAAGCATTACTAATGGGTGTAGAAAACTCTGACTTCTTTAGAGGCAATCTTGAGGTCATTCCCTATCGGAAGTGTGCCATCCGTTTCTTCTCTGTCTCCTCTAGTTTTCGAGTGGAAACCCTGCGAGGATTGGCTTTAGTGTCCCTAGCAGTCTTCTTCAATTGTGGCAAACACTTCTACCCTTCAGAATTAACCGATTCCGACCAAACCTGGACACAATGACCCGCCTACGACCTACTTGTGTCCGCAAGGTTTTGGTTTTTGGGCAACTACTCGTTGCCTGGAAACTGCTTGCTTAGCCACTCCGTGGTCGTGGGTCCAGAAAAAGACCCAGTGGCCAACCCCGGCACCATTTTCCTAGATTCCTTTTTTTTTTTTCTTACCAAATTGAAGAGAAACGTCTGGCGAACCTATCAATGCAATTTTTAACTTCATAAACCCATCCTGTGCTTCGCAATGAAGCGCGAAATATTTCGTAAAATGACAGCACACCCGCCGGCGAAAACTAAGAAAAAGAGTGAAACAACATCGTTGAAATATCTTTATATTCATACCCCAAAATATTTCAGTGGTACTGAAATGGTTTGAAATAATTAGATATCTGTATTGCGATTAAAATCAATACATAATATGGGAGGTTTCATTTAAAAACAAAATCAGTTTTTTATGTTCATTGTGTCTATGCAAGTATCGAGTGATTTCTGTTGTCTGGATGGCTTAGTCTGTGTCCAAAACGAAGCGGGAGATGGTATTTTTAGACTAACCAGATAAGAGTCCTCATTAGCGTCTAAAGGCTCAGCCACAACGACCCGCCTAGAGCTGACCATCGACGCCTACCGGCGTGTTTTTTATCATTGTTATCCCCACGTGAGTTTATTCAACTTTGGAAAGCTTTGTATTATTACATGGGATATATAAGGCTATACCTAACCACTCCATTAAAAAAAAAAGTCTCCCTCAGCTGAAAATAATTGTCTGCAGTCTGCAAGAAGTTATAAAAATACTTCGCTCAGCGAAACGCTTATACAGTGAAGTATTCGAGGCGTCGCAGAATTCTCGGTGGCAAGTTCACAGGTAAAATATTGATTCAGCTCTCTGTCAAGCTCTCACAAATGATTTTACTGTAATTGTACCATGAATACAGTACGAAGGTTACTGAGAGGTCTGTATTATAGCCTACTGACTTATGGGATGAATTTCCAAACTGCACATATTTATCACCTAACGATATACAGTTACGAAATAATTTGACCATTTAAAAAGACAATGTTTGAATTAGGCTATATATAAGAGCAGTGTCACCCATTATTACCACTTTGTACTGATGTGAATATCATGAAACTGCATCAATTACTAAGTGAATATACAAATATGAAGAACAGCCATTGCTCTCAAATACATATAAACGAAAAGCTTGGTGTTTCTGAATTCTGTCTATCTATCTTTATCTGTACATATAAATAGGCAGACAGGCAGACGGATACACAGTTACTAGCATATGCATCTCTCATTCAGAACTTCAGCTTGTATGTTGTAGCTATACCCGAGTGCATTGCGTATTCATGGAACCCTGAAGTGTTTCTGACGAAAAACACGCTCCGTAATCTTCGTATATGCTGCAGTACAGAGATGTATATTGTGTCAGTATTGGATAAGGAATCTAATGAGAAACATGCTATACATGTATTGAGAGTAAAAACCAGGCACAATTCTTTATATTCCCTCAGTCTGATGGCATACCTCAAAATTAAGCCTTGCTACAGTTAGACAGTTAGTTATACGAGTGTTTAGGTGAGGGAGAGTCTTCAGGTAACATAAAGACTAATTAAAGCTAAATCATACTCCCCTATTTCGAAAAGTTTCTCGTAAATGAATAAAATGTTATTTTTCTTTATAGCAAGAATAACATAAAAGGCATGTTCTCGATCTGAAGGGATGAGTATTTTGTCACTAGAAAAATGGTAGCAGGAGAAATAAAAATCTGCACATAATAACAACAATAACCAAGCACAGTTCTGTAATATCTTGTTATCTTGCAATAAGTTAACCAATGAGATAAATAACCTCCTGATAAAGAGCTCAATAATCGGCCTATTTCTTTGATAATTTGTTACATTTTTATATTGAAACTAGTGAGAACAACAAGATATGGATATTGTGGGTAAAAACAAACATCCTGAATTCTTCCATCATCATCATCATAATCATCATCATCATCATCTTCATCATTGTCATCGTTGTCACCTTTAGCATCCTATCTTATAAATGGAGAGGCAAAATCTTGATATAAGAAATGGAAAACAAACAATTAGCCACCCAATTTAATGTGTACCATACATTTGTTCACTCCTCATCCAAATCCTCGAATTTTTCTCCACCTAGTAGGAGAAACCAACCTCACAATCATACTACACCTGATTCCTCCAAACACAAAGCTGTAAAAATATAATCTGCGTAGAATGAAGCCACTCTGTGAAAAACTTAATCACACGTGGAAATCATTCTAAAACTTTTAAACTTTTCACGTTGCAACAATCCATGGACAGTTTTCATCAACTTTTATCGGTCTGACAATATTTACGATACATGAGGTGGAAATAGATACTGGAATAAAAACTCTCCCATTCATCCATCATTATTAGTTCAGTCCTGCAAATATCAAAAAGAGATCACTCAGTTGCACACATGATGAAATTCGAACCATAAAGGATTGATCGTTCTGCGTACAGTGAAGGTAATAGCACAAGCATCATGATATAGAAATGTATAAAACTAAAAGTAAACTGAGAGTCTATTAAGCAAACGAGATAAAGCAATAA
Source organism: Coenobita brevimanus (assembly GCF_032717465.1). Lineage (NCBI taxonomy): Eukaryota > Metazoa > Arthropoda > Malacostraca > Decapoda > Coenobitidae > Coenobita > Coenobita brevimanus. The sequence goes on along the minus strand of NC_136967.1, from coordinate 14,351,446 downwards.
AACTGGATAAATCATGGAATAAACAAAGGACTTAGATAAATGTATAACTATTTCTATATGTAATAACGAAAAATTTTCAATGATCAGTGAATGGAAGTCTCGTCTATTTTCCCTGGCTATTTTGATGTCAGTTTTGCCTTTCTGCTTTTAACTGTTCCTATTTCTAGATCTTACCCAATTTCCTGTGGTTCCACCGTCTTCAGTTTTTTATTCCGGCTAATGCCAGACGATATTTATTCAGAGAGCGAGTTACAAAAGTTTGAAATTGTTAATACTGTCCCAATTAACCATTGCGTGGTTCGGATATCCCTACTACTCTGTTCTACCATCGCCAGAGATTCTTTCCATTCGAGTAGGAGTCTTAGGAATGTGTGAATGTTACAAGTCGCAGGTACCGAGTTATAATGATAGGAATTACAGTTCTGTGTTAAAAATGGAATGGAATTAGAGTGGAAGACTTAACATCGCAGCTACACTGGTACAATAGCGGTCAGTAATCGAATTGCATATCTGGAAATTCGAACTAATGGAGCGAAATTGCTTTAAACTGCTTGAATATCGCTTGACCGATTATCAAGATTCCAATAGGTTTATATACTTTCAGGGCTGTATAAAAAAATATTAACCGCAACCCTACAGGAAGGTTGGAAGTGATCGGTCTCACATTCCATACACTACCCACTAGGTTGCGACGAAAAAATCCTCTGTTAGCACAGTGTTTACGAACATTCCTTATCCCTTCAATAACGTAAAAGACAATCCTTCCTGTACAATCTTTTCTTCTGTGTATTTTGTATTGTACTTAATCCCACAAAACAGTAACCTTACATCGTCACAGCCAGTAGGGAAGTGTTGGAAAACTTTTGGTTCTCGCAGCACTGTTAGAATTGTAAAGCTGTGAAAGGAGTCTGGTACCTAATTCTTGGATTTTTTGTCACTCATTCTGAAATTCAGTATCGAGTCATTCATACAACTTGTATTAATTATTTCAAATATGTGGAAAGGATAAGCTTAAATCTACTGTCCTCTTGGAAGGATCAATTTTGAGGGCTTTCATTCTTCCGATCCATTTCTGTTCCTTAAAATATAAGTCATTTACTAGGTTGTCTCTTTTTTTCTTTTTCACTTTACATCAAATCTCCCTAGCCCTCCTGCACTGTAACTAATATTTATCACTATTATTCGACACTCTCACTCACTCCATTATTCATCTCTCTCTCTCTCTCTCTCTCTCTCTCTCTCTCTCTCTCTCTCTCTCTCTCTCTCTCTCTCTCTCTCCGCGTGACTGGTGAGGTGTACATCATGGGTGACTTAGGGGAGGGGGGATAGGAGTGAATGGCAGCGGAGGGCAGAGGGGCAGGCAGGATTTAGTAGACGTAGAGGGAAATATCTGACGGCCGGAGACGAGTGGGGCCAGGGGAGAGATGGAGAGGGAGATGGCAGGAGCTGGAATTACCAATGTTCGTCATGTAAGGGAGCGGACACACTTGCCAGAAATATGTGATCGACAAGAGGAAGAGGAGGCACAGGTTTTCATTCAAAGTTCTGGCTCTGTTTTAGTGCATGTGTTTAGCCCTTTCATTACGATGGAACGCGTCTTTCACAATTCTTTTCTTGCTTCAACAGGATGACAAAAATGAGTTTAGGAAAGTTGGCTACCTCGCTGTAAGTGGCCAATTGAAAGCCATACTTAAACCCTTCCATAGTGAAGTCTCTCCTAAGGTGAATAAAACTGGAAATAGCAAGAATAAAATTAAAGTGAGCCACAATGTATAAGGTGATAAGCATTTCAGAACGATGATATTAGTCTAGTTTCTGCTAATCCATACTATTTAATTTTGGCTAAAAGGGACACACATTGTTGTGAAGAGACTAGTTGTTTCTATTAATGACTTTATAATTATATGAAAGAGTATTTGACATTTTGTTTTGGCTGCCACCAGACCATTTAGGTCAGCTTAACCTATTCAGTGCAAAGATATTTTTGTTTCAGTTTATTCCTGATACCTCCAGAAGAGCTTCTTCTACATTGGCTTCTCGTACTGAAGAAGTAAAAGAAGGCTGTATCTTATCGATAATTTTTAATTCAAAATGTTTCTCCAAAGCTGAGTAAATTCGACTGGTGATAGCATGATTAGAATGCAGTGCTTATTGCCATAGTGAAGATTGTGATGGTCAGTGTGAAGGCAAATATTGGTGTGAAGTCAGTAGCCTGTGTCCATTTACACTTGGACTAAAACTGCCATCTCTTCATCTTGAATGCTAAAGTATGACAAAAGATTAACACTAAAACATGGCAATAGTGGAGAAATGCGGTGGAGAAAAGAAAAGAAAAAAAAAAAAGGTTAATCCATAGTGCTGCCTTCTTCTGGAACTGACCTACAGAAAATTAACAGAAAAAAAAAAAAATCAGCCAAATAAAGGTGGACACAGTACAGGAAGCTACGTGTGCATGTGTGAGAGATATATAATGTAGATGGATGAAGATGGGAGGCTACACTTAGGAATGGGTGGGTGTGGTGAAGGAGCATAATATGAGGAAGTTTGGTGTGTCGCGGAAGAAATCTGATGACTTAGTGCAAATGTTTGGTGGTGTTTTTCGTGATTACATTTATACTACAGTATCAGTACATAACAGAGACTGACAATATAGCTGTAGGTAAAGATGACTATAATAAAGTAATGCATATTAATGACTGATTTTTAGGGACCAAAAGGATTCTTTATAAGGGTAAAAAAAATAATACTCTATACTTTTCAATAATACGAATAACTAGAGCGGGTTACACTCCTTATTTTATATATGTTATTGGCGGCGTTGGTATAACATCATGTATATTACGTGCTGGAATATACTCAGATTGCCTTAGCTTATTGTGCTGAACTTTGGGAAGATAGTGAAGTGACCGGTGAATTATATCAGGTGGAGAGTGTTGGGTTGAACGACCAGCTAGCGTGATGATGAGAGAGGATAAATTTTGATGCATATGATGAAAGAAACAAAAACGAGAGGCACAATAACCGATTCGTTGTTAGACTGTGAGGAACAGTGTATTGTGTCAACTAAGAAATTTTATTAATCGAAATATTAATGGTCCTTGAAAAGGCTTAGGAAATACAAGTTACCATTAGTTACAGGAGTAAGATTAGACAGAAAAAACACATCATGAAAAGTCATTCGTTATAAGATTTTACCTCCTCTTTCAGTTTTTAACTGCAAGTCTAACAGCAATACAGGCGAAGATGACCCGAAGTCCTGCCAGGATGCACACAAGAGTACGTTACATTACACAGTCCTATTGGCCTAAATGAATATTTAAAGAGTTATGAAATATAGTGTCGGAATACAAGTGAGCCGTCAACATCATGTATGTGCCTTGGGGTCGAAAATTTTATTTTTTATCCCCAGCCATGCAGTCTTACAAAAAACTAGCTCGTAAGCTTTGTTCTGGTCACTTTCTCCAGTGTTTGCTGGATGCATAATTGAATAGTATAACTTTACTTAATAATGCAGTCGAATGGCCTGTAGATTAATAACTTGAAAAAATAATCAGTGCTGCGTTATCCATTGGGTTAAATATACCATCGATTCTCTCTGGAAACATGAAATGTAGTTTAGTGTATATGCACATCAAAACCCACACTAGTGTTTAGCAAACTGGTAAGGTAAGTCTTATTATTTCTCAGAAACGTCTGAGCTCTTAAGAAGCCATTTGTTCTCTTTTCCCTGTTCAGGTATGACCGGAAAAATTACGAGTAGAATTCGCATTTGAAAATAGGTGGCTTCGGACAAGTCATAAACATTATTAACACGTTACTGCAGGGAATCAAGTGACATCGAATAAGTTCGTAATCATGGCATAGTGTACCCCTGTGCTGCTTTTTCTCATCTATTCTATTGATTTAGGTCAAAGTGGATGATTAACAAACCGTATCTCAAGTGTACTGGATAACTGATTATACAGTACTAGGTGGCTGGCTACCACGGACCTAGTACGGTACTCCATAAGTTTTGAAATGTGACTACAGCCTCTTTTATGTTGCTATGCAATATTCACTGTTAGGCAGAGAACTTTCTCACAAGTACACCAAATCAAAATCCAGGCTGACATTCACGTACCGGACCTTTTCTGAAACAAATTTCTCACATTTCTGCTACGAGTGTAGAATTTTTACCCTGAACTTGTAAGAGAGAGAGAGAGAGAGAGAGAGAGAGAGAGAGAGAGAGAACACGACCATGTACTGCGCATCATCTAGGTGACAAAAAAGTCAGGGTGGTGTGTCCCGAGAATTCCCAAACACCTTAAACAACGACTCACAAAAGGTAACAGAAGCCATGAAAACCCAAGGCCGGGTAACACTTGACAGGCTTGCAGGCCTGTGTGGAATATCAGAGGCGTGAATGAAGAAGGTAAAAGAACAGAAAGAAAAATCTAGAATAAAAAATGAGGAAGGTATAATCTGGTGGCTCTGTGCAAGACGAGAAGTAGAAGAATGGGGAGGTGTAACACATACTCGTACAAGGTGAGTTATGAACATGGGCTGACGAAGTAAAGAGGAAGTTGATGTATTGATGGAGTGTCACAGAAAAATTAATGGATTACCTCATCGTATATGAATGCCAACCTTAATTCCAAATGGTGAAAGCAGCTGTAGAGAAGGAAATGCGGCTGTGGAATAAATTTGATAGAGATATGTCAAGAAGTCAGAGTGTTTGTGTAGGGTGATCTAAATGGAAGTGATGGTACAAAACCTATAAAAACTTATGTTAATGGTCGTTTTCTTGTAGCAACAGACATGATACAGGACGTCTGAAGGACACTGTGTAAGAAAAATACGTTGTGCATAAGTGAATGGATGCCTTTCTCGTTCCTGTTTCTGGATCTCAGTCAATGAATTTGTGGTATACAGAGCTAGGACGATGATGATGGTGTGCCTGAAATAAATGGTGTTGATTATATACTATTACTACTCTTACTGCTACTGCTACTACCGTTACTACTAGTGCTACCACTACTACTACTACTACTACTTCTACTACTACTACTACTATTACTACTACTACTACTACCACTACTATTGTGCTACTACCACTGCTGCTGCTGATGCTAGTAATAATTATAATAATAATTCATTCATCATCTAATCCAGTGTTGCCCCATGAGGAGCGAAGGAGCCCGGAGCTAGGCAAGTAGGTCCTTATATTTAAGATGAGAGTGACCAGCCTTACTCATCCCCGATTGGCAGTACCTGAGCAATAAACCCCAGTCGCCTCTAGGATATAAACCTGCACTAGCTCAATCCAATTGGAGAGCCTTAATTACTCACTAAAACACCTGGCGCCAAAATTTGGTTATATGGTTACCATCCAGTTTAGTAGATGGCTTCCCGGTGTACAAGAAACCATTATGCTTGTCACTCAATGTAGATTCACCGTAGACAGAAAGAAGAGGAAAGACTGAAAGAAAGATAAACAGAGGAGGATGTAAGGAAAGAAAGAGGGAAGAGAGAAAAGGGCAGGCATCCAAGAGCAGCACTACATCGAGTGACTGGATGGTGGGCGCTCCCATCTACAACTACTACCACTACTACTACTGCTACTAATGATAATAATAATAACTAGAATTATGAAAATGCTGAAGCAATATTCAAAGAACTCAACATTCCAGTTGAAAATACTTTTATTATTGTTGACCAAATATTAAGGGACTTCTGGTATGACTCAAAAATTTTCCCCCCATTTCCACCGAGTTTGGCCAAAATCGGCGGAGTACTTTCAAATTTATCAGTCTCAGTCATAAAGCGGTCATTTTGATTTTCCTCAATATCTCAAAAAATATTTGTTGGATCTCAGTAGTAGTACCCAGGTGTACCTGTATATGTTGACGACTACATACTGGAACATTTGCAAAGCAATCCATTCAGTAGTTTTTGCTGTGTAGGAGAGCAAAAATTGAAAAAAGTAGCATATAGGGAGCTAGTGCGTTGGTGCTAAGAAAAAAGGTTTTGTGCCAAAAGAAGTCTGCAACCAAGATACATCACTCCTGAAAATTTCAAGAGTTTATCTCGAACGGTTTTGGAATTCCAACCTTCTAGATCTTCCCCTCCTCCCCCACCCCCCAAAAAAAAATAATATTTACAATAAGCTACAGTAAATATTAATAATGAATGTTAAAAGCAATAATAATAGAACATCGTATCCATTTTGAAAACCAGTTGATTGTAGATATAAACTTATTCCTAATAAATATATTTGCTTTCTCTCCAGCACCATCATTATTTCATGAACCGACTCTCAGGTGAACAAAGATGTAATATCAGTCAAGCAAAAGCATAGACTGTATCGACAGAGGCTGGGAACATATTTAGGAAAATTGTGTATACTGTACATAATTTAACGAATGCAGGTTGCACTCTGATTAGTAAACACGTAAAGTAGTTTAAGTGTTTTTTTTTTTTTTTTCTGAAGTTTGAGGCAGTATGTTGGGAAATAAGTTAGTCATTGGGGAAGAAACATGAGAAATAGTGAGATGCAGAGAACAGTGGTAAATGAGACAATCGCGGTCGCTGAGGACGAGCTTTTAATCTCATTTTTGCTCATTCACATGCAACCTTGATTACTCTCCTGTGCAAAGTCAGCCACAAATGAAATGCCAGATATAATGGGAGACTAACACAGAAGGCAGGACAGGGAGAAACACAGGAGGCAGTGATATTAAAATGTATTCAAAAATGCTAGTAACTGCAAATACAGTAAGTGGTGAAAATATAACAAGTGTTGGCCATAAAGGTCAGAGAAGAAAGAAGGTAAAAATTGACGAAAGGGACCACTAAAACAATAAAAAATAACAATTTATAAGTATTTCTGTATAACTATGTAACTGCCAAAGGGCAAATGAAGATAATGAATACTGTAATTTCCCTTCCTCCTATTCCAAATCGCGGGACATAAGTTGCTGCTTTGCTCATTACCTGCAGTGGTGTGGGGCGCTCAGGAGTGGGGAGTCCATTAAGCCTCAAAGTTAATGGCCTACCCAAGCTTGGCAGAAACAGGAAGCATAATTTGCCCGAGAATAAAGTAGACATTTGTATGTATATGAGGCAAGCACGGAAATGTATTTTTTGAAAAGATGCAAAGTGCTGCGTGGATCAGAATTACACGGAACAGCGGCGTGGATGTACGGAGCGACAACTGCCTTTGAACTTGTCGCGTAGCATGTAGGAATCATTCACAGTCTGGCTACTACTGACAGGATCGTCGGACACATTCAGGTTCGTGGGGTCAGCACTATTTTGTATTTTTTCCTTAATCTGGAGACGTTGTTAAAAGAGAAATATTGTGCTCTTTAAAGACCAGTAATGGAATATGAAAGGCTTGCATTTAATATATCAGAACATTTTACAAGGTATCTGTAAAATATATGTGACCCGTGATAAGCATGCGTGGCAAGTCACATCAAGAATTCAGGGTAAATTTACACAGTGTGTGTCGACCTAACACTGTTTGTATGAATATAAATGTAAATAAGTACAAAGTCAGTAAATTATTAATGACGAACGCCGCTGATGCAACTCTGAGTATCTACAGCATTTAAGTATCGATCCTCCAACTTGCTGTACCATCACGGAAGAAAATTACAGAATATATGCGGTGCACTGAAACACCTTGTTTTGCCTTGCACCTGAAAAAGTAAGCGTACGGTTAAAATCCTAGAGACTGTAGAATTTTACTGTATAGAAAAGGTTCGCTTATGTTTCCATTTCGATAAAGTACCGTTCCACATTTTATGTTACGTTCCTTTTGTTTTTGGTTTACTCTGTCGGTTGTTATACTTAATGGAGAGGAGAAACCTTTTATCATTTGTGATTTTCCATTTTCATCATTACCCACTGTTATCCCCTTTAAGCCTCACCTTGACCTCTCTCTCTTTGTGGCATCATCGATCACTCGCCTTCACCTGTGGCTTAAGCCAACACACCTGCTGCCTTGCCTGACACATCTGACCTTCTTTTATTAGCAGGCTCCATCATTCTGACACTAACACATATAACACCTTTCAGCCACTTGCTTTATGAATCTGATGCTTTGACTGCCCTAATTGGTAACAGAGATTCGAGTACTGAGGATAGAAAAGGACTGCATGAATGCGAGCTACAGTCCATATCATCATATGGGTGAGACTCAAAAATTATATAAGAATAAATTTCAACAGTGAGAGTAGCAGAAACTGGTGTGTTAAAGAAATGTGAGCTGCATAGGATGGGCAAGATACATTGAACTGAGACACGTGGGAATTGTGGGGTAGGAAATCTATTGGTCAAATGGTAAAAGCAAGAATGCATAGATGCTATGGTCTGCAAAGAGTGAATGGATATGAATATGATGATGAAAAAGGCATATAAGAGTGAGATGAGGATGTGCAAGACCATCAAGATGGATAGATTTGGCAAATAAAAATGTCAGTATGCGAGGCTTCTGTATTACACACCAACTTTTCTTTCTTTGAAAAATATACGTGATTCTTGGCACCCTCTCAAAAATATAATGATTTCTTCCATAAAATATATTTGTTCCATCTATCTACTTTTCACCCTTCTAAGATTATTCTATCTTTGTCCACGGTAGCTCTGACGAAATACGGTTGTATTTCTTTTATATATATATATATGATTTGCTGAAAATCTACGAGCCGTGTTACTAAAGTTGAGATCGCACGGGAAAGCATAAACTCCCCTTATGTGAACATCATTATCCTGACATATAATTGAAATTGAAAGAAGTTTGACCTTCCTACCTTTTTACTGATTGCGATGTGTAAAATGAAATGCCATATACCCGTTTTCTATTCACACTTTTTTATATTTAGCTTAGGAGAGACTTTTCTAACTGGAGAAGATGGATTTAGCCATTACTTATCCCTGCGCAAAGAGTGGTCTCCTTTCAGCAGAACAGAACATATACAAATTACGCAGTTTAATTATAAGGATTTAATCCCTCTTTGCTACCTTTACCTTCTGGCGTTACGTTACCCATTGTACTGTTCCTTCTTATCTCTAATTATACCAAATTATGCTTAGCGTTACAACAGTTTATGAATGAGTTGGTTGAGAAACGTGTCTCATCATTCCTTACCGTAGTCATAATTACATAGCTTGTGAGTGATCTGATCATAGAGAGAGAGAGAGAGAGAGAGAGAGAGAGAGAGAGAGAGAGAGAGAAATATCAGACAACCTGTGTGTGTGTGTGTGTGTACTACGTTTGAGTCAACGTCCAGAGCGGAGAGCAAATCGCCTTGGCTGGGTTGTGGCGATATATTACTGTAATGTGGATGATACTATTTTTAGCCGTCGACTGATGGTTACGTCAGGTGAAATATATTGCTTTGTATTCGTCTATTTATCTCTCACAGCACGTCAGTAAAATCAGTGCCATACTTCCAGTCGCCTAGTCCAGGTCATCGCATATTTGTATAGTTTGCTAGTGAGATGAATGACTGAATGAATCGTATAAGAATAATGTTTGGTATGGGAAACAAGTAACTATCAACTGAGTTTATTAGTCTGGCCAGCACATCAGAATTCACAATGCATTCTTTAGGCGATTCAGGTTGCTTAGTACACCTTAATAATTCTTATGTAAGCTATTCACTGTATTCATCTTCATTATACTCTCATAGTCTGCATCAGTACCATACACATATTATCAACAGGTAATAATATGTAACAGGTAAAATGTGTCGCTTCGGAAGAAATGCTAAAAAGCTTCCGAAGTCAACGAGATTACAAGAGTGAGAATCAAGAACACATTTGCGATCATTTCTCTGTCGTAACTTTGATTTGCTTTCCAGGAAGGACAAGGAAACTATAGAGCAGAAATTTCCCATGTCTATTGTTCTTAGAGAAAAAAATACATCTCAGTTATGATGGACAACTGATCGTAACTCTGTTAATTAACGTCATGGCTGTTCATCGCTCAGGATCCTAAGCTTTCCCTGTCCCTCCCACAAAAGTACATCTTAAGCTACGGCAGGGAACCCATCTTTATTATGTCTGTAACTCCTTCCCCAATACACCAAAATTCTGAAAAAATATGGAGTGGGATAAATGGATGATGTTAATGAATATACTTAATAATTGATGCTATGGGGTGCCTGTAGCAGTAGTCCCCGGCTCCTATGACTCGCAGATGAATACGATCATTCGGCGTTTGCTAGAAGAGAACATCTGAGTTATCTCGACCACGACAAGTGGGATGGTGGCATTATTAACACTTTCCGACGCCATTGCCCAGTCCCAGCTAAAGAAAATTGTCTTGCTTCAGCTGGCCTAGGTTAGAGTTATCCTGGATATGAGAGTTAAGCGATTATTTTCATTTATTTATTTACTTTTTTACATTTTTATGGTTTGGGCATATGGAGAGAATGGATGAAGAGCGATTGGTGAAAATGATAACTGGACGTGATGTGAGAGGCGTAAGGCTGAGAGGAAGACCACGGATAGGATGGATAGTCACTGGACAGTGTAAAGAGGGCGCTAGATGCAAGAGGTATGTCTGTAGAGCAAGGATGAGTGGCTCTGCGTGATATAGTGTGGCAGCTAAATCGTTCAGATGGTGATAGAAGCATGAAATTTTGCTTGTGATTTACTTTTAGGCTGCATATTAAGAAAGTAGCGTTAGACAAACGAAAATCCAGTATGGCCGCCATTTTTCATGACGACCACCAAATTATGGCTATGGATGCAGTTATCTTCATATAATTATGACAGACTGTTCAAAATTAATCTTTGTGGGGTCAATTCCTATGTTTTTAACCAGGGAGATTCTATTTTCGCAACACCTGGGTTTGTAGGATGGATTTAGTCATCATATTTGGAAGGTTTATGACATTTTATGTCTCAGTTGCCTAACATTTTACTTGATGATTCTGTTTGCATGGTAGGTAGGCATCTGGATGCATCATTGTTCATTTATTGAACCTTAGAACTGGCACACACACCTACAAAGTGCATTGCAGTTCAGACCAAACCGATAGCATTTGCCTCTTCCATGTCATTTGGTCTTATATCCGCATGTCATCAGCTGTAGGCAACACTTTGCTGTAGGTTGGAGAGTCGTCCAGCAAACCTTCCATCCCTCGCCATGCTTTGTTCACTTCCAGTCACTAGGATTCAGGTACTGTGGCCTACATGCAGCAGCCTGACTTCATAGGCATCCTGCCTGGAAGGCAGCACGTTTTGGATGTTGTTGGAGGGCATCTTGAGTTGGTGAAACAGAGGATTATGTCTGTCGTTTTCTTGCAGACAAGTCCAGTCGTGACTCATTAAATCCTACAGCAATACTGGACCTGTCATACATGGTGACTACATACTTCTCTAAAGTCTGAATATCAGTGTCATCACTACATCATAACCACTAAAAGCGTGGAAGAACAGGATTCCTCTTGTTTTTTCTAGCTCAAGTAGAGAGCAGATCTCATGAACGAGGATCCATTTCAGCCATCGTCCTTGACCAAAGGCAATCCACAGTTTTTCAAGACCCAGCTCTTTCAAAGATGGACAACACGATACTTCTATTACAATCACATCTGTGTCATTTGCTTTAATCATCAATACCTTGTTGCCATTTAGGACTGAATCTTTTGCGTGCACAAACATTCGTGTATCTGCCTCTTCATGAGTACAGGGAGATACATTGCTTAGATACATTGCCTGATTGGACTGTCCATTGTCCCCTTTGGCCACAACGATCGTATTTGTTGCTTGGACGCCAGCAATTTTGTCTACTAGAAAATGAAAGAGCTCCGTTTTGTTGGTGTTGTCTCTCGGGAAATTGTGCCAATTATTGGGTGTTTTGGTGAAGTCTGTCACCCTCCTTCTCATTCCCTTCCCTCGCTTTGTTCTTGCCTCAGCCTTCAGACTTGGTGGAACGTAAACATCAAAAACTATATCTGAGCGCTTGTACTTTGTGGCATAAGCCTTTACTACAGGAATAACATCTTGCATGGCATATTGACCGAAAGTGTTTGATGTTAGGAGTGCCAAGGCATTCACTAATGCTGAGCCATCGATGAAGATCTGGCATCTTGACTTTGGATTCAAGGATCTCAGCCACTTGAGATTTCTTGGTTACATGAAGCTGTCCATTGTCACTCAGAGAGGCAGGGAATAGATTGTTTTCATTCTGAATGAATTCTGTTAAGTCATACTCCCTTCTTTGACAAGAGATGAAAAGTTGAAAGAAAAGATGGAAGTCCTCCTTCAGTGACTTTTGAATAGAGCTGCATGAATATGCTTCTCTTTTGAAGAAGTCAAATTTGTTCTTCTTAATTGTTAGTAAAATGTGCATTGAACCTCAGATTCAAGTGCGTTCATAAATGCATGACACTGACATGCACCTTTCTCATAGTGTGTGGGTACTAACGCAGCACTGTCAGGATTGGCAATGTTCACTGTGTCAGTGGTAAGAAGCTCATTTGATTCTTCTCGAAAAGGATCACCAAACTCCTGTAAAACAGTGGTTAGCTTTTCTACTCTCTCACCAAATACCATTTAAGCCTTTTGTGTCTAATCATGATGTTCACTAAAATGAGCTTAATTCTTGACATATGATGATTTCTCATAATCCGGAACTAGCCGGCTCACTCCAGCACCAGCAACTATTCATCTTTTGAGTGCTGATGGATCTTCAGTGAGGCCAATTGTTCCTCCATCGTCCTTTATAACAGCATTTGACTGTTCATGTGTTTGAGCTATTGCCATGGCTGAGAACAGTCAGTTTGATTTGTGGACAACAAAGTTTCCTGCCGAGAACTCTCTCGCGGCATCTGGGTGATGCGTTTCAAGTGATAACATGTCTTTGAGGTGTATACAAAGCCAACGAGCATAATGCACATTCTTGTTGACAAAGAAATACGGTATCAGCTCTGTCAGGGCTTCACAGTAGAGACCAAAATTCGCTTCTCAGAAAGACAGAATTAGCGTAAATATGGACAGTTCCACTGTCAACAACAAGTACCAACACACCAACACTGAAACTGGGGACTCTGTTGTTTGCGAATTTCACACCAGTCTTCTAGATTCAACAGATCAATTGACTTCTTGACAGCCTCTTTAGTGTATTCCGTTTAAGCTGCTGTCAAGAGCTTGAAGAGACTGCAGGCTGTCATCTGGTGTGCCTGACGTGCCATTGTGACACTAGAGACTGACAAGAACGAGTATACTGTACTTTGAGATGCAACACCAGACTCAACGAGAGCACCTGTCCACCCACTACACTAAAGTAGTGTTCGCATGGACCTCAGGGCAGCCATATTAATATGCAGACCACCAAACATGAGAACAAACTTCTCTTCATCATAGAACTCTGGCCACTGCCGCTGAATCTGCTTACCTACTGCATAAATTGGAGGATCTGCAGTTATGGTAGGTACTTGTTCTGAGATGAGCAAAGCCACCGTTTCCTTAATTTTTGCCATCACATGTTTTATTCATCTCTAAGGAGAGGCATCAAGGATGTTTACTTCAAATTGTGAATTTCTCTTTTTTGATGCATGGTAGGAGGGCCATGTCACATGTACAGTGTCATTCACGTCTTCAGTGACTTACGCCTTTTCAAGTCATATTCATGTGTCAAAACTGGTTTCAGTAAAGTGAGTGTTGAGGAGAAATCCGGAGACACAGTAACAGCCGGTCTAGGATTTTTTTCGGTGAAGTGAGCTGGAGGAATATTAGTGAACGACTCGGGAAGCTCCGGGATTGTTTTTATCTTACCAATTTGAATTTGTAATGGTATTAGTAACTGACCTTTGTTATCTGAGCTGGGATGTTGGAAAACGGAAATGCTTGTCCCATGGAACGATGTCTGAGCTGTTGTGGAAGTTGGATCATGGTCAGTGTTGTCCACGGCAGCCGTTGTGAATAACTCTTTCCTTAAGACAAGAGGGCATACTACACCATATTCAACATACCTGGTGATCAAAGCATCCCCTAGTTGCGCTGATATTTCTAGCACCCTGTCATATGAAGTACTAAGGCCATTGCCTTGCAACATTTCAAAAAGATGTTTCTTCCTCGTCTTTGCTAAGGCAGACAAACCATCATTAACAAAAAATGGTGTTTCTGGGTTTTTTGAATGCCTGTAACATGCTGCTGCTTCGTTGATCCTAGCACCACAGTTAGACTGGATTTGGATGCACCAAACTGCAACTGTGATTTAATGTCAGCTCCGTGCTCAATCACGAAGATAAACTGGAGAAGTGTTTAAGGACTGATTCAGGAAATCCTTTTTGTAAACTTCCATCAAATTTGAACTTGTGAGCGAGCATGCTCCTGCGTATGATCTTTGCAGCTTTAGCAAGAAATCTCTCTTCAGTGTAGTCACCTGCATTACCTAAAACAAAACCAATATCTTTATGAAAAGCAAGGAGTACATCTCCGCCCCTTGTGATGAGCTTCTTATTCAGGCACTTGTATCATTAATTTGTCTTTCAGCCTGGAGGAGTTGACATTTGGTCCTTCAATCCCAATTGCTCAAGTCGCTGTTTATACGGTGTAGTCAACCCTTCAAGCTTGAATATTACTGGATCAGTGCCCCCACCAACAGATTTTGTTTTATTTATATATGCAACTAGTTCAGAAAATTCTATAGCTTTGATTTCGTGGTCATGCGGTGTTATATTTTCGTTCCCCTGAGATTGTTTCCTGAAATGAGCCCTCTCCCTGTCGTACAAAGCCACCAGACAAGCAGGATGATACTTTAATTCCAGGGCCACAACATCTCCTCCACTGAGCATCGCCAACAGTCTTCCGTCCCCAGATTTCGTGCACAGTCATTCAGTCTATCATTCAGTTGTACTATCATGGCTTGTCTGAACGATGAAACAGGTTCCCGTTTCTCACAAAGAAGCATTCTAAAACATTTGACTTAGTTCTCGGCCCTGTTTTTTGTCGTTCTCTGCTTGTTTCAGTTGTTGCTGTTCTTCTTCTCTCCCTTTCCAGCTTTGTATTGTTAAACTTGAGTCTACCGCTTTGACGATGTTTTGCCTTGCACCTTCTCAAAGTTGCTACAGTACCGTCACCTTCGTCTAATCGGACAGGATCAGGCATGATTGGTAAAGCATTCATAGCTTTGAACTGATGGGCATTTTTTGCAATCATACTATAGCCATCTTGTTCTGTACTATATGAAACTGGAGGGCATTTAAGATCTTCCTTTTTGTCCAGTTGACAAAGACAGCATTTGTTCCAATCTGTTCGCGCCTTGGACGAAGAATCTTCAATGTCAGCCATTTCAAGAATATTTAGTAATATACCATTAAAGGCCGAGGGTTTATCCTTTTGCCACCTTAATTGTAAGCACTTTCTTGTATGGAATACAACTATGTTCATGCATTAAATTGCACTATACTTAGCCCGATCGTTCATGCAGAGTCTCTCAAGTCCCGTGCGATCTGTACATCATCCAGATAATTAAAGCCCCATCATCCTTGGCTCGGCTCTCCCGCGCTGGCACATCCTGTCAGTTCAGGTGCGGATATTTAACTGACATGGGGGCTAATTAGATATTTGAGACACTTAACTGTAGTGCTTTACAGAAGTTGACACTGAACTCAATGCTGAGTTTCACAGAAGTGTTGTCACCAGTGTGCCCTGGTAGTGCATGGTATTCACTTATACAATTACCATTACAGGTTGATTTTCAGGTGGCTAACGTTAATTTTATCACAACTAACCTTTGATGAGTCCCTGTGCAAAATTTGGTGCTTGTGTCACAAAGTGAATGATTCCAACAAAATTTGCACTTAGCTGCCCTATTTATAGGAATGAATGGTGAGAAACTGTATGCATAAACTGTGACGCGGCCCCGACGGGATGTTCTCCCACTTCTGGTCTGACCAGCTGATCGGTTCATGTGTGGGGAATGGGATGGGTCCTTATGATGTGAGAGGGGTAAACCAGTTCTGCTGTCGGGCATTGCTGCGGATGTCATTGCACTGCACTGCGCAGTTGACCCTCTTGTGGTGTGGTGCGGTGAGGAGCGGTCCCGTCTCACTATAGAGGCTAAAGTACAAGTAAATGTGTGTGTGTGTGTGTGTGTGTGTGTGTGTGTGGATGAGTAATCTGGTGAGTGCCTAGTCCTGTCTAGGTTACCCCCCTAGGGGGAAAAAGCCAAGGAATATATAGATAAATTTTTGTTATCCTGTCAAAGCCATCACTGCTTTCAGTTGCTCAGTAGGATGACCGCGAATGGGCATCAACACCTTACATTAATTTGCAATACTCGTGTCATCTTTAGCTTGGCTTAATTGCCATCTCTCCATGTTGAATGCTGAGCTGTAACAAAGAATTAAAAGTTACACAGAAGTGTTACTGAAAGTACTGTATATAAAGTACATGCCGTCTTAGTCTGCCACTGAGTTTGTGGAAAACAGGCTACATGGGGACGAAAATTTCCTCCAAGTGGACGAACTATATTGAAAAGTTACTTACAGACTCTCGTGTATGTCTTAACGTAACTGTTTTTTAAACATATCCGTCTTACCAAATCAACACGTGTATAAAATACAGTAGATACAGTATTTCAAAAACTCACACAATGTTTACAGTCCCACAGGGAACACTCTCATATTAAATTTACATTCCTACTCCAAATGTAATCTCTCACAGATGCAACTGTTATTTTCAGTTGTGTATTTATAAGTTTTAATTCGCTTATGAATTATTAAAGGAAATAATATCACACTGTTACGGTGTGAGACCGTAACTGTTTGCCCGCTGTATAATATTCGTTATCACAGAATATTCCTTAAATAGACAGTGAGTATTGTACAGGATGTAAAAGAATTCCTCTCCACAAAAACTACAACAAATCCTGTGATAGCTCTACAGGCTTGCTCTCACCCGCTTCCCCTGTTGCTCCCCACCCCCTTTCACAGCGCGAATAAAACTCACTTTTTTCAGTGTCTGTTTATTCAGTTCACTACTGGCGTTTACATTGCGCTATATCCCATAAAAAAGGAACTGAATAAATCACCGCATCTGACTCTGCTATCGTGCTGCCTCGTGTGGAACCCGCCATCCGGTCACTCACCCGTCTCTATAAACCAGGCGGACAACAAGGATATTTTGTCATCTCTCAGGGCCTCTCCACACTGAGACCTTGTTCGTACCCAGATCTGTCCCATCATGTAGTTCTAAAACAAAGCTGAAGAACGCTCCATTTCACTGTGTCACGGTCGGTACAAACTGTCAGTGTCACCTACACCATATCTTACAGTGAGTAACAGTTTGCACAGTGCGGGGTACAATGAAAATTCATGTACTTCTTCAAACTCTTTTTCCATCCAATGTGATCGGACACTTAGCGCCAGAATATTTCCAATTCCGACCTCAGTGTGAACAGCCTTCGCTTCCTATCCGTCCTTTCGTGAACGTGTTGGATTACTGAATTTCATCACGACATACCGCAAGACGATAAAGCTACGGAAATATATTCCTAACCCATTACTGTCTAGAGTGACGAAAACGTCAGATTTTGTGCTATTTTCAAAATCTGACTCACAGGAAACCCCTAAAGAGAACCTATGAGTTTTGAGACTATGAGGCGGTAAGCGAAGGATGGTATGAGAAGCTCCACCTCCACAACATCCCGTGCACAGTACAATAAAATTAGGTGGAAAGGTTAAGAGATCCTGAACGAAGCTTCACATGCTACTGTTTTGGAAACAGCCAGCTGTACTGACGTGACACAATAGTAATTAAAATTATTTCTCTGCTTATGTAGTGAAAATGGAAGATATGGAATACAGTCAAATGACATATCTCTATGGGAACCTGACCGTCCTGACATACAGCTGAGTCAAAATAATCCAGGGACATTAAGTCTGTCCAAATAATATATATATACAAATATTTCAGTGTTCTTGTATATCTTCTGTCCAGTGGTAAACTATTCTTACTGATTTTCAATTAAGGATGCGGTCAGTACATCTTCGCAAAAATCATAAATCAAATACATACATGAAGTTCGGTGTCCATAATAATTTATACATCACAGTTCATTTTCCTGTATTATTTCTGCCGTTTGATAACTAAGCTGAAAATGTTCATTAGATGTAATCATTTATAGAAATTTCTGCTAGACGTCAGTGTTCAATCTTTTAAACACCACTGCTGTTAATTTACAGTTCTTTTATTTACAAGCTCCGATACTTGCTGCCAGCAGAAGCAATCACGGTACTATCTATACAAAAAGAATATGATATTCTATGCTTATATGCTAACATAGGCTGTTTTCATGAAACCAATCCTGGGAACATCATAGCTTTTGAGTTTATTTCGAGAAATGCAAGATGTATTTACTATTTCTGGGTAGGGTAGGCGATGTTATTTTGACTCCTTTTCTTTAAGGCACGCGTCCTGGGGTAACAGTTCTTTACTTTATTTTTGAACTTCATAATTTTGGCTTATTACATCACAGTACACGGGTTCAGTACAGAAATGTGTGCTAATTTACGCACTCGGGAAGCAGAAATCAAAGCTCCTTATCTCTGTGTTAACTTTCTCCTTGACCTCCGACTTAAGTTATGTTTGACAGAGAAACTGAAAGCAAGTAGAAACTTGGGATAAAGTCAAGGTTTTACCTGGTCATTGGACTCCTGGGAGTATTTCGCACCTTTGCTTTAAAATGTAAGGACAGAATGCCGAGATAAAAAACGACCATGTGTGACATAGGACTGAATGAGCATCCCTGCGATTAGATTTTTGTGAACTGCCATTTTATCCAAGTAAAAATTCAGTGCCACCTTTTCGCCCATGTCTCTGGCCCTCTCTTACGCATTTTTCTGCAGTCTTGTCACGCTGACCATTGCTGAAACAACTACTCATGAAATCACTCGTTAAGTATTCTAGCCAGTTGATCAGTTGCTGATCATTTACTAGCCTCATTAAAAAGGAGGAAGTTTCCTTTGGCTTAAAATGCTCAGTTAGCATATGATATTTACGTCAGCTTGGCACGAACCAAATACTTTAACAGTTTTTCCATTCCACTGCTTATCCAATGGACCAGCTATATAATTCAGTGCTTGGCACAAAGGCTGTGGGGAGGGTCCCCTTAATTACGCTATTGTTGTAAATTAATGAATCACTTAATCTATAAAATGGGTATTCCTGGCGTCGAGCCTGTTACGACAATTAGTCATTGTGCAGTAGAAAATTAAGATAAAACTATACTTGAATTACCTATATCCAGTAAGAAAAAAAAACATCCAGCATAAATCACGCGCAGACGGTAACAAGAAGAAAAATCCCAAAAGAATAAATAAATGAGGAAGGTCGACCTCCATCAAGGAGATGGAGCCCCTTCTCGCACGATACGTAATTTCTAAGAGCATGTAGGCTAGGTAGTACTACAAGTCCCTTCCCATTCCCGATGCCCAGGAAGCCAGTGAGGGGAAAGGCCTCCAAGTGTGGTGTTTTCGTCGGCTTACGATTTTTTTTTTTTGTACAGTTTTCTTACTGATAAGTCATGAGTAGTACACCTCAGTAATCTCCTTAATATTGTTAGCATCTCTTTATGACCAAAACATGTTGCTTAAATAACATACAAGACAATATGAGCAAGTGATATGTAGAAATAAATTGGCAAGGAAGAAGTGCTGGAGAGCCTCCTTGACGAACGAAAATAAGGTCTCAAGGCTGTGGTCTACTTCAGTGAACACAGAAAACTATTTCACTGCCTCTTCGATCGGCTGGTGATTGAAATGGTTCAGGTCTTCCCCTTTAATTCACGAGAGAGGCGCAGGTATGCCACCTATATTCCTATACCGATTTGACCGAAGAGCAAAAACTGATCTGACAGAGTGCTCTTGCGAGAATATATTAGGAGTTAAAGTACTTCATCCCTGGAACTCTGGCGTGTTCATTTGCTCAACTTTTCTTCTTCAGTAGTATTTTATTCAACTTTATGGTACTTCTGGTAATGACAGCGGTAATGAAGGTCAAATTTAACATCCCGCCCATTTTGAAAAGTCTCTCCTGAACTGATTTCTGGTAGTAAAATGAATACGTTAAAAAATCACCGTACAGAAGGGGTAAGTACAGTATCGTATATCTTTGTTAAATAGGTCGGGCGAACGCTTATAGGCAGCCTCCCTAACGTCAGGAACAAACCCCAAGAGTCCTTGGCAGAGATAAAGAAACCAATCACCAAAAAGCTTCCTAAAATGAGCCTCTCCTGACGAGCGACTAGAGCTTCGATTACTCTTGAGGCGCAGGTTTGTGTTGGAGCCCCATTTATCGAGTCATTATTGTGCACTTGAGTAATTTATTGAATTTAATACTCTTGTGCTGAGTCTTTGCGGTGAACGCTGATAATAAGGCCCTCTCCCACTTCGGCGGAAGTGGGGAAGATAAAAGTCACGATGTGTCAAAAATCCCTAATCGTGGGTATTCGTGATCAAAATCTTGTCCATTCGTGGCATGTCGCCGATACGTCGCACGAGGTGGAAATTTGTCGTTGGGGGCCACGACGTTTTCATGCTGCATGAAAACGTCGTGGCCCTCCACGATCTTGTAAAATTTCGCAGATTAGTCATTGACAACAAGGCGACGCCTCGGCAACGTCGGCGATTACCTGGCGTATAAACCGTGTATGATCGCCGACATCGGCGAGGCATCGGCGGTGAAAAAAACCGTTGAGATGTCGTACGGTCATACGGCGAAGCGTCGGCAATGTATCGGCATTGCATCAGTGAGGTTAATACGACATAGCCTACGTAAACCGTATGATACGTACTGGGTTGTGCCGATACTGCGCCGACATGTAGGCGAACTCAGAGGAATAACGTCGTGCCTCTTCCGCTGATGCATTCGCCAACACATCGACGATACATCGTCGACAGCACGCCGCCGTTGTACCTTTATCGCCGTTGAATCGTCGTAAAAAAAACCGTTAAGGCCCTCTCCCACTTCGGCGAAAGTGTGGAAGAAAAAGTCACGATGTGTCAAAAATCCCTAATCGTGGGTATTCGTGATCAAAATCTTGTCCCTTCGTGGCATGGCGCCGATACGTCGCACGAGGTGGAAATTTGTCGGGGGGGGGCCACGACGTTTTCATGCTGCATGAAAACGTCATGGCCTTCCACGATTTTGTAAAATTTCGCAGATTAGTCATTGATAACAAGGCGACGCCTCGGCGACGTCAGCGATAACCCGGCGTATAAACCGCGTATGATCGCCGACATCGGCGAGGCGTCGACGGTGAAAAAAACCGTTGAGATGTCATACGGTCATACGGCGAAGCGTCGGCAATGTATCGGCGATGCATCGGTGAGGTTAATACGACATAGCCTACGTAAACCGTACGATACGTACCGGGTTGTGCGACAGTAATATTTCATCTTATGAATGTCGGTGATATATCGCCGACATTTCGCGGATGAACCGTCGATTAATCGCCTTAAATACGCCGATGACGGCGAGGCACCTGCGATGGCCTCAGCGTTTTGTCTGCGAGGTGCGTGCGATGCATTCGCCGACACATCGACGATACATCGTCGACAGCACGCCGCCGATGTACCTTTATCGCCGTTGAGTCGCCATAAAAAAAAACGTTAAAATTTGAATTTAGAATAATGCTTGTGCATTACGCCGACATATCGGCGATATGTCGGCGTAATGCACAAGCATTATTCTAAATTCAAATTTTAACGTTTTTTTTTATGGCGACTCAATGGCGAAAAAGGTACAATGGCGGCGTGCTGTCGACGATGTATAGTCGATGTGTCGGCGAATGCATCGCACGCACCTCGCAGACAAAACGCCGAGGCCATCGCAGGTGCCTCGCCGTCATCGGCGTATTTAAGGCGATTAATCGACGGTTCATCCGCGAAATGTCGGCGATATATCACCGACATTCATAAGATGAAATATTACTGTCGCACAACCCGGTACATATCGTACGGTTTACGTAGGCTATGTCGTATTAACCTCACCGATGCATCGCCGATACATTGCCGACGCTTCGCCATATGACCGTATGACATCTCAACGTTTTTTTTCACCGCCGATGCCTCGCCGATGTCGGCGATCATACGCGGTTTATACGCAGGGTAATCGCCGACGTCGCCGAGGCGTCGCCTTGTTGTTTACGACTAATCTGCGAAATTTTACAAAATCGTGGAGGGCCACGACGTTTTCATGCAGCATGAAAACGTCGTGGTCCCCCACGACAAATTTCCACCTCGTGCGACGTATCGGCGCCATGCCACGAATGGACAAGATTTTGATGACGAATACCCATGATTAGGGATTTTTGACACATCGTGACTTTATCTTCCACACTTTCGCCGAAGTGGGAGAGGGCCTTTAAAATTTGAATTTAGAATAATGCTTGCGCATTACGCCGACATATGGGCGATATGTCGGCTACTAGTCGCCGGTTATATCGTATACTCCGCCGAGGTGTCGGCGTTTTGTCGTACTGGTGTCGCCGGTATTACGCCGACACAACGATTCTTGGTCAGAGTCGTCGACACATCACCGACTTCGGCCACGATTTTCATCGTGGCTTCATCGTGCCTATTTACGCCGAAGTGGGAGAGGGCCTATACTTAGCAAAATGTGGAGGTTATGCAGATATTAACCTATTCCGGTGCAATGACTAATTTCATGCTTGCAACTGCTTGGAAACTTTATTCAACTTAGTGAAGATATGTTGATAATACGGTTGAAAATATTTTATATTATTCCCGTCGGTACGATTATATATATTCATAGTTATTCTTCCATTGTTTCAAAATTTTATACAGTTTGAGAAAGACCTTTCGAAGCGAGGGAGTTTAATTAACATTTCTCCAGTTTTTTTTTTTTTTTTTTTTTTTTTAGCACGAATACATAATTTCTTCGAAAGAATGCGATTGAAAAGAATAAAATTATGAGTACCAGGAAAGAGTTTATATAATTCAGAATCAGAGACATTCATTTCTTCTGAAGACATAATCTTCATTATGTTGTTGCCCCTCCAGACGATTTTATTCAGCATGGGTGAGCTTATTCAAAATGAATAGGTGAGATACCCCTTCCTTAGTCCTTTCAGTACGAGAGGGGTTGCTAAGCTGAATGAAAATTATCTAGATGTAGCAAGAATGAATTATAAAATGACATTATCGTCCTGAAATGGTTAAATATAAGATGCATTGTAAGGTAGAACTCCAATTCTAAGTTTCACTATTTGTAACACCATTCACACAAAGGCTCGAATAAGATTCTTCTTCCTCATTCTTCTTCTTTATCTGATTCACACTTTTGGTTGGCAGCTCTTGAGCATCTCCTCTGCCGTCTTGTCTGCCTTGTCCTTTTCCGGCTCACCCACTTCTCTCTTTTCTTGCTCCACATCATCGCTCCGTCTAAATCAATGTCTCCCTGAAAGCCCTCACTCCCCTCACTAACTCTGCAAGGTAAGTAGGAGAACAGGCAGCGCCGTTCCCACTGAACTCTGGTAATCGAAAATGAAATTTTATTTTTACGAAGCTTATGCTGAAGATTATTATACTATTAAACAATGTTTTACCTTAATATATATTGCAGATTTCAATGCAAGTGAGAGCACCGATAATACGTATGAAATCGAAATTAATAGATTCTGTTATATACCTTGCTCCCTGTATGCTATTTTAACTATACTTTCTTTAATTTAACGACCTAAAATTGCCATATCTCCATACTGATTGTTAGGCTGTAACAATAGATTAACACTATGAACTGATGCCAGTCGTGAAGATGTGCAGTGGAAATAATGCGAACCATGCCTTTTTCTGCCACTGAGTTGCCTGAAATAAGCTGCAAAAGGATGAAAATCTGGGCAACGTTCGGGTGAAAAGAGCATAATTCCACTTCATTCTCAGTAAATGTTCGTACCAGCATTGTCTTGCCTCTGACACCTTCGATATATATCTCTCCTCATTCTCTCATTTCTTCATTTCGCAGTCTCTTCTTAAAATTAAATGTTTATCATCCATCTCAACACATTCCAACTTTATTTATTTCTGTCTTATTTAATAATTGCTTGACACAAATTGTATGATCGTATAAATATGACTATAAACGAAAGAAAATAGCCCCTTTCACTGGCCCCATACTGAAGAGAGGATAAATCAATGTATTCTCGTTTCTCAAGGTGACATTTCCTTGGATGACATTTTACGGGATATTTTGATCAGGGTGTTGCATCCCTTGTCAATGACATTTGTATCTATATTTGCTCAGGAATCGGAGAGTAGTTAGTGTCCTCGTTTGCTTATTCCTTGCACTTTAAATGTTTGAGTATTCCTCCCCCCCCCCTCTGTCTGTCTGTCTGTCTGTCTGTCTCTCTCTCTCTCTCTCTCTCTCTCTCTCTCTCTCTCTCTTCTCGTCACAGAATGTATTACCCTCACCCTGACCCACCATCCACCGTCTTCCCAGCCCAGTCTGCAATATCTTCGCCACCCACTTCACTCATTTCTGTTGACGATGCTAAAAGATCAGAATCAACACACCTCAAAATCTATTCATCCACTAGGACTGAGTTGCTGCACGTACATTCATAGGTATTACCTGAAACGATTATACTAAACTGAAGCGATAAGATAAACCCAAAAGGAATCTGAAGGGACTGGAATGGCCTATGCTGTTATATGTCCAAAGCCATTGCGCTGATGAGGCTGATTTTAGGCACAGTCATTCATAATCATGGTTGAATCAGTCTGTGTACTAAATCAACTTCACGAACCTGACGTGAGGCGAAAAGACCATTGTAAGTTGAAGTGTCCTAAATTGATCTACTTGGGTCTGAAGATAAACTACAATACAGTGGATCTAAAGTCACTTGAATTGATGTGATTTGACGAAGTGATCTAATGGTCCCGACTAGATATGAAAGCCCTGAATGGAACTGACTGGATCTAATTGGTCCTGAATGACTGGCACCGATGTGACTATTTGAATACATGTGTAAAACTTGACTGGACCTAAAAGACCTAAATGAACTTAACTGGACCGGAACAGTCGTAAGTGGATTTGAATTTCCTTAAACTGGCTGGAAATGGCTTGACAAGGTTGAATAAACCCGAAGGCTGGACTGGACTATAAATGGCACTGGCAAACCAGGATCTGAATGGACACACACACACACACACACACACACACACACACACACACACACACACACACACACACACACACACACACACACACACACACACACACACACACACACACACACACACACACACACACACACACACACACACACACACACACACACACACACACACACACACACACACACACACACACACACACACACACACACACACACACACACACACACACACACACACACACACACACACACACACACACACACACACACACACACACACACACACACACACACACACACACACACACACACACACACACACACACACACACACACACACACACACACACACACACACACACACACACACACACACACACACACACACACACACACACACACACACACACACACACACACACACACACACACACACACACACACACACACACACACACACACACACACACACACACACACACACACACACACACACACACACACACACACACACACACACACACACACACACACACACACACACACACACACACACACACACACACACACACACACACACACACACACACACACACACACACACACACACACACACACACACACACACACACACACACACACACACACACACACACACACACACACACACACACACACACACACACACACACACACACACACACACACACACACACACACACACACACACACACACACACACACACACACACACACACACACACACACACACACACACACACACACACACACACACACACACACACACACACACACACACACACACACACACACACACACACACACACACACACACACACACACACACACACACACACACACACACACACACACACACACACACACACACACACACATATTGCTATAGCCCCATCATATTACCCTGCCATCATTACGGGTGTAGGCAGCGCTGTGTTCCCTTCACCGGGGAGGCCAAGAGTGCAAGAACGGACAGGTGGTACTTCAACTCCCACCAGCTTTACACTTGCTATCACCGCCAGAGGCACCACTGGAACATCCTACTTACCTTTTATTGCTTCAGAATTTTCTCTGCCATGCTGAGCACAGAAGCTTTTAGCCCCTTCACTCAGATAACACCACTTTGAAGCCTACTCTTGCTGTTACTAGACGGTTTTACTCAGAGCGGTTTTTACCATCACTCAAGTATAATAGTTTTGAATTACTCCTAAAAGGGATGCTTTTACCATAACAAAAAACTTGTACCATTTTTCATATCATGAAGATACAGCTACGAATTTAAGAGAGCAACGAGCTAGTTAGATTAAATGGACACTCGTCTTTTTGTTGTTGGCTCTAAGGGGTTGCAGACTATTTAGGTTAGCTTAGGATAACCACGTACTGGATAGGTGCTAAGTGAAGGCTGTTTCCAGTCATACCAGATCGAAAAATTTCTCCCCAGCAACTTAAAAGAGACAACAATGATGAAATAGGACATATGTCATCTAAGAGCAGGAGTAAAAAAAAATGCTACGGTCTACTAGGAAGGAAAAACGGTACAAAGTGACAGTAGTGCACTGTACTGTAACATCAATATTAATTTTGCCTAGTCGTGAAAACAAGAGAGTACAGATATTTTGAATGCATGTTTGTGTTCTGATTATTCACTGTCTCACACTTGCCATTCATTTATGCTGTTCATTAGAAGTTCCGGTACGCAGTTACGAGTATAATTATGAAGCATTCCCAGAACTTTACGGAAAATGTTTAAACTGAGATTTGGAAACACAGTGCATGTTAACCACTTGCAGGGAAAAAGTTATAATTCTCGATATGGCTTACTAAATGAAAACCTGCCTCAAAAGAAAATAAATAGTAAGTGAAGAATCTAGGACGGTAGATGGAGAGATGTCCGGTTTTAAACTACCGAGTAAGTGACTGATATACTGTACTACAAAATAATTTCAAAAATGTGATTTAGTATATCTGGTCTTGGTTAACACCTTGATTCAGAGCAACTGCTTACTGGCACTGTTGGTTACTTCTAGACAGTTTCCTTCAATCCAGGAGATTCAACTAGTAGCGAATGGGTTACTCAATGTTATTAACTCCGCCTGTCCAAAAAGGTATTTTCTAACCTGCACATAACCGGTTGATGAGACGAAGAAGAATATACTATTAAACGCCATCGTAGTGAATGATTTAAGTCTTCATGGCACTCCAACTAGACCCACAGCGAAAAAAAAAAAGTCATAGAGTTCAATTAAATATTACTGAAAATAGTTTAATAAGTATGATTCAAGAGTTGAGCATTGTTAGATGAATTATTTTGCTGACTTATTCGTGCCATTTCAAGATTATTTTACATATATTGTTCAGGAAAGTCCCCTAGTGCATGGGTTAACTGGAAGTATTTTCAACCCCTCGTATAAAAACATATTTCCTTAAACTAAATGAAATTGCTTGAAGACACAACAATTAAAAAAAAAAAAATCAACGGTGCCAAAGGGTTATGATTTCATGGTGATTCAGTTCGACCTTAACCAAGGAGAGAGAAGAAGACGGTTTATAAGACGTTTTAAACTTTACTGGAATACATCATCCTTTCATCATCCAATCACCACCCCTTTTAAAATAATTTTCGCGCCCCGTCAGGAGTGTAGGAATTCAGGGTTAGGTCACTCATTCCCGACATTTAAGGAGAGAACGAAAAGCCTCTCGGCCCCTGAGTGGCATTATGTAAGCAATAAACCCCAATCACTCTTTCGATGTAAACACTTTCGAGCTGCATCCGGCTGGAGAGCCTTAACCCACCAGTCATCGATTGGTGTATAGTCACCAACAAACATAGTTAATGGTATACTGAGATATGAAATCTAGCACTACATATAATGAGTGAACAGTGGGTGACCCCCATCTGCTGAAGTATTAACGACGATAGTTGTACAAGTTCGATTTATGAGTTGACTATGGTTAGCCCCTTAATTGTGATGTTTGTTGTATCATTTTTATTATCTCCAAAGAATCCACTTCCATCCAGGAGAGTCTGCTAGTAGTGAATGTGTTACTGAAAACTATATTTTCATCTCTCGAGCGAAGAAAGGCTCTCCCAAGTTGAATATAAATTTTTTTAAGATGGCAAGAATAAAATAGATTATTAGGTCTTTACAGTAAAATGCAAAGGCATCATGACATTCCAGTTCGACTTTCACCAAATATTTCCTTGCGCATTGTACTCCAAATGGCCCTCTCAGGACACTTGGTAGCACCTCTTGTTGACCTAGCCCCTCCCTCCCCCGGCTGTAACTCACGCAGGCAATGCTTGTGGAAACATTCTCGAGATGCATCGCGGCCATTTTTGTGATATACGTGTTTTGGAACCCGGATATGCCGAGCGCTACAAGCAGGCCCGCAAATGTATCCGAGTGGGGGTGCAGGTAGGGATTATTACCTTCGCCAAGGAGGTTATGTTTTCACCCCTGTCCGTTTGTTTGTTGGTTGGTTGGTTTGTGAGCAAGATTACACAAAAACTACAGGACGGATTTCCACGAAACTTGGTAGAAGAATGGGCCTTGGCCCAGAGTAGACTCCATTTAATTTTGGTGCCTATCCGGATAAAGGTGAGGATCCATTTTTTTTCTCTCTCTCTCTTTCTTTAACGTTGCGAGATAGGGCGTTTTTCGACATTTTCGTAAATTTTTCAGTGAATGTTGCATGGATATTGATGGCGGAGGTATGCCCTCTACTGAATGCCATTCTAGTTTTCATTGTTTTCAAAGTCGCTTCTACTGTGAGGCTTCATTTTCGCTTCTTATAACAAGGTGTTCTTAGTAGCGAATAAAATTGATTGAGGATTAGCGTCATCAGCTTCACCTAACCCTGGGATAGTCACTGATTTTCGTCACGCGATAAGAGTAATAAAGTGCGATTTCTTTGTCTGTCACTCAACCTACTTTCCTACCTATCTGCCTGCTTACCTGTCTGCCTACCTTTCTATCTATCAGTATACTTACTTAGCAGCCTACCTACATTATATCTCTATTTTTCTATCTATCATCCCATCTATCTCTTTAAATATACCTACTTACCAACCTACCTATATCTATCTATCTATCTGTCCATCCATCTGTCTAACTATGTACTTACCTGCCTAGCTACTTGTCTAATTATATATCTGTCTGTCAATATACCTATTTATCAACTTACCTACCTACTTACTTATGCCTATCTGTCTGTGTCTATCTATCTGTCTGTCTACCAACGTATTTATCTATCTATAAAATCACCACCACATACTCACATTCTTGCATCCACCTAAACATCTCCAGTACATTTCCCTCTCATTGTTCTATTATTTCATCCACATTAACACCCCAGGCGACACTTATACACTCGTAACCACATTCCGTATTCCTACACAGCCGCCATCTCTCTCTCTCTCTCTCTCTCTCTCGTTATGTTACATGCAAAAACTGACTGATTCTGTTACCGTAATTTTTCTGAACTATATTTTATTTTCGTTGTTACCTGACACAACTCATAATCCCGTGGCATGATGATGACTGAAGTTTGTTTTGAATATTTATTGAGAATTCAAAAACGGCAGATAAAAATTTTTGAGACGAAAGAAATATACACTTTTCATTTTCTGCGGACATATGATGTAATGTAATCAGTGTGCCAGCTGAAAAAGTCGTTTGTACACTTTTGCTTGCTCACTGGTACTGCGGCTGAAAGCATGAAAAAGCAGACTTATTTGCTCATATTTACTTACCCTCCTAGCTGCCGTATTTATCATGTAGCCTACGCGTATACAAAAGCAAGCCTGATTCATCCAGACTTAGGCCATCCTTAATACTCTTATTTTACCCCGCTTCCCTCTTCATTCCAAAGTTATGGATTATTTACAGCGAGTCGTTTGCCATTACCACTTCATTCCACTTTACTCTGTTCTGTATACTCCTGTCACCTTAACGGCTGCCCAGTTTATTAAGACTCAGAAATTTATGCCTTACCATCCATTCACCTCTTTCTGCCTCACCATCCTTCCACCTCTTTCTGCCTCATCATCCTTTCACCTCTTTTGCCTCACCATCCTTCCACCTTCCTGCCTCACCATCCTTCCACTTCTTTCTGCCTCGTCTTCCATCCACTTCTTTCTTGACCTCCTCCTTCCTCTCTTTCCGATCAACGAACCCGCTGTCAATCTTTCATCATCCATTGTCCCCCTGAGACCATTCTAATATCTGTCTTTTCCATCTCGCTGCGTCTACTTCCACACGTTTTCTTTTTTTCTCCCTCTCTGTCATTTTTCAGTGTATCGAACCATTTCCCCGATTAAATTATTCTTAAATGCCTTTTTCCAATATTTTCATCCTTTTTTTGGCCCCAGCCGTAAAGAATCGAGAAACAATGAATATGTTTTCCAGTTAAAGGCACTCAAGTCGTTCCATACCATGACTTATTTTCCATTTTAATCAAGTTCCTACGAGTTGAATTTATTCAGTTTCGGGAGTACCTTTGGCTTTAGAAAGGATGCATGATTAGCTAAAGCTGTCTCCACTGCTTTGAAAAGTATCCCTCAAGTTTAATAGACTTTGATATTGTAGTAGTAGCAGCAGTCATTGAAGGTCTATGCTCATCTGGTTGTGAATCCGTGGATGCAGGCCAAAAGCCTACCTTCTTCCGAAATACGTATCGTTCTTTCGGGAGATAGAAAATGGCTTGATGAACGTTTGTAACACCGAGCAGCTCAACCTCCTGGCCGTATCGGTACCGCTGTGTGAAGGCGTACCTCTCCAGCGCCTGCTTTGATATGGTAAAAATTATATAAAAAAGACTTTTTTCTGACTGGAGGAGTTAAACCAAGCAAGCAGAGCCAGAAGTAAAGTCAGGAAGGTCTGTGGATGACACTATTTGATAATTCAGCTCTGTACACAAAACTCATCAGTAAAACAAACCTGAGGCAAAGAGAACTCATCATGCCTTCACGGTAGCAACCCCGTCAACCCGTGGATTCTCTTTTTCCACCAAACAGTTTTATGTAACTTAAAGGGGCCTCCTTAGAATAAGAGAAGCTCAGAACAGTGTCTATTTGCCTTTTGGAGTTATTCCTGCCATCATCAGGTAATTTTGTGCAGTTAAGATAATACCTCCCACAAAGAAGGGATTAAACACACACACACACACACACACACACACACACACACACACACACACACACACACACACACACACACACACACACACACACACACACACACACACACACACACACACACACACACACACACACACACACACACACACACACACACACACACACACACACACACACACACACACACACACACACAAAATTATAATCCATTACACAAAATCATTTGAGCGAGCAAAAAATGACATGGTAATCGGATTCAGTTAGGGTGATAATTAGATTCATAAAGGGAATATCTTATCCTGTAGAGAATAACTTTTGCAACAGATTATGCAATTAAGTATGAGTAATTAGAATATATTGGAACACTCCCGGAGATCGGACTTGGGATGTGATGTATTGCGTCAGTACCAACGTCAGTCAGCGTTAAACGCTTCCATAATTAGGGCTTGTGAGGCAGAATCAAAGGAATTAAATCCTCTAAAGTGTCACTGATTACCTGGAAATGAATCTTGACGTTTCATTCACCTTTAGTCTAGCCATTTATGGAGGGAGAGGCTATGATAGGTTAATATTCTTAATATTTAATTTTGTTGTCTAAGATAGTAAAGAAAGTAGGATAATGATCATTAATTACCTTCATCCGATTCCATTTGCAAACCCAAAGCATGGTAAGGTAAGGCCCAGAAGGCAAGCAAAGAGAAAGCACGATACAGAGAGAACTAACTGACAGCAATCCAATGAAATAAGCTACACACTCATTCCCTGAACACTCATGCCACTGGATACTGAATCCATCTCACAGCATAATCATCCACCTCCAACTGGTACAACCTCTTGTCAGTTCCTGTGCCTCCTCAACTTCCATACCTCCCTTTTTTCACACAGTCATCATATCTAACTTTCTTCTTGACTTGCCACACTTCCTTCATCCGTCAGTAGCATCCATACACATTTTGCAACAATTTGATTATGACCATCCTCTCTACACGAACACAATCTAAGCACACCCTCTTCAGCTTTACTGTCCAAGGATTGCTTTATGTCACGCATATCACGATTAACATCGTTTCTTATCGTATTCACTCTTCGCATCCCACACACGCTTCTCAATAACCCCAACTCCAGTGCTTTAATTCTTGACCTTTCGTTTCCATACAGCACCGAAGTCTCACACCTGTATGTTAATATGGGTACTAAAACTCATTCACTTACTTTTCCCGCACCCGCAAGACTCAGACCTCAGTTTCGTATCAAGGCCTTCATAGCACCAACCAGTTTCCTTCCCTGTGCCAATGTGCTTTTAACTTCCTCTTCACAGTCACCTCTCTTTTTCCTGTCATTGCACTCACGTACTCAAACTCTCTCAGGATTCCAGGTCTCTCTCCTCGCACCAGCACATCACACTGAAAATCACCATCTCTTTCATCTTAAGAAAACACAGATTACTACAGTATTTATTTGTATGTTCTGCACCATTAAAAGAATATGTATACAATAGACACATAATGACTGTCAGGCGAAGCCAATACAGGTAAAGAGGTAAAGAGACGTGTAAATAATCTTACGAACATAAGTGAGAACCAAAATAAGCAGATGTAAAAGTATATAGTGCTTTATTGGAAATGAGCACACAATATCATGTATTTTCTATAAAGTTATAGTAATGTATATACAGTATATATATATATATATATATATATATATATATATATATATATATATATATATATATATATATATATATATATATAGATAGATAGATAGATAGATAGATGGATGTAAAATCATCACATCATCATCCATTGTAAGACCACTGCTGAACAAAAGCCTCTCCCAACATTCTCAAGGAATTTCTTGACCTATCCAATCTCTGTCATGTTTTGCCAGCAAAGTTTTCTATCTCATCTGTACACCTCCTGTCTGGCTTTTTCTGTTATGCTTGCAATCTCCTGGGGTCAAGTCAGTCATCCTCTTGCTCCATTGGTTATCCCATTATTCTTGCTACATGTCCTACCCACCTCAATTACCGTTCTTTTATAACTTAAATGATGTCTTTGACTTTTAGATGCTTCCTATCCCAAGATGATCTCTTCCTTTCTCATAGATATTCTAGACACTGAACATTCCATTGCTCGTTGAGAACGGACTAGTTTATTTTCCATTGATTTTGCAATTTTCTAGGTCACACAACCGTACGTCATAGCAGGAATTATACATTCGTTTTATATTTTCGTTTCAAACATACTGGCAAGCTACTTCTCATGATGTTTCTATGTTTATCGAAAGCCTTCCATCTAATTGTAATGCGTCTTCTTATTTCGTTTTCATGGTCTTTCATTGGTTTTAGTATTTGCCCCAGGGAATTGTACTCCTCAACTTCAAGAATTTCTTAATATATTTTGATAATGCGTTTTGGTATACAAGGACTAAATACCACTTTCGCTCTCGTTCATCTTTAGTCCTATTTTGAGACTTTCCTACTTACGCATAGGTAATTTAACATTTCTTTCAATGTTTCTGCTGTTTCCTTGTTAGGACAAGGCCATCTGCAAATCTGAAATCGTTTAATTTTTTTCCACCTGTTTGCTTTGTACTCCCTTCTAGCTTTCTGAAAACTTTATATATGTATATAAATATAAATATAAATAAATCAATAAATCAATATATATATATATATATATATATATATATATATATATATATATATATATATATATATATATATATATATATATATATATATATATATGTACAGTACATACATAAATACATCATGCAATCCTTCGTTGTATATATATAAATACATGCATAAATACATCATCCAATCCTTCATTGCCCATGAGGAGCGTCGGAGCCCGAGGCAAGGCAGTTGGTCCCGACATTTAAGATAAGAGTGACCAGCCTCGCTCATCCCTGAGTGGCATTACTTGAGCAATCAACCCCAACAACCCCATGGATATAAACCTTCACTGGCTCAATCCGATTGGAGCGCAATAATTACCCACTAAACCATCAGGCGCAAAAATTTGGTTATGTGGTTACCACCAAGCATAGTAAATGGCTTCCTGGTGTACAGGAAACCATCTGGCTTGTCACTCAGTGTAGAGTCACCCACAGGCAGAAGGAAGAGGAAAGAATGAAGAAAAGAAAGACAGAAGAGGGAGTGTAAAGTCACCCATAGACAGAAGGACAAGGAAAGAATGAAGGAAAGAAAGACAGAAGAGGATGGAAAGAAAGAAGGATGGAGGAGAGGAAAGGGCAGACACCTGATAGCAGCACTACATCAAGTGAGTGGGTGGTGAGCGCCCTCACCTACCACTAAGTATATATATATATATATATATATATATATATATATATATATATATATATATATATATATATATATATATAGTGTGTGTGTGTGTGTGTGTGTGTGTGTGTGTGTGTGTATGAACTTGCTAGTACAATATCTGAGAGTAAAACAGTAGGTACAGGTGTAAGTGAGATATCGCCAGTGATGGGAAGGAGTGAAAGAATTCACAGGAGACAGGATAGGTGGAGAATGAAGAGATAAAATGTGGGGAGTGCATGGTTTTACAAGGATGATTTGGGGCTCTTCTGGGAGGTGGCCACCCTTTAAAGAAAGTGCTCATAGAGTAGTGCTTCTATACCCCCAGGGGGTGTCGAAATGGCTTCTTGGGGGTATCCAGAAAGGTATCCTGAAAAAGAAAAAGAAAAAAAAAATTGTGTATGGTAACTACGACTAACTAATCCATGTATGAATGTTATTTTGTTGAAAATATAAATAAGGGAATCTATAGAATGCAACTGTTTGTTCATTGCCATTCTGTGTCTGTCTGTCTGTCTGTCTGTCTGTCTGTCTGTCTCTGTCTCTATCTCTGTCTGTCTGTCTGTCTGTCTGTCTCTCTCTCTCTCTCTCTCTCTCTCTCTCTCTCTCTCTCTCTCTCTCTCTCTCTCTCTCTCTCAGTTTCCTGTAAAAGAGAGAGAGAGAAAGTGGAAGGAGTAACAATATTATAGAGCGGGTATCGGGTTGACTCACATTGAATCTGGGGGCATCGGGGCTGAAAAATATTAAGAACCACTGCTTTAGAGGGAGTTCCCGGAGAGAACGATACGTCAGAGCGAGACGTAGAAAATAATTTGGGCATAACTGTATTACCCTTGTACTTATCTTACTTGGATTCTTGACCACATAAGTAGTGGCTGTCCTTAAGTCTAATATACCGTCCTCTTACTTCAGCTTGAAGGATTCTGTAAATATACTTTTGTGAAGAAAATCGTAGACCTACTATACTATATACATTCAAAGTTCTTGTTAATGCTGCATAGCATATCTGTAATGAATCCGAGGTAAGATGTGACGGGAATGGGTAAAAGGGGACAAAAAGACCCGTTTGTCCACACATCATTAAAAATTCAGGGGGACAACTGCCCCCTTTGCTTTCCCACTTCCGGCGCCCTTGATATCGATAGCAGTTGCTGGAGCAAATGTACGAAAGACTGCCCAGGATCCAGAAGGCCGGTAACATCACCCGGAACACCAGCTACAACCCTCTCATGATCGATACAACACCAGTATTCTATACTAGCTGACGACAGAAAATTTTATTCAGGTGACAAGTACCGGAACATTATCCCATCTATTCAGGTAACGTCTTTTAATGGTTTATTTTTGCTATTTCCAGACGATTTGCTTCAGCTTAAGGGAGAAGTTTCTCAGTGAAAGACCATGTACAGTAAATGGTGTCATTAACTTTTTTTGTTTTGTTTGTTTTTTTAATGTGACCAACTCTGGGCATAGGCTTCACAGCCTGCTTTCAAGGCCCAGTAGTCCTCCTACGTACGCACACCTCTACATGTCACCACTTCGGCGCTAACACCCACCGTCCATACTGAATACGTGCTAGGGCCGTCTCATACAGGACTGGTGTATTGGTGTTAGCGGGGGTATTTTTACGACATGTCGGCGGGTCTTCTGGTAGATCAGTAAAGTCTGATTTTATGAAATTCAAATCCTTAAACTGTTCCCTGCCTCAGCGGGATTTGAACCCGGGTCCGTCAGGACTGCAGGCCAACTCTCTACCGATTGAGCCACCGCCTCCCCCAAATGCTTTGGTTCGTTCGAAAACCTCTCAGCGAGATAAGTGAAACTGCGTGAGGGAATTTTACAATCAAATATCAACTATATCCTGCGACTTAAGGTGCGATTCGGTATATTTTGCTTTGATATTGCTACCACAGACAATTTGATGAAACTTAGGGTCTCTCCTATCGAGTTACCTTCTCGCACCACGGGGAGTGTCTCTGAAGTTAAATAATCTTATCTGATGACAGTGAAGAAAAAAAAACGGCACCCTAATCAGCGGGTTAATGAAGGATGTCTCCTTTACCCTGCGAGAGACTTCCTATAACTAGAAATAATCGTCCGGTGGCCCAAAGAAAATATGTGAAAATATGTCGTCGCACTGTAAAAGTCATTCCCATTCCCTTCACTATGAGAGGCCTCCCCCACCCTGAGCAAGATCATTTTGTCAGCAACAAGAACAATTAAGAAGGTAGGAGAGGAGGGAGCTTCAAGAACCTTCGGTTATCGCTGTTTGTGAGGTGTAGTGTAGAAGGATGATGTTGTGTGGTGTGGTTTGATGTGTGATGTGTTGTGGTGTGCTGTGGTGTGGTGCAATGTGTGGCGTGGTGTGATGTGGTGTGGGATGCGGTGGTGTCGTGTTATGTGATGTGTGGTGTTTTTTTGGTGTGGTTTGATGAGGTTTCGCTGGTCTCTTAAGTCTCCGGAAGCGAAGTACCTCACGTCCGAAAAACGTTAGAGACAGACGGAAAGGGCCGTTCCTGTAGACCCTCTCTCATGTAAAAAATATATACAAGTCAATGTACTGAAGAAAGTTATTCCTTTCTAGGAGGGTAATGTTTTTGTTCTTACTCTGGCCACCACCTGAAACTTTCTTCGGCATTGTTTGGAAGAATGTTCATAGTTATCTGCTTCCCAAATGTAACAACCTGTATTTTTTTTCTGGCAGTTCCAAAACGGTAACTCTCATTCTAAAATCTTTCAAGTTCATTGGCTACTCTACGTACTGGGCATATGTCTGATATATTCTATACTTAATTTTTTGCCACTACCATACGATTTTATTTAGCTTAGTTATGCGTGTTGTAAGTGAAGGAGGGACAGAGAGTATTTGAAAATAACTTCTCCAGGTGAAGGGGCAGAGATGCTTAAGGTCTGGGAGGATCCTCTTCTCCTCCGTCTTCGAGGAAAGCAATTAGCCAGACAGGGACCGCCTTACCACAAAAATTGCTATTTAAAGGCAAAGTTTGGTTCCTGACTAATTAAACGTGGAGCAGATGCTGCCAGTGTATTATGTCCACAATCCCAGAGAAAGTTCCGGGGCGGTTGTGGTACGCTCAGGTGTAGAGGGTTATTTCTGGATGGCTGGTTGCTGTATGGGGTGAAATGAGGAAATGCTAGGTTAACCCCGGGTAGTGCTAGTGGTGTTTTGTTGTCGACTCTGTGTGTGTGTGTGTGTGTGTGTGTGTGTGTGTGTGTGTGTGTGTGTGTGTGTGTGTGTGTGTGTGTGTGTGTGTGTGTGTGTGTGTGTGTGTGTGTGTGTGTGTGTGTGTGTGTGTGTGTGTGTGTGTGTGTGTGTGTGTGTGTGTGTGTGTGTGTGTGTGTGTGTGTGTGTGTGTGTGTGTGTGTGTGTGTGTGTGTGTGTGTGTGTGTGTGTGTGTGTGTGTGTGTGTGTGTGTGTGTGTGTGTGTGTGTGTGTGTGTGTGTGTGTGTGTGTGTGTGTGTGTGTGTGTGTGTGTGTGTGTGTGTGTGTGTGTGTGTGTGTGTGTGTGTGTGTGTGTGTGTGTGTGTGTGTGTGTGTGTGTGTGTGTGTGTGTGTGTGTGTGTGTGTGTGTGTGTGTGTGTGTGTGTGTGTGTGTGTGTGTGTGTGTGTGTGTGTGTGTGTGTGTGTGTGTGTGTGTGTGTGTGTGTGTGTGTGTGTGTGTGTGTGTGTGTGTGTGTGTGTGTGTGTGTGTGTGTGTGTGTGTGTGTGTGTGTGTGTGTGTGTGTGTGTGTGTGTGTGTGTGTGTGTGTGTGTGTGTGTGTGTGTGTGTGTGTGTGTGTGTGTGTGTGTGTGTGTGTGTGTGTTTGGGTGTGTGTTTGTGTGTGTGTGTGTGTGTGTGTGTGTTTGTGTGTGTGTGTGTGTGTGTGTGTGTGTGTGTGTGTGTGTGTGTGTGTGTATTTGCGGTTTCCTCAAAATGATCTTGGAATCGTGGGATGGTCTATCAGACAGTCACACCTTTCAAGATTGAATAGAAAGTGCAATGTTGACATGGAATTGAAAATCTTCTGCAGAGAGTGAAATTGTAGCCATTAAAACCAAAATAACCACGTAAGTCATAATTTTGTGTGAGTGGTTATTATGTAATTACAAGGCCTTCAGCAAGCAATTGCGGCCTGTTAGAGGATAACTAGCGAGAGAAGGTAATAACTCATGGATGTGAACAAACATAACTCATCAGTATAATGGTGCTACAAATAATCTGTAGAGAGCTACCGTAGGTCTAGCTGGAATGTGGTCGTTAAGATGTCAGTACATTTACTAAGAATACTGCAAGAATTTATTTCAAGAAGGACCTAGGTCATTATATACGCCGCATCTAACATGAGAGAAATATCAGAACTAAGCGAAAAATCATAAAAGCAAAAGGAAGTGTATATTCGGAAACATATGGAGAGGACAGTGTGAGTGCTTCAAGAGACAAGCTTCTGCACTCTCCAGCCCCCGCACCAGCCAAAAGCCATGGAACTTCCTTAGCTGCATCAAGCTGTGTGGCTGTGGGTGAGGCAGAAAGTAAGGTAAGAGGTAGGCAGCGGGTTACAGTATGCAGAAGAGTTGGGCAGATAATGAAACAAGACAGACACATTACGTATGATATGAAGCGAGGCAAACATCCTCAGCTATATATACCACCAGAGTTTACGTCAGTGCATTACATTTACCATCACACCAGTACCATGCAAACCAAAATCACCACCAACTAACATCATATCTACCGGCACCACCTCTACAAGCATTACAACTACCAACGCTATTAACAACACCATAATGGACACCACCAG
Source organism: Coenobita brevimanus (assembly GCF_032717465.1). Lineage (NCBI taxonomy): Eukaryota > Metazoa > Arthropoda > Malacostraca > Decapoda > Coenobitidae > Coenobita > Coenobita brevimanus. The sequence goes on along the minus strand of NC_136967.1, from coordinate 14,312,002 downwards.
CACCTCGGCCACCACCCAGTACCACCACAACCACCACAATCATCATCACCACAGTCAAATCTACCCAACCCACAGACATCAACTCCCATCACATTTACCATCACAACTATCATCACAACCATCAACACAGACACCTCCCTACAAGCCAACAAGCATCACAATCACCAACACTCTAGCACCCCATCCATCACCACAGCCACCAACCAACAAATATTATGATCACTAACACTACCACCACCATAACCACTGCAACAATCACCACAAATAATAACAAATACTATTACCACAATATTATCATCACCACAGCGACCATCACTACAACTATCATACCGTTACTAGAAACACCACAATCATCTCCACAACCATCACATCAGCCCCCACCTTAACATATATCACATGAACCAGCACCAAAACACCACACAGATCACAGCCAGCCCCAACTACCATCACGTAAAATCAGTACCAACGCCCCTGTTACTTTCAACTATCTTCTCATGTAACAACACACAGACCAAAACATACACCAACTACCACCAAATTTAACACCACTTTATACCACCACAGGGGCATCCTCCAAATCATTCCATTCGTAATGTATGATCCTCGCTCGCTCCATTGACATCCGGGCTTGATAATCGGCATCAGATAATACTCGAAAACCGAACGGCTGTATTTATTTATTTCGCAGCCAAATAAACAAATCTCTCGCCCAAAATGCTATGAAAACTGGTCGTCGGATGATTAACTTCCGGATGAAAGGTTTTAATGAATATCTTCATTATTTATTGGTAGCAACTCTGTGCAATTTCCTCCCTGAAGGATATAGTTATACGATTTGGTCATATTAGCTGGCACTAACCTATTGTTAAATAAAATCGCCTGGCGGTAGCGAGACCACACACACACACACACACACACACACACACACACACACACAGATGCTTGTACCGATGGAGTAACGGAAATTTTATCAAATCTTCAATAAGAGGAGGAACCATCTGTAATTTCGAGCACAAAGTTACGGTTGCTCATTTTCGTCAAGTCGTCCGCTAATTAAAACGTTCTCCGAAAGGGCTAATGGAACCCGTTTCTAACCCCATTATTACGAGAAGGAATATAACCAAACCATACGTGCTCCCTACGTGTCAACAATTGGGTTGGTGGAGGGTTAGTGCCCTTCCCCGTAAAACAAATAATTCAAAGTCAAATGGCCACCCCTTACGGGATTATGGCGTCTGGTAGTAGACAGATAGATAGAACTCTTTAATTTTCTAGGTAAAGAATTCGCTTTCGTCATTTCATTGCAAAGGCTGCTATGGACTCAATTAGCACAATAAGGTCATGTAATGCTATTTCCAGGACTTCGGTTTATTCTGATATAATTAGACTCACCGAGGTTCTTCAGCACCACAACAAGTTTATTTAGTTCATTTCCATTAATTTACTCTTTTAGGCTTTTTCAGTTTAGTCTAGGGTGTTGTCGGTCCAATCAGGTCCGGTCAAGTCCAGTTAAGCCATTCTAGCTCAGATACTTTGGGTCCATTTGGGCTTAGGTTAATTCAGGTCCAGTTAGGTTCATTGATGCCTTTCATACCTAACTGGGCTCAGTTGTCTGAGATCGGGTTAATTCAAGTAAATTTAGGTTGAATTAGGTTCTTACATGTACATTCTGATAATTTAAGGATCAATCAAGAAATTTAAGGTTAGTCGTATCCACTCAGGTCAGATAAATCTGGTTATTCTAGTCACTCAATTATATTTTTGTTGTATTTTAATTCAAGGAGATCAGTTCAGCCAACTGCAGTTAAGTCAGGAAATTTTCAGGTCCGTTTAGATAATTTCGTGTCTAGTATAACGATTCAGATCAATCCATATCAGTGCAGGACATACCCTTGGATGTGTGTGCCACAAAAGTAACAGTCAGGGCTGTAGGTTTCGATATACGAAAACATCGGTTAATAATCTTTCAGATCCCTCCAGGCTCCGTCACAGCCATCCAAAAATGAAGTTGGATTCAAGTCTTGGCCTTGAAAAGTGAGTTTTTAAAGTTATCCCTACTGGAACAGCTATTTTCAAGACATGACAGATTCAGTTTTCAGGTGTTCTTGTTCTCTTTTGATTTCATCATAGTCAATAAAGAAAATAAGAAATCGTTTCAGTTCATGTTTCTGCAGGCGCGTGTAACACAAATAGCTGTATCCAGGGAATGATTTTAGATGATCCTATTTATTAAAATAATCGTCAAAGAAGTGGGTGTAGAGAACTAAAAAAAAGTGAGTGGGATGGGCAGTGATGGCTGTGGTCGTTACTGTTTCCACCGTCTCAGTTTTATTATGGTCACCATCCCAGCACCACTATTTCTACCACTACAATACATGGCTATTTCCACCATCCAGCATTACTATTTTCATTATCATCGCAGCATTTCTACTTTCACCAATTTGCTTTACTTCCACCACACACACACACACACACACACACACACACACACACACACACGCACACAAAGATTATCGTACTGAAGGCATTACTGTTGCCACCAGGTCAGCTTTACGATTTCCACAACCTCAGCATCAGTATATCCATCATATCAACATCATTTCGAGCATCCCATCAACACAGCCACACATGAAAGCTCCTACCTTTTGTCATCTTTAAAATATCTATCAACCTAAACTTTACCAGCAAATCTTTCACTGGTTGTATATATTTACCTACATCTAGCTGCCAACATTCAACAAACACCTTGCGCCACGAAAACACAAGAGGTACTACTGCTCTGTCACACCTAATAGCATTTTTTTTTCTCACATTATTATACATTATCATCATCCATCTACACCTACACCTATATTGTCTTAACATTAACTTGGTCAAGATTTTCGCCCTTCTGGAGCTTATTTCACGTGCCACAAGCAGAAAAAAAACATGTTACGGCATTGCGTCTTTTCTATAGTACTTCTTCGTGACTAGCACCATATTCTAGAGTTACATATTTCTTACAAACCCGCATTTAATATGGAGAGATGGCTATTCTAGGCGAAGCTAAAGTGAAAGGTAGCCACATGTGATCACAGCTACCACCAGCAAATACTACAGCCGTATCCATCGCTTGATTACACCTACCAGCATTATTATTACGTTCAGACCTATTTTCATCAAGATATGTCCACTACCTAGTTAAAGCTACTATTGATTATTACCATCTAACCACAGCTACCACCACGAAATACCACAGCACTTTCCTTCCTTCAGACACCACAATTCCCACCACAAATACCGCCATCCAACAACATTTACCAACACGACTTCGACAGTCAGCAGCTCCTTTCCACCACATTTTTAGCGTTTTTACTCCAACATGACGAAGATCCCTAACCCATTTTTGCTAAGCTGATGGCCAGGTGTAATTAGACGGATGGCTTAATGACTCTATCGAGATTCATTCCCACTCCATAACTAAGGCTCACGTAATTTCATACAGTCATAACTAGGTTTAGTATCGAAATCGTGTGAGTTGCTAACATTCTTCAAGAGATATTAAACAGATTGTAGAACCATTCTTACAAACTTGCTACTACACTTACTATCATTCAACCACAGCTACCATACGACCACAACGCCATCACTCAACCGTGCCTACCAACGCCAGTAACACAACATCGTCCGACCAAACCTACAGCCCTAACCAGTACCGCTAACCGCACGATAAATATCACCATCCATCCAAGCACACTTACCACCACAGCAAACACCACAAGCGTCACCAACCATTCGCTCCTGGCACCATAACTGTCACCATCCGACCATACTTACCATCCACACATACAACCATCCGACCATACTTACCATCCACACATACAACCATCCGACCATACTTACCATCCACACATACAACCATCCGACCAGACCATCACCACAAAATTAATAACACCATCACACCGTCTTATCACCACAACCACCACCATCACCACCACGATCACACCTAACACCACAACTTCTTCCAGTCGGTTATATATACACGAGGAGTCAAAAGTCTGGACACATAAAGGCGGGCACGCGACAGGATATACTAGTGGCGCAAAGATCTACCTTATATCTAAAATCCCCAGTTTGAAATGTCTATCTAGATCTGAAAAAGTAATCTAGACACAGCAAAAATGTAAAAAAATATAACTAAATAAATAAATAAAAAACTCTCTGACACGAAGGAATTAATCTTGAGAGAGAAAACGTAACATTTTCACGCCTACATTTCCAGGTTTTTATTCTCTCCAGTTTCTACCACAATTGCCACCGTCCAACCACACCAGCCACCACAACTACCACCACCACTACCACCACCAGGACCACAACCAACACAGCGGCCCATTATTCCACCATCATGCCACTCATCGGGGTCAGATTAGTATATTATTAAATTATTAGAAGAGAAAATGTGGTCGAGCGGATATTTTTAATTAATATCCACGGAGAGAGAGGCAGGATGGGGGGGGGAAGTGGGAGAGAGACAGGTAGAGGATGTAGTAATTTTCTCTCTCTCTCTCTCTCTCTCTCTCTCTCTCTCGCCATCAAATTTTCATTCCGACATTAACCACCCTGCTTTTCTCTCTCTCTCTCTCTCTCTCTCTCTCTCTCTCTCTCTCTCTCTCTCTCTCTCTCGCCATCAAATTTTCATTCCAACATTAACCACCCTGCTTTTCTCTCTCTCTCTCTCTCTCTCTCTCTCTCTCTCTCTCTCTCTCTCTCTCTCTCAAATTTATATTCCAACACTCACCACCCTGTCTCTCTCTCTCTCTCTCTCTCTCTCTCTCTCTCTCTCTCTCTCTCTCTCTCTCAAATTTTCATTCCAGCATTCACAACTCTGCTTCTCTCTCTTTCTCTCTCTCTCTCTCTCTCTCTCTCTCTCTCTCTCTCTCTCTCTCTCTCTCTCTCTCTCTCTCTCTCTCTCTCTCTCTCTCTCTCTCTCAAATTTTCATTCCAGCATTCACAACTCTGCTTCTCTCTCTCTCTCTCTCTCTCTCTCTCTCTCTCTCTCTCCCCATCCAGGCGTTTTGATTACTGTGCCTCATCCCCTCTCTAATTTCCTTCCTCCTCGTCCAATGTTCCTTTTCCCCTCTCCCTTTTCAGTTCCTTCCTTCTTGCCCTTTTCCTCTATCTTCCTCCCTCCTCGCAGTTCAATCGTCACTTTCTCCCTCTTTCCTCTGACTTACACCCTTTCCCTCTCCCTCCTGGTCTGTTCTTTCTCCCTCTTCCCCTTTTTCTCATTCGCTCCTCCCTCCAGTTCTTTCCAAGCACTGTCTTGCCTTTTCTAGGTTAATTTCTCTAGTTTCTTCCCTTCTTAGTACCCCTTCCGCGTCTTGCTCTTTCCTCCTCCATCACATCTTAAGCTTTTCCATCTCTCTCTATTCCTTTCCGTTCCTACAGCTCCCTCCTCCGCTTCTTCCAGAACATTTTCCTTTCCCTTGCTGCCTTAATATTCCGTCTGTCTCTTGCTCCCTCTTTCCTCTCCCTGTCTCATTCTGGCGTTTCCCACTCTCCCTCTTCCTTTCTTCCTTCCCTCCCTTACTCTGCTTCTTCCCCTGCTCGTTAGCGTCCTGTCTCCCTCTCCAACCGTGGAATATCTCAACTGTGCTGGGCCCCTTGTTGGTGTGTACTTGAGATGCAGGAGCCGGAGGTACTTCGTGTGCAGGCGCCTGAGAGACTGGGTGTGGCTTCATCCATGCTTCCTCTCTACTTGGGAGCTTAATTAGCGATGTTGTACTCTGGCAATGTTGGTTAAATCACTTTAGTTCGATGAAGGTTTGTTATAGGCTATTCACGCTACCTACATCTGATTCCATGCAACTTACGAAAACCCCACGTACAGATGATTTTAATGGAGGCTATATCTAACAACTTCATTTTGAAAAGTCTGCTCTAAATTAAATAAAATTTTCAAGACACTGAAATAAGTTTTAAAAATGTCAGCTTTGTGAAGGTGTTACGTGTACCCACGACTCGCATGTCGCACGGGTTGTTCATTTATAACTAACAATGAAATTTCATTTCTTAGATGGGCAAAGTTTTTCTCAAAGAAAACGATAAGACTACTGTTTTATACTCATAGATATAATTGCATTAGATAGCCCGTATTTTGATTTACCTGTGTAGCATATAATAATATCTCTAAACAAAACCTAGAGTTCAGTTAGGAGAGCTAAGTCAATGACACAACCAAGGTTCATATTCTCGTCATCTTAAGAGGCTCTAGCACATCATCCTAATCATTTCTTTTCTACCTGTTGTGTAAATATTCTCCTGTATGTGTGTGTGAAGAAACGTATATTTTAAAGGCATAAATAATACTTCAGAGAATATCAAAGTGTAATATGTAAAACAGGTCACTCTAAGAAGTGCTACAAGGCCATCTACATTCACAAAAATACGGCCTCAGATCTCTCCATCAACCCCTCCTTGCACTCTCAAGTCACCCTGCCACTGTCTACCTTCACCCTAGTTCATATACTTTTCCACACTTGATTCATGTAGTCCTCCACCCTGTCTCACGTGTATTCCTCCACCTCATTCCATTATCTCTTCCTCATGTTTTCATCTACCTCGTTCTCAGTTTACTCTCCCTAGTTTTCATTTTTTCTTCTGCCTGGGCCTCAGTTTTTCTCCCAGTTCGCCCTTGAATGACGGTTTTCCGATACCTCGCACTTGGTCTTCTCCGTTTGCGTTTTTCTTCGGCCTCGGGTTTTCCTCTACCTCGTCCTCTGTTTTTCCCCTGTTTTGTCCTCGGCCTTCCTCCAAATAGTCCTTGGCTTTCTTCTGCCTTGATCGTCCTATATTTTGTTGTTTCAACCTCTACCTCATTCTCGGCTTTTCGCTTATCCAGGTTTTCATCTAAATCGTTGTTGAGAAGTCTTTACCTTGTCCTTAGTTGTTCTCCATCTCTCTCCAGCTTCCTCTACCTCGTCCTCGGTTTTCCTCCATTTCTCTACAGTTTTTCTCTACCTTGTCTTTCGGTTTTCCTCTACCATGTCCTTAGGTTTCTCTATTTCGCTCTCGGATTTTCGTCCACTTCTCTCCAGTTTTCCTCTACCTCGTCCTTGGTTTTCCTCTACCTCGTCCTCTGTTTTCCCTCTCCCTCGCTCGTGGGTGTTCCTCTCCGCAGTGCATTGCTACACTCACACGAACTCCACTTGCTGCTTCGTTTTTCTCTTCGCTCCTACCTTTTTCATGACTATTTTTATTTCCTTTTATTTACATGGCATTCCATTTTCTGAGGCATTGTTCGCGAGAATTGCCTCTCTCTTGTTTCAGCCGCCTCTCCTCACCCTTCCCTGCTCTCCAGTAGACTCAACACCTTTAGTAAGATTACATCATTTTACTTCTGTTTTTGTAACCATCAGATTGACCCTTTAATTCTGGTGATTTATTTTATTTTAGCTAGCTACAAGTCGAAGATTTTATTCAACAGCTTTATGCAGTTCAAGTAGAAAAGGGATTGAGTATTGCTCTGCGTAATCCCGCCAGTTCAAAAAGCTTGTCCATCGTATGCAAGGGTAAAAAAAAGAAAAGAAGCCATTGTACTCATAAGTTTAAGAGAACCCTCTAGTAGTGAATGGGCTAGAAACACCATACTCTTAACCCTGATTTTCACTCTAAAACATGGGGTAGCAACATTCTCCAATAATCTCTTTTGCTCCTCTAGTCTGATGATGTATGTTTACGTGTGTCGCAAGTTTCCAGGCAAATGAGAATAGTGCAAGCTTATGGTTCCGCTGTTGTTAGTTTTATTGCTGGAGATAACTTTCCAATAAACTTTTACTGCATTCAAACCATTAATTCTACAGTACCCATTTTTGCAATGTATATTTTCATGCCCCTTATCAACTTCCATTACAATTCCGGCTTATCCCACCCATTTCTTTATCCCCCAAGCCCATTTCTATAATCCCATTCCCCGATGCTTATACTCTTATTGGATGTTTTGATATTTACCTTCGCTACACTCAAACCACTAACCCTACAACACACCTTTTCACCCCACCGCCCACCAACATTTCAGCCCATGCCACGCATTCCTTTGCTCATCTCGGTCATTTTTTTTTTTTTACCTCCCCGCCCCCCAAACTGACGCTTTCAAAGCTCGTTTGTTTTATTTTTTTGCCTACTATCTCCAAACAATTTTATTCAGCATTAATAGAGCCTCTTCGAACTGATGAGGCATATTTCATTAATGTCTTCAGTACGTAAAATCTTTCTACATTATAAAAACGTCTAAAAATAGCAAGAACAAACTAAAAAAAAGAAAGACGTTTCCTGATTAAAAGAGTTGGAATCATCATCATTATCCTGACTATTTCCTACTGATATTTAACATAGAAATGGTGGCGACTAATCTCCTTAATAAGACACGTCATCATCATCATCATCATCATTATCCTGATTCCACTTCCCACTTATACATGGGCAGGAAACAGTCTCCACTAGCTTCATCAGTACGAAACATCATCATCATCGTAACCCTTTTACCATCAGCATAGGGATGGAATCGGTCTTCATTTACTCTTGTATTACGATGACACAATGTTCATTTTATCCTCGTTACCACCAGATATCTTTATTCATCTAAGTGGAGACGTCTCACAATAAAAGGGCTGACCACTGTAGCCCTTTCATGATCTAAACTTGGCCCATACTTTCGTCCTTTTGAAATATATATCAGCAGCTCAGTGGCAGAAAAACACAATACGACTGTAAGACTAAATTCATTTCAGAGCATCTCTTTATGACTAGCATCATATTCTCCTGTTAAGCTATTGATACAACTCAGCACTGAGGACGTAGTGATGGCAATTTTAGGTCACGTTAGAGTAAAAAGAGCATATTTATCCTTCGCACCCTGTCACCAACTCCTAGGTCTGCGTAGCACACAACACCCTTCCACGTCTGTCTGTGCCCAATTAATCCCGCATCAGCTTCCTCTTTCCTTGTCCTTTCCACTGGTCGTATGGACATCTACTATACCCAGTCCACTTTAACTTGGACTGATATTGCCATCTATCTATCCTGAATGTTGGGCTGTAACAAGAGAATAGTGGCAAAGCAACGAGTTGTTGCAAAGTGAAATGGAAAGGATGTAGAGCAGTAAAATTGTTGCTATCTTCCTTTGAGCTACGGGAAATAAGTTGCAGAGTGATGAAAATCTCGGCCATGTTAAGACGGATGAATGCCATTTACTTTACCGTCCACATCAGCAGATTATATACGAGTAACAGGGTTTTAAATGAGTGTGACCACGCAATTTACATGCACTTAAAAAATCTACAAACCGATGATGCTGATTTTGACGCCGAACATGCAGGTAAATATTTCAAACTAAATCTTTGTTACATTAGATAAAAGATCATAAGTATATACTGCACATGTATAAGTGTTTTTCATCAGAAAAGCGTTTTAGAGTTCACAAATATATGACTGAAGCCATTACTGCTCTATATATGCTATCATTACACTCGTCACACTGACGAATCTACTGTATGTGGCAAGAATCTGATGGACTTATTTAATGTCTACTTGGAAGGAGATTATATACATTCACCTAGGAATATACTGAAAAGCTCATGTTTTGTATCCGGCTGTGAGGAGGATGATATTACTGTTGCAGCCCCAAGCTCATCCGGACATTAATCCAGTGGAGTGTACGTGTCGGCCGCTTCATTCGGGCGCTCTCAGTTTATTATTGAGGTTGTTTTGAAATACTGTATTATAAGAGTGCGGTGCATTTAATGAGTTTTGCTTGAGGTATATGATATGATGAGACTAAGGACATATAAAAGGGATAATCAACTTTCTCAGTAGCATATGCATTCCCCAAACTCAGCTGATTCTGTCATTCAGGACAACCATGACAGTAGTTGCAAGCATCCATTCGAAACAATGACTTTGCTTCAGCCGACATCATTATGATTCTTGAAAAAAATGCCAATATAGCTTCTTGTCACTTCCTCTTTCCGATATTGTAACGTAGTGAAAATGTATTGAAATTTATGAGTATACAGTGTGGAAAGAAATGGAAGGTTTATTATATCCACCAACTAAAGGAAAGTCATTAATGTGAAAAATTTTTGTGAAACCTTAATTTTCTCCTAGAATACAACCAACAGAAATGGGTTGACATCCACATTCCCATTTACTCGTGCACAGCACGGTGGACAGGGTCAAGGGAAAAAAAAAAGTCCATCAAAGTGACTGTTCTGTAAATCAAATGCGAGTTTTTGCAGATGGGAGTGTACAAACCAGTGCACCACCTGCTCCTGCGTTACGGAAGGGAAGCACTGCCCTAAAAGAAAAACTTTTCAATATAGAGTGAAATACACCTAAACCTGGGTGATAAAAGACAAAGCTTGCATGCAAAAGGAGTACTGGAAGAAAGAAAACTAAGCAAGTCATCATGCTTCGAGCATGAGGCAACTGAAGGTTTAAAGATACTAACAGGGGCGTGATTCATTCTCCTACTCTTAAATATTCCGGACTATAGTAGTCTAGCCTCAGGCCTCTAGAAATCGAAGGGGACAAAAAAAAAAAAAAAAAATAAAATGAAGATAAATTTAAGTATCTAACACTGTGCTACCATCTTTTCATGGCAATGGTGTGATGAATAGTAGCGTGTCCAGGAGAGGTGGGACAAGTTATCCAGACACCCCCTCACAGTTGTTGCCGTCATCAGTGCCGTCCTCAGTCACTGTGGTGCTGCTGTGGACTCAGAGTGATGTTGTGGAGGTGACGCTACAGCAGTGATGACCACCTACAGACTTTTATTCCTCCTGTCCATCACTTCTCACAAACATCTTTTTCTTGCTCTCCCACTTTCCTTCCCCTCAACTTTTCTGAACCACATCTTTACTTACTGCAGGCATGTGGAAGGAGCTGTTCTGACAGGGTTGCATATTTCCAAAATCTATCACTTTACAGAACCATAATATGAAATTTAAAGTCACGTTACCTTAGGGCACGTCAGGAAAACACACACTTGATTTGCTTATGGGCAATATTTAACATATTAAATTGTCTGGTGAAAAAAAAAAATAGATGCATAACTCATGAATATAAACTGAAAACTTTTGCGCTTTCACACTAGGACAGTAAAATACTAATGAATCTCGCAAAATTCACTTTTTTGACACTTTTCGTGTAAATATTTTATGTGACTAATTAGCTAATAATTCAGGTTGATATTTTTTAAATTCACGACAAAGACTTCTTTATATATATATTATATATTTAAATGAGGAGCCTCTGTGGTACAGTGGTAGAGTGTGCGTCTGGTGCACGGGTGGACCAGGGTTCGAGCCCCGCCAGGGTAATAAACTTTGAGTGTTCACCCGGCCACGTACTGCATTGGCGGACACAAGGGGTGCTGTGGTTGAACCAGTGTCGCTTACTGTAAAGTATGCTTGCACCCAGTCGGCTTGCGCGGGCCGATTACACTTGGTTCACAGGCTACACACACATCGAAAGCCACTCCAACACTACAGTTACACTTACAAGCACTTCTCACCCTACAAACAATCTCTACTAGACAGCCTAAGCCACTTGGCAGATGTATATTCGCTGTATCGTCCCGACTTCGGTCGGGATAGGCCGGTCCTGCAGTGAATACTCAAACGGCTGGTGATGATATATACATGTATCTATCTCTCTCTCTCTCTCTCTCTCTATATATATATATATATATATATAAAACTCATCCTCTCTTTGAGTTAGAGTGGGTGTAGTTTTCTGAGCCTCTCTCTCTCTCTCTCTCTCTCATTCTGTATGTGTGTGTGTGTGTGTGAACAAAATAGCTCGGTTTTATCTGGGCTGAGGGATAGACAATGAGAAAATGTGCTGTTATTTAGAACAATAGTTCAAAGGTCAAGATTTAAAGATTATTCAAACGCCGAAGAGCAAAATCAGCTTAGCATAATTAATTGAGATTTGCCCAAACCTGAGGCAGGGTTGGGGGTAAGGCAAGACTGAAGTGGTCCAGTTTTGAGAACACAGCAAAAGTTCAAGGGCACAGGGCAAGGTCAAATTTGTCATATATGTGTGTGTGTGTGTGTGTGTGTGTGTGTGTGTGTGTGTGTGTGTGTGTGTGTGTGTGTGTGTGTGTGCGCGCGCGCGCGGTTTCCAGATATTGTATTTAATCGATTTAAACGAAATTTGGTGGAAGAGCTGAAGGTCAGCTACGGAGTCAATCATTTGCTTCTGGTAAACAGGTTGTCGTTGAGGGGGGCGCCCATCATCCACTCAATCAATGTAGAGATCCCTTATGGTATCTACACTGCGTGACAAGCCTAACGGTTTCCTGTACCCAGGAAACCATTTACTACGCTGGGTGGTAACCATATAACCGTGGTCTTTGGCCGGGTTAAGTGTTCCCTAGATTCCCCTATCTAAATTCGCTTAATCAGAGCAGTTGTTTCAGAGAGCCTCGGAGGGCCCAATACCTGCCGAGCGCCCCAACCAAATGGGCAGATTCGCATGGCCTTGTGGAATGTGAGAGGCGTGAATGAGGAGAGCATGAGGGTGGAAGTGGTGAATGTGTTCAAGAGTGCGAGATATGCCGTGATGGCATTGTGTGAAACGAAGATGAAAGGGTGTGAAGTGGAGGAGTAGGAGGGTGTGAAATGTGTAAGATCGGACATGAATGGACTAAGAAGATGCAAGGAAGGAGTTGCTTTGTTGATGAATGAAGTGTGGCATAGTGGAATGAGAGATAACAAATGTGTCAGCTCGAGGTGTATGTATGTCAAGTTCAAGTTTGAGAAGGTGGAAGTGGCTGTGATTGTAGCGTATGAACCTTGTGAGGATAGGAGTGAGAGAGAGGAAGACAGGTTTTGGCATGAGCTGGATGAAGCTGTGGGAGAAATGCCCAGGAGCTATAAAGCGATCGTAATGGGCGATATGAATGGAAGAGTAGGCACTGGACCTGTGGATAACATAATGGGTTGTAATGGCGTACCAGGAGAAAAAGAATAATGGGAAGCAACTGAAGGATATGTCAGGAATGGAGGCTGTGCATTTGTAACTCGTATTACAAACACAAAGATGCACATAAATATATATGGTATAGAGGGAACGGAGATCGTGTTGAAAGGAGCCTGGTTGGTCACGTGCTGGTAGAAAGGGCGATGCTGGGAATGGTTGCTGATACGAGGGCCGTGAGAGGACGATATGGAGGTCTGTCAGATCATGTGATTGTGGTATGCAAGATCAAGCTGAGAGGAGTGAGGTGGACCTGGAGAGAGAGGAGTAGTCAGGGAGAAAGACTGAAAGTCGAGAATCTGAGGATCAAAGAAATGGCAGATGAATACAGGGCCAAAGTAGGGGAGGAGGTAAATCAGTGAATTGGAATGAAATGGATCTGGACAGCCTGTGGAATGCATATAGGGGTTGCTTAGTTAGGAATGCTAGAGTGGTGTGAGGTGTGGCAACAAAGAAGAAAGGTACGGCATAGTGGGACTGAAGAGGTTAAGAGAGCAACAGAGGATAAGAATAAATAAATAAATAAATAAATAACTTTATTTCCACTAAGCAGTGGTTATTAATAAAGATACATGTTCCGATATATAGTAAGTACAGTACAATGAAAACATGAAAAATCAGTACATATGAAGACAAATTTAGAGCAAAATAAAATCTCAATTGGGATTTTTATCTTGCAAATGCATCTAAGGTATTTCAAGTCATAAAACATTTTTCTCTCCCATAAGAAAACACAGCAGCCTAGATTTGAATACTGGTAGGCTACTGGCGTTGGTTATTAAAGCAGGCAATTCATTCCAGAGCTTCGGGCCCTGTACAGCGAGTGACCTGGCACCAGTGCTAGTGTGGACTCTTGGTACATATAGGCTATTTTGTTGTCTGGTTACACTTCCAGTCACGTTATGCACAGAAGCAAAGGACATAAACCATTCAGGGTACACACCACGCAGTATCTTATACATAGTACAGTACGTATCAAATGCATGCTTTTGTTTAATATTTAGCCATCTTAACTCTTTCAGGACTGGAGAAACATGATCGTATTTCCTCATTCCACCTACAGCAACTTTAGCAGCAAAGTTCAATAGTTTCTGGGCACTGTGTATAAGAGTTCCGTTGGTTGTACCCCATATCCTAATACAATAATTAATCAAGCTCAACACAAGAGCTTGAATTATGATTATACGAGTCTGTTTCTGGAAACTGTCACTTAAACGATTTATATACATCAATGTCCCCATGACTTTTTTATTTAACTCATTAATATGCACATCAAAGCTCATATACTTATCAATATAAAGACCTAAATTTTTAACATGACTACTAGGAGTGATGTTATTGCCATCAAACTTTACAGTTGCATTAGCAGGTATACGTGATAAGAGTTGTCGATTTCCAATAAAAATACATTGAGTTTTATTTGGGTTAATCATGAGACCATTCCTAAGAAAATACTGATTAGCTTTGACAAGGGTTTCTTCAGTCTTAGTGATAAGATCCTCCAGATTATTTATAGTACCTGTATGAAGGAATTGTGTATCATCAGCATATTGTGTTAATATACAGTCATTTAAATAACTTGATATGTCATTTACGTAGATATTGAATAAAAGTGGACCTAAAATTGAACCTTGTGGGACCCCGTAAGTTACATTCTGCTTTGTAGATACGACATCATTTAATCGAACAGACTGAGTTCTGTTACTAATGTAACTATTAATCCAAAACGAATCAATTTTTACCTTGGCACATTTATCTATGAGGATGTCATGGCTAACACTATCAAAAGCTTTAGAGAGGTCACACAAGGTTAACAGAGATATTTTCTTTTGGTCCATATTGTCATAAATTTCTTCAGTTATAACAGTAAGAGCAGTCTCAGTAGAAAGCTTTGATCGGAAACCATGCTGAGTGTTAGATAAAAGTCTCTTTGTTTCTAAAAAGTTTAATAGTTGATTAGCAACTACCTTTTTCTAATATTTTAGAAACAGTAGGTAATAGTGAGATGGGCCTATAATTATTAACATTGTTGATATCACCTGTTTTGAAGACGGGGACAACCAATGCGTGTTTCCATGTCGTAGGGAATATACCAGTTGTGATAGAGGTGTTAACGATACAAGTTAAGTAAAACGCGATGACGTAGAGTGCATCTTTGATGAAGCGAAGAGATATGCCATCAGAGCCATATGAACTACTTTCCTTGAGACTTTTAACTGTAAGGACTATCGTATTGGTGTCCACAGGCTGAGGTCTAAAGTATTCATCTTCTGTAAGGCTTGTTAGAGGCATGTCAAATTGATTGTTAGCAAGGTTTTGTTGCGTCTTATCATATGTAGATTTACCAACGTTTGCAAAAAATCTATTAAATTCTTCTGCTTTCTCATCTTTATTTTCAAAGTTCTGATTATTAGATTTTTTATTCTTTCCTGGAACAATTTCCCTGATGACCTTCCAAGTAGCAGCAGTATCACCTTTAGTACTGTTAAATTGATTATGATAATGTTCAGCCTTTGACTGGCTAATAAGGACCTTTACATTTTTCTTTTCGGTTTTATACTGCTGTTGCAATTCAGTATTATATCTATCAGTTTTTAGCTTTTTCTGAATGTAATTTCTATTCATAATAGCTTGGCGTATTTCATCATTAAACCACGGAGAGAAAGGTCTAGTAACATTTTTGGTAACTAACGGTGCACAGGTGTTCAGACATTCCGTAATAGTGTTAGTAAGTATGTCTACTTGCACATTTATGTCATCAGTAAAGAAAACCTGATTTAAAATATCACACTGCTGAAGTAAACAGGAACAAAGGGCATCACTATTATAGTTGCCAAGGTGACGAAAAGTTCTGGTAACAGGTGTGCGTTTTGGTTTGCTAATGTTCACTTTGGCAGTAATCAGGTCATGATCTGCAATGATATGAGGTACTACATCATGCGAGATTATGATGTCAGGTTTATTAGTTATAATTACATCGAGTAGAGTGGCTGATGTAGGTGTAACCCTAGTTGGTTTATCAATTATTTGGGTTAATTTATTGTTTCTGATAATATGCTCTAAAGCTTACTTCCAGCTGAGAGAAGGTCATCATTAAAATCGCCAAGAATGAAAATGATCTTCTTCCGCAGAATCATTAGTCTAAAGATCTCCTGAATATAATCAAAGGATAAAACAGTCGCTTTAGGGTGTCTGTACACACAACCAACAATAACAGAAGGCAACTTACGACACTGTACAGTTAGCCAAATATCCTCGATTCCAGGTTGTTTTAGAATATTTACATTAAGTACAGTGGAACTTAAAGTGTCTTTAACATAGATACAGACACCAGCACCTCGACCATTGTCATGTCTAAAAATCTTATAGTTAGGAATATCTACAAACTCAATCGGGGTGATGGGAAGAAGCCAGGTTTCGCTCACACACAAAATATCAACATTTCTTTCATACATGAGTAACTTAATATCATCAAGATTTGATAGTAATGAAGAAGTGGCTAGAGTGCTTGCAGGACAGAGGTTCAGTTGAAATAAGAACTGAATATACTTAGAGCAAGAAGAACGTAAAGAAGCAAGTGAAGAGGAAAAAGAGGAAACTAGTGAAGGAGGCAAATGATGATGTAGGAAGAAAAATGAATGCAAACTACTCTGGAAATAGGAAGTTATTCTGGAAAGAGGTGGGAAATGTAGAGGTGACAGCAGAAAGAAATGTGAAGGTGCGAAGGATATAGGTGGTAGATTATTTACTCATGGGGATGAAGTAAGGACCAGATTGATAAATTATTATGAAAGCCTGATGAATGGGAATAGAGAGAGCAGAGCCACTGTAAACATGATTGGTTTTCTGGGTGTCAGAGAAGGAACGCAGTGCCAGGAAACGTGACACTGGCACAGGGGAAGAGCGCTGTGAAGAGGCTGCAAAATAGGAAAGTAGCTGGGGATGATGAACTGTATGCAGAGATGATTAAGTGTATTGGAAAGAGCGGAATGAAGTACTTGTTGGAGATATGTAAGAATGCATGGATAAGTGAAACTGAGAAAGCAGAGTGGGAAAAGGCTGTGATTGTACCCCTATACAAAAATAAAGTGAGCGAAGTGAGTGCAAGAATTAATGTGGCATAAGTGTGGTATGGAAGGTATATGGAAGAATTATTATAGATAAAGTAACAGAGATATCAGAAATCCTAGTGAGGGATGAACAGGGTGGCTTTAGTAGTGGCAAAGAATGTGTGGATCAAATATTTGCAGTAAGACAGATAGTGGAGAAGGCTTGTGAGAAAGACTATAAGGTGTTTATGGCAATCATGGATCTGGAAAAACATACGACAAAGTAGATAGAGAAGGATTGTGGAAGGAGTTGCGCATGTACGGTGCAGATGGTAAGCTGCTAGGTGCCGTCAAGAGTTATTATAATGGTAGTCAAGCATGTGTAAGGGTTAATAGGCATCTAAGTGAATGGTTCACGATCGGTGTGAGCGTGCGACAAGGTTATGTGATGTCCCCATGGTTGTTCAATAAATATATGGATGGAGTGATGAGAGAAGTAAAGGCATGGGTAATGGAGAGGGTGATGGCGTTGGTAATGAATAGTGATGAATGGAATGTCAAACTTGTTTTACTGTAGGCCTATGCTGATGATGCAGTACTACTTGCAAACACTGGACAAGAACTTGGTAGACTTGTGCAAAGTATTGCTTATGTCTGTGAACGTCGTGCCTTGAGAGTAAATGTAGAAAAGAATAAAGTGATGGTTACTGAGAGAGAAGGTGACTCCCAGTGCGATGTTACAGTGAATGGAGAGAGACTGGAACTGGTAAGGGTTCAGATACATGGGTACAGTGAGAGTAAGGAAAATGTGCGAAAGAAGTGGAAACAGAGTGACACAAGGAAGGAAAGTAGCTGGTGCAATGACGGCCTTGACAAGAAACAGAGGCTTGCGTGTTGCAGCTGCACGAGACGTAAATAAAGGAGTGTTAATACCAACTTTAACATGGATGTGAGACTATGGTGTGGCATGAAAATGAAAAGTCAAGAGTGAGAGCAGTGGAGATGGGTCTGCTGAGGAATATACGTGGAGTACAGAGAGTGGATATGATACGAAATAATGTGATTCGAGAAAGATGTAGAGTGAGGAAGTCGGTGGACACCAGAATCGAAGAGAGTGAGCTGAAATGATATGATCACGTGGAGAGAATAACAATAGAATGGTGAAAAAGGCATATCTGTGCGAATTTGAAGGAGGGAGGAGGAGAGGTAGGCCAAGGAGAAGGTGGAGGGATATGATGGATGAGTGTGTGAGGAACAGAGGTTTGGAAGTCGGTGAGGCTAGGAACTGACAGGAGATCGAGCTGGATGATGAATGTTGTGAGGAAAAGCACATGGTCAGGGATTTGGCACCCCTTTTTAACGTGACAGCGTCCGGACTGACTCTATCGGATACGTGTGTGTGAAGCTACAGAACGTGGTGAATGTTTTTGGTGTATCAGACAGAGTCAGGATTCCGGGGGCTTGAATGGTGAGTGAATGGAAGCGTGGCCCATTGGATTGGGCAAATTTGGGCTGTCTGGATATTGCTACTCCTCACCCTGCCCTAGGTTGGGAAAGAAGGTCTGGATGATGATGATGATGATGGTGAACAAGTCAACTTTTACCCGATGAATCATAATTATTGTGTATGAGTTGTGAATAAAGCAAGAATGAAAGGATTCGAATTTGAGAACATTCAGTAAAAAACCGAGGACTCAGGCAAAGGTCAGATGTTAAAGTCACAGAGCAATGTTAACACAAAGTCTTATTTGAACCAAACTTGGTGTAAAGGTTATGGCTTAAGCAAAAAAGAATGGATTCAGTTTTGAGGACAAATAGTTGAAGGTCAGTGTCATAAGAGGAGGTTAGAGTTCGAACCTAGTGTCTGAGTAAACAAAAAGGACTTACAGAATGCAATACGTCCACCCACCAATAGGGCTACAGTTGAACTCTGCCCTGTGATTTTGACCTATAGAATAAAATTACTTTTCTCTTTTCGGATCCTTAACTCATCCAATAAGTCTGATTCTAGTTGGATAATGGATGAGTTGATCATGCCCAGTGACTTTGACTTCTAACTTTTCCCTGTGACTTTTACCTTTGAATGATTGTTCTCACGATCGAATCTCTTTGTCATTGTGCTATCATAAACACTTCCACAAAGTTTGCTGTAAATCGGACAGAAACTGATAAATTGACCTAATATTAAGGAATTTTAATCCGACATACTGAAGACTAAGCGCGGTGAATGATTTTATGTTAAAACTACTATAAATATTGATTTTGAGATAAATCAAAGGTCATGGTCACAGAGAAAGGTCACTGGAGAAGTTTATTGGGCAGTGTAAAACTCACGCGGTTGTTGATCAGATCTGAACCAAATTTGGCGGAAGTGTTAAGGATTAGGCAAGAATGAAGTAATTTGATTTTCAGAACAATATGTCAGTGGCCAACGTCACAAGGCAATGTCACATATTTGACCTTTATACCATTTGCTGCACTTTCTGACTGCTCCTTCTTGCTTTAGAACGGTTTAGTTATTCCTGATAGAGAACCTATCCGTACTTAATTACCCCTTCATGAAAGTGAGAGAGAGAGAGAGAGAGAGAGAGAGAGAGAGAGTGTCTGTAATTATACAGTATGATTATTTGGATTTGCTATGACCTTTCTGCTTTAACTTCGAGAAAAATTATCGTCTTTCGATCCTGAAAGTTGAGCTGCAAGAGACTGGCACTACGATTTAGTGACAGGCAAACGTGCTGAGGAAAAGATGCAAAACCGTACCTTTGTCTTATTCTGCCACAGAGCTTTGCTAAACGGGCAGAGAGAGAGAGAGAGAGAGAGAGAGAGAGAGAAAGAAAGAGAGAGAGAGAGAGAGAGAGAGAGAGAGAGAGAGAGAGACGGGCATAGTGGGCAAATGAGTGGTTGGGATGAGCTGGAAGTTGGTGGGAGATGGGGCTAGGGCAGGTAAGTATTCTCAGGAAAAATGGCTGTAGCAGAATTATTCTTCTGAGTGCTGTGAAGGTTTGTTTCACTGCATCGTCCAAAATTGAAAGCATCGGGGGACGCGGGTGAGAAACAGGTGGGGTGAGCTGGAATTGTGGTGGGGGCGGAGAGGGACGATGTTATTATCCCCGTGACAAAGAGCAATGTAGGATCCATGGATTGAATGGAGTAAAGGCTTAATAAAAAGGTATCTCCAGCAACAACTACTGCAACAATAGCCAAAACAATAGCATCAACTGCAGAGGCAACATAAGCTCTCGATCCTCTTATTTACCTGTTTTTGCGACGCAGGTCAGTGTAACATTAGGTAATAATGAAATAAAAGAATGATCGCTTTCATTAAGTTCTAGCATCACAATCATCATCATCATAATTATCATCATCATTAGTACCATTATTTTTACCTGCGGCGATAGCCAGCAGGTCAGTGAGTGGCCAGCGTTCTTCTTCTTCTGGCGGATTTGTTAAAAGGAGGCATTTGGAGAAATAAAAGTGGTATCAAATACTGTAATTTGACATGGAGAATCCAAATCTGCCATCACATGACACTTGAGGTGGCGCCATCCAGCGACAACTTTAGTTAACTTGCTTAATTATTGCCTATTGAGACATAAAAGTGGTCCCATACAAGGTTATTTGACATGAGGAATCCAAATTTGCTGTCAGCTGGTACCTTTGGTAGCGCCATCTAGGAACAGCTTTAGTAAGAGTTCTTCATTTCAGCCAGTTGAGACAAAATTAGTCCCACGTAAGGTTATTTGACATGGAGAATTCAAACTTGCTGTCAGCACCATCTGGTAGTGGAACACTCTGTTAAGGTACCTGCAGAATCTGGGTAATGGATCACTCTGTTAATTCTAGTAACTTTTTACAGCAAACTGAAACAAAAGACTCGCCGCAGGTCCCAGAACAATTCTACTCTTGTTACCCCCACGTTCGCAGAGCGAGAGTGAGTGTTATGTTTTGAGTGGTGTGTGTGGGTGTTGGGGGGGGGGGTATTTTAGGAAAATAAATGTAACTACTTTCATCCGATTTTAACCAAATGCAGTGAAAGGACAGAGGGGTAGCCCTTGATGAATCTTTTCCTTTTTGACAACGTTAGTCTCGCAAAATCAACTTAAAAGAGTTTTATTCAGTTTAGACCAATTTTGGGGGAAAGGTTCAAGGTGAAGCAAGAATGAGGTGGCTGAGTTTTGAGAATAAAACCCATTTCGCCTGACGCTGCACGTGGTCGTGATGATTTCATATCTCAGAGATTACCTCTCGAAGGTGAAGATCACAGGGCAGAGCCAAATATTCGGGTTTTTAGACCAGTTGATGGGCGAGGACGTTGTACTCTCTTTGTTCCTTCTTGTATTCACTTCAGGACAGACTTTTGGAAATGAAGTGGGTGATACAGCCTCCAGTATCAATAATACTGTGGGAATTGGCGTTGTCATGTGTGAGTCTGTCCGCATGTGACCCTCTCGGATTTCGACGTTCCATAAATCAAAAGTCGCGGAACGACGAGCTGACAACAATGGCAAATATTATATTTGAGTGCGGTCACATGTGCGCGAGTTGTGCGCACTTTTGTGCCCGATTTTTCGCCAGATACTTGGAACCTTCTTCAGGTCATATCGCTGGATGAAATAAGCTTAAGTTTCGCGTAGGCCCAATAGGGCCGCTAAACGGTGGTTTCTTCACTAAAAGGGCGCTCTCCTAAACTGAATGAAATCGTTTGACAGCGACAAGAACAAAATATCTGTCATCATGGTAAAAAGATTAATGATAACAAAAATATATGTGGGGTAGAAACGAGGTTATAACTGAAAGAGAAAGGAAGGGAGGTAGGAGGGAAGATATGTAAGCCTAGAGCGTCTGAACTTCATCAGTAAACCAGGGCCCTGAGAACCCTGGGGGCAGGAGAAACAGTGGCAGGGATGGAGACGCTCGCTGCCACATAACCTCAATATCATCACAGCCTTGACCTGTCCACTACGCTAGAGAATCAAATTAAAGCAGTATCGAATATATATTAATACTGTCTGTCAAAGAAGGAATGTCATTTACTCGGTCAATCGGCTTCGACAACAGAACATTAAAAGTTAGTAAACATTAATTCTAAGCACCGGGTATATACACAAAGCCAGTGTCACAAACAAGTACAGAATGAAACATGGATCATGAAGAGATTTTGTCACATTATAGATAATTGACGTTTGGGGGCGTTCTTTTTTATGCTTTATTAAGGAATTAAAGCAACACCTCGTTATTCCAGACGAGACGTATGGGAGATCAAAATCCTAACTGAGTCACATGACTGGGGTAGTCGAACTTTTGTTTTTATCTTCAGGATAAAACCAAGTAACTATAATCAGCTGAGGGAAATAAAAATGATAGAGCGATATGACTAATATGAATAATCTTTATACCACCGCGGATTCACATAAATATTTCATTCTAGCTTACTCCAAACGATTATATTTATCTGAAGGGGAGAGTTGCCATCAATGGATTTAGATATCCTCTGCACAGGCGCTCACAGAAAGGAAGTTTGCGTGTGTTGTGGTGATGGGGACAGTGGAAATATTTGTGCAGCGCCTTCGGGCCCCAGCAACAACATAATCACTCTGTCTAAACCAGGAGATACCCCCTTTAAACAAAGCCCGTGCCTCCAGGGTGGGAGAGAGAGAGAGAGAGAGAGAGAGAGAGAGAGATTATTCCCAGCACAAAGGATACGCAGAGAGAGAGAGAGAGAGAGAGAGAGAGAGAGAGGTGGGGGACTGTTTTCTCAGTACAAACATGAGTTACGCAGTATACGAATAGCGAATGAGGATCCACTGACATGCCCCCACGCTCCTGCCCAAACCCCGACACTCCGGTCCAATCCCTCTCACCCCCTCTCCCAATCCCGACAGACCCTTTCTCAGTCCTCATACCCCCTCTCCTAGCTACCACATCCCCTCTCTCAGCACCCACACCTCCTCTACCAGCCTCGACAGCCTCTCTCCCAGCCCTCATGCCGATTCTCCAAACCCCCATACTTCATTTCCTGTACCCTATATCCCCTCTCCCAACTCCTACACTTCCTCTCCCAGCCCCACGCACTCTCACTCTCCCACCCACGCCCGCTCATCAATAAGTAATTTGGGTGTGCTCTGTAATCTTAGTGGACTCTATAATTTATACATTCCTTTGAGTCTACGCACACAGACTCAGTTCAGAATTTCCCTACAAAAAACATGCATTTAACTGCCCCCAGGCACGCATGGAGCATAGGTAACACGCAGGCTAAGAGAAAATTGAAACGAAAGTGCCATAGGCCTTGTCATTTACAGACATATTGTTTCGTTGATGTTGCCTTATGTGGAGTAATCTGCTAAAAGTAGGACTAAAGCAAAGGCATGAGCGCATATTTTCGTACAGAAGTAGTCCACTCCTTTATATTTGTGAGGTCTCTAATTTACGAAGAGCTATTCAAGCTAATTTGGTTATTAATGATCAGTTTAACAAGATTTTGATACGGATTAAGACTAGATAAATTTGTACTGTTAAATGCAGCTGTACAGTTCCTGCCTTCGGTCTTCAAAATCAGTGTTGTTTGAGTGTAAAGGAATGAATCTCAAAGTCTTGAAACGGTAAGGTATTTATTGCCACTGATAAGACGAACGGGAGGGTGAGGGATACGGGGGAAGCGAGGGACTTGGTTCGCTTTCCTCCTCAGTTCTGAACTCATGACCTCTTGAATTCGGGGACGTTTTTATTTTGCTTCTGCTATCTCCATCACCAGATAATTTTTTCAGCTTAGCAGAGATATTTTTCGAACAGGATGGGTCCGATTTTATCCTTCATTAACGTCTCCACTTCTAGAGATCCTTCCCAAATTGAACATATTCATCTGGTGTTAGCCTCTCAAAATGAAAAAGACGTAATCGAATTGCTCGGGTTAACGATGAAGTGAATGTGGCCTAAGAAGCATAAAGTACTTCACTCCGATGACGTATCGTAATCTCGACTTCATTCTTGCCATATCCACATGTCAGTTTGGGAGAGACTTTTTGAACTAGGGAACTTGACACAATATTCTCCGACTCTTTACTACAATAGTTTTCCTCAAACAGAGAGCCTCAATTTTTATATTGTTGCCATTTCTTAGCGATTGTATTCGGAATATGATTGACTTTTCGAATTTGAAGGGTTAGCTCTGGCCTTATTAATCCCATTCAGTTAAAGTGACCTTCTTAAGTTGGATAAATTCGTCTGGGGGAAGCAAAAGTAAACTGGAAAGGTCGTTACCCGGACTGCAAGTGTTAAAATGAATAAGACATCTAGCTGTAGTAATAATGAATCAACAGAATACGCCAAAAGATTCAAAGAGACCCCATGAATTACCAGCCAACAACCACTTTCATCGAGAGGGGCTACATTGTCGCCTGAGAAACTGTGGCTATTATTTAGAATTGTGGGTCATAATCCTCTCTGTGCGATGTCAGCTTCGTCCTTGAATATTTGCAACCTTCCGACAATCAGGTGAGCGATGACCTTAAGTAAAGAAGGGGTTCAGAACACTTCGATAATCATGTCAGTGAGATTCTTTATTTATATATTATTGCAACCGATTTTGTTTGGCCTTAGGATGAAATGTCGTAGTGAAGTGGCTGAAACAAACTCAATAATCTCTTTCAACACACTGACGTCTTGGGTCTTCTTGATATCGCCAAAGATTTTCATTGATCTTAAGGGAGACCATTCGTAGTAAATGGCATAATATTAGGCAGACTGAGCGCGCGTGCTCACTTGCGTGCGCGCCTGTGTGTGTGTGTGTGTGTGTGTGTGTACACACACACACACAAACACTATAAATGTCAAGGTTCTCTTGGGGGGTAAATACTGCAAGGTTGGACAAAAGGTCAGTCCAGTTCGATTGTGCAAGAGGCTGGGCCGTTTTCTTGTAGCCTTAGGAGGCCCCCTACACCTTCTCTTTCCCAGTCGTAATTTACGAATGCTATGCCAACTTCTTTCACTAGGGTAGTACTTTTTTTTTTTTTTTTTATTTTTTTTAGCGATGCCGGAGGATTTTTTTTTTTTTTTTCTGTGGGAAAGACCTGTAGTTGTGAAGGGATTAATGAAGGCTTCCTCTAACTCCACTTAGAAAAGTATCCCCTACAATGAATAAACATCCGTAGATAGCGAATTAACACAAAATTTGCGCCAAATCCTATTACTGCATTGAAGGCATAATTTTCTTTTGTCCTTTATTTACACAATCTTTGTCGATAAAAAAAAATACATGAATAACATATTAGTGAACAAGTGTAAAATGAACAATAATTCACTATAGGGAAGGCATAAGGTGTGGCCCAGAATAACGCTAATATATCCGTTATTAATGAGCGAATTGAAATAAAACTCCATATTTATAAACTTCAGTCCCTGTCAGTCAAATAAGTCTACAGTTCACAGACTCCTTGAAATTTGAAATTAAGGAGACATGTGCTGGAAATAAAATGTTGTTCTTTTATCAGTGCAACAAAAATAAATCGAATGAAAAAAATAATAAATAAACAATAGAATAAAATAAAGTATACCTGAGCTGACCTTTTGGTCAAGAAACTAAGAACTGTGACTTTATTCCACAGAATTTTTACTTACTTTATATCAGCCGTCGGGATCCAGAAATTAATGGAGATTATTTCTAACCATTTCACTATTATATGTCTCCCTTGAGGTGGATAAAATCACAAAATGAAAAACAAGCAAAAAAATTATGTGCATCCACACTCCAAAGCAGGAATCTCTATGACCTATTGGAGGCCCACAGGAAGAGCTAATATCACCATAGTTATCCCTAAAAAGATAACCATAGAACATATACTGTACAGTACAATGCTCTACAATCGTTTTTCACAGCAACGCTTTTGGTTAGAACATCATCATCATCATCATCATCATCATCATACAGTAGAGACAAACAGTACTTTGCCCACCCTTAGCGAACTGTGGAATGAAGAAAACAGTGATGCCATCGTACTGACCCATTTTGTTTGATGCTGCAAATGGCCGTGATGATCTAATACCTCATAAAATACTTCTTGATATACGAATCCTCTTCTCGTGCAGGGCAAGTGAATTATGACAGAGGAAAATAGATACCACATCCACCATTCATACCAGGAGAAATATTTTAAACGAAAAAAAAAAAATATCAGGTAGAGATTATGAAAAAAAAAAAAAAAAAAAAAAAAGATACGCACATTCATTGCTTGGGGAAGGATTACGGTCGAAAAAATATCATATCCAACAGTTATTCCAGGGAAAGAATTATGAACAAAAAAGGAAAAGAGATATCCATATTTCTTCCACGGAAAGGATTATGAAGGAAAGAAACAAATATCCACATTTAACTCAAGGAGAAGGATTATGAACGACAAGAATCCATATTTATTACTGGTTAAAGAACATGGACGAAAAAAAAAAAAATCCACAAATTTTCCAGGAGAAAGATTATGAACGAAAAGTTATTGGCATTCATCTCAAGAAAATTATTAGGGGAAAAAGGGATATCAACTATATACTGTACAGTATAACCGTGAGAAAATATGCATCAGCCAAGCGTGGCTGAGAAAAATAAGGCATTCCCTATTTGTGACAGAGAGAAAATGACATTCACATCTGAAATAAATTATGATCGAGAAAAATTAAAATGGGAGTCTCTATTTTTCTCCTGGGAAATGATAGAGAAAAATGGACATCCACCATTTATCCCAGGGGGAATAGTTATAGACGGAAAAAAATATAAGGGAAAATTTTGGTAAAGAAAAAAGGAAACCTACTGTTTATCATGGAACGATGACTATAAATAAAAGATTCCCAACTTTCCAGAGGAAATGCAATATTGTCTCCACACAGCTACAAATCAGACACATCTTTGCGCAGATAGCCTTGTGATTAATGAACATACAAGAGCCTAGGATCCCCCAATTTTTGTGTTTTTGTTGTCTGCCGTGGCACCATAAATCCCTTAAAAGGGCCAAGTCAGAAAAGGAAAAAAAATGTGTCTAAGGGTATCTGCCCAAGGAATACTTGTACAACGTTTGAAACGAATTGGTGAAGTGGTAATGAAACAGTATCATAGAAAAAAAAGAAAAAGAAGAATAGAAAGAAACTGAGTAATTACAGAAGGCCTCTACCATAGGTGGAGGCCTAAAAAAGAAATAAAAGTATCCAGCACTTACTGCAAGAGAAGGCTTTCACAAAACAAGGACTTCTACCACTTATGAGCTAGAAAATATGGACACTGACCACTTATGGTCCAGCATACAGCACACTCATTTTTTATGACAGGAAATGGACTTTCACCACCAATTTGGAACGAAAAGAACAAAAAAAAAAAAAAAAAAGGATATCCTCCGTTTTCAAGAGGGGAAAGATTTCTCCTTTACCCACTGCCAACCAGTATGAAGAACTTGTAAGGGAATGACGGTGAACATGAATTCCAGACAGCGATTTAATTTTATTCATTCCAGTAACAGTGCCCAAATATCGCCATCACAATTGTTATAGGACTATCAAGCAAGCTTTTCCTATATTAGTCACAAGAAGCTGTCAACATGTGGTTAAATAAGGCATCTCATGGTTCTAAACTCACTGACCTTTCCCATTCCACTCTCCACCACCACTCGCCTCTCCTTCCATTTACCAGCCACCCACTTCTCAGACCTTCCTTACTCTCATCCCATTTTGACCGCACAGACAGGGACACAACAGACCTAGAGGGAATGAGGAAGGTGGGTGTGAACATGTGCACTTGGGTATGTGTTTGGGTGTGTGAAGTAGAGGAGGTAGACAGAGTAAAAAAATCATTATTTCCCCCTTGGATACTTCAGTAGAATCGCCACTGTTGATTTTTTTTTTTTTTTTTTTTTTTATGTGTCCGACTCTGGGCATAGACTTCACAGCCTGCTCTCAAGGCCCAGTAGTCCTCCTACATACCGTACACCTCTACATGTCACCACTTCGGCACTAACACCCACCGTCCATATTGAATACATGCTAGGGCTGTCTCATACAGGACTGGTGTATTGGTATTAGCGGGGGTATATTTACGACATGTCGGCAGGTCATCTGGTAGATCAGGAAAGTCTGCTTTTTATGGAATTCAAATTCTTAAACTGTTCCCTGCCCCAGCCGGGATTTGAACCTGGGTCCATCAGGACTGCAGGCCGCCTCTCTACCGATTCAGCCAACTTCATGGGATTAACCTCGCACAGAGAGAGAGAGAGAGAGAGAGAGTACGCAGAATATACAGTAACACATGAGAATTGCAAGAGGAATAATATCTTACGTATGTACTGTATATGCATCTCTATATTTGTTAACTTATGAACTGACGATTCGGCGAGAACTTGGGCGTAAGCACCGAGCACTTAAATAAGTAAGGAGGCTATGTAAGCAAAAGAAGATGGACACAAACACATAAAGGCTAAGAGGAGCAGCGGGGAAGATAAAGAGTAGGACGTGACTGGCAGTGTAAGGAGGGGAGCCAAGCTGAAGGTGTTTACAAGAAGGGAGAAAGAAAGATAAGAGAGAGAGAGAGAGAGAGAGAGAGAGAGAGAGAGAGAGAGAGAGAGAGAGAGAGAGAGAGAGAGAGACTGTTCTAAAGGGGAATTGCTACCATTATATACTATCAATCCAAGAAAAAACAAAACAAAACTCGCTGACATCTTACTTGTAAAGGCAGATCACGGTAAATTTCCATATACATTTCCCGCTCTTCACTCCACGGCTTTATACGCATATTTTGGGCGTGTGCATAACGGATACACACTCTCCTGGACCGTTTCTGCTATATATTTCACTTCATAATAAACTTGATGAAACAACCGAGGCATTTAGGCTTTTTTTTCTTTTCCCCATCAAAAATTGAATACAATTTAGGAAGTCTTCCAGGTTTGATAGTACATTCGGCACCTCCCCCCCCCTCTCTCTCTCTCTCTCAACGTAATTACATCCATTGTTTAATTTGCGCAACGGGGTGATATCCCATACAAGAAGGATGCTTTGAAGATATGAGTCAAGAGGTTTTCTGAGGTGAAGAGCTAAATGGAAGGAACATGACAAGCTTATTTGGTTTCGAAGATAGATTCATTGATAGTTTGCACATGAGCTGTATAAACTTATTCCTGTGCCGACGTTATAAAAAATTAACCCCCCTTGTAATTTTTGTTTTAGCTTTACTATCATCAGACAATTTTGTTCACGTTCATATATATATATATATATATATATATATATATATATATATATATAAGAGTATATTAGCTCGAGGGTTTTCATACAGACTACACTGATACCTTCACTATCAGATATTCTTTTTAAACTAAACACAATAGTGTGGCAGTGGACTGAGTGTGGTGAATAAAATCACACTGGAAGGAAATGATTTACTCATATTTCAACGCAAGACCGGACTGTGTGGGTGGATGTTGTGTGTGGCGGTGCTGTTGTGACTCCAGTGCCTTGGAGAAACAAAGCCTCTCGAATACAAAGGCTGTTCGATGCTGTCCAATATTTTTGTAAACACACACACACACACACACACACACACACACACACACACACACACACACACACACACACACACACACACACACACACACGAAGATAACAGGACAATATTGCATTCATTACTGCATATGTTGATACTGATATTGTTGTCGAAATTATTATTGGTTATCAAAGCAGTTTTCTTTGATACTGTTGTCAACATTTTTTGTTGTCAGTGCCGGTTGGTCACAGCAGTCAGCATCTTTAATATTCTGCTGAGCTTGGGGTATCTCACGAGCACTCTCTGTCCCTCGACGAATGTGGGATGTCGCACCCCGTTGCAGTATTTAGTATATATCTTGCATGTTGTGAACTATTCCCAAGTGCTTGAAGGAACTGTAGTGGCGGAGATATGCTTTTTTTTTTTTTTTTTAGTTCTTCATGACTCTGTTTTAAAAATCCACAGTGAGACATTTTCTTGTGATTTGTTCCATTTTTATGATGAAAATTTCCAAATTAATGCTTGCTTTTATAGCCCATAATAGTTGTGTTATGAGAGTAAACACCATAAGCTGGAATTCTTTGTATGTTTCCTGACAAATTTGGATATGATATTATTTTAAAACTGTGGGCAGCTTTTTATCATGAAGCTTAGTTGATATTGCATTATCACTTGTTTTGATACTGATTTCTAAATAAAATTGCTTCTCAACTACTGGTATTTTCTTTAATATTAGTTTTTCTGGGTATGTTTCTCGTAATCCCTCATCCATTCGTCGTTATTTTAAGATATTGGGTCGCCAGTGAAGCTTCTGGTTTTGTTAAATTTTCTTGCTACGGAATAGTTTTCTTTTGTCATTCGTTCCATCCAGTTAAATTCATTGCTATATAAGTATAGATTAGCCATGAAGGGTGCTGGGTCTGTTCCCAAAGGTATTCCTATGCTCTATCTGAAGACAACATTTTCACAGGTAAAGAGGCAGTTTTCTACCAAATAGTTTGTCATTTCTGTTATCTGGTTTTCTGAAAAAGTTGTTTTTGTCAACTGAATTATTTACGCACACACACACACACACACACACACACACACACACACACACACACACACACACACACACACACACACACAGTCTTCTCTCGACATTTGGGTTTCAAATATTCTGAAGTTTTGCTGACTTTTACTATCTTCAAACATTCTTTAACCCTTGCAGTATGACAGTTATTATTATAATTATAATTTAAACGGCTCATTGCAGCTCAAGAAAAGAACTCTCTGACTGAAGAATTACAAAGTGGCTCCCTCTGCTCTTTCCCAACGATTATATCATTTCTCATTTATTATTGTGATATTAAGCTATGATTTTACCTACTGAAGCGAAGGAGTTAACTGCTGCAATGAGGAAATATAAACATTAAAATTAAATGGTTCGGTAAAAGAGGGTGATGCAAGTAAAGAAAATGTGCCTAGTCAGTATACATGGGACCTTTCCACGACAAAACATGCTGTACTTACTGACATCTTATGTTAAAATCGTGGCGAGTTAACATCTAATATGCTATAACAGTAGCCGTATGTGTGTCTGCGTGTGTGTGTATTTTGGGCAGCCGAAACTACACATTCAAATCGCACCAGAATTGGCACAAATATCGCAAAAAAATTCGCTGATGTGAAAAAACTTGGTCCCATCACAATTGAAAATCTTTTACTATATAATAATGAGCGATCAAAGTTTGACCAAAAAACGCCGCTCCAGGCGTGAGTGCGTGAAATTAGAGTTGCGTTCACCGTAGAGTTTTTGATGGCTTTATATCTAATATACTATAGCAGTAGCCGTGTGTCTGTGTGTGTGTGTGTATTTCTGGCAGCCGATACTACACATTCAAATCGCACCAGTTCCCGAAGCTGCAAATAACACGATCAGTTGGTTAGCTGCAAAAAATCCAAGTGACAACGTTAGACTAGAACAGCACATAAATGGACCATCATGGGTCCTTTGATGTCTTCTTGACGGCCGATAGTGACAACGTTAGACTAGAACAGCACATAAACGTGACTCGGATTGCCTGAAATGATTGCAACGCGCGCGTGAAGCGCGAGGAAATGAGTGAAAAGCATGAGGAAACGAGTGTGAAGCACGAGAAAGCCAGTGCACAGCGCGAGAGCCCTCCGCAGGAGCAAGTGCGAGAGGGCCCGAAGGGCCCACGGACACTTGTTCAGATCTATAGCTGAAAGAGATCTGCCATGCTAGGAAATGTACTGTCCTTTTCTTCTTGCTTATTTACTGACAAAAGCAAAATTCAGTACTGCCAATTATGGTGCTGCTGTGACGTTAATGGATAAAGTATTGTTGCACCGTAAGGTTCGTGGCTACGTCGAACATGATGCGTTGCCAAGCCAGAATGTTAATCAAAGGCCACTCAATACTTGAGAGTTTTATTCCTTCCAGGCAAAGCTGAGATACACTAGCAAAACACAGTGGCTTTTCTCTCTCTCTCTTGCAACCTCCTTCCTAACTTACTCACTACTACTCACTCACTGACTTACCCTCACTGTCTGACATCCTCGGAGGCGGGACTGTCCTTGAAAATATCTCCCAACTCTACTACTAGCGTAGTACAGAATACTGTAGAACCTAGGAGAAAATCACATTTTTCCCTTGCATAATGCACTTCGATAAACAACACATAAAAACAATAATGACAAGAACTAATTCCTTAGGTAGAGACAAAGAAAACCAAACATACATGCCAAAATTGATAGAATGTTTGTCGTATTTCATATATAATCCACAAACCTAATCCCACGGCACAACAATACCAACTCTGGCTGCCGCTTTCCCTATGAAGAGAACGTCCTGGTCCTGAGCTGACGTCATACAGCTTGGTGCAGTTACAGTACTGTTTTAGTTACAAGGTACGACAGGCGAAAAAGTGAACAATATCCATCTGATAAAAATGGCTAAGAGGTTGGAAGATCGTGGGGTGAATCATCGATAAGCAGAACATGTTACCTAATCAAGGAGATTCCTACTTTCAACTGAGAGAGAAAAAAAAAAGTGCCCCCTTTCCTGTGTCTTTCATTTAACTGAAGAGGAACCTTCCATGGTAATTATTTCGTAGATTCTCCTTTTAAGAATATCTAATAAAAAGCAAAATAAAAGTTTCTCTATAAAAGTGGAAAACTATGATTCCCTGAAACTGGACGGGTTGTGAGTGACAGGTGCCAGGTTTTAAAAATAAGTAAATAAATCAATACAGTCCAATAAATCATGGAAGAAACTGGTGAAAATATATGAATGAGAGAAAAAATGCAAACGGGAAGAGAGGGGGGGAAAAATATAGAGAAGGCATGAAGAACGGATTGGAAAGGGAAATGGAACTGGAGAGAAATTGTTGCAAGGGGGAATCTCTTCATAAATGGTTACTGACGGGCGAATGGAAGGAAGGACTACGAGAGAGAGAGAGAGAGAGAGAGAGAGAGAGAGAGAGAGAGAGAGAGAGAGAAAGAGAGAGAGAGAGTTGTCTGTGTGTATGCCAGAGGAGTTATCAACGGAACTTCCCGCTCCTGACCAACAGAACCTGTCAAACCAATATATATGCACTGATTCTCTCTCTCTCTCTCTCTCTCTCTCTCTCTCTCTCTCTCTCTCTCTCTCTCTTGATATCACATTTGTTCTTTAGGAAAAAGCCTCACAAGGAACAACACACTGTTATTTCAGTATTAGTAAGTTATTTCCCCACTCTGTGGATGGTTATGTTACTTTTGATATTTCCTTTTTCATTTTTCGTTCCTATACATCGCAGCTATTTGTAGGAATTATGAGTTATGATAAGGAGTAATGAAGATAAGACTTATCAGAAAGAAACAAAGGGAAGGCAGAGTTTACTGAGATCATGTCTCTCAGAAAACTCGACTGTCGTTCTCTGATGGCATGTTTCATCTATTTTTACGTTCTTTATGCTCGGCGTTCTTTTCGTTTAGTCCTTTTCTTTTCACAGTGAAGATTTACTTGCATTGTGTGTGTGTGTGTGTGTGTGTGTGTGTGTGTGTGTGTGTGTCTGTGTGTGTTAGCTCTGTATGTTAATCTGATTGGATCCTCAAATTACCCAATTCTTTTTTTAACGCAGTTTCTCTTCCATCCTGTTTCCTCCTCCTCCCACCCCCCACGTTTCTACTCCACCATCCTTTCCCTTCTTGCAGATTTGCGCATCAATGTTTAATTAATTTTCTCCTGGGATCTGCTCCTTCCCTTCAGTTATCTGCCATGCAATCTTCCGACTCCCTCCCGATTTGCCAGTCAGATATTCCGTTTTTTTCCCTTCTTTTCCCGTCTGTTGCTCTCCAAATTTCTCCCCAGTTTCGCATGTTCTTTCCTTTTCCTCAGCTATCTCACTTTTTTCTTTAGCTTCCCTCATCACTTATTTTTTATTTTTCTACTCTGCTGCCCCTCCTCCTCCCTCCATTTTTCTGCTCAGCTATCTTCTTTCACCTTCCAAATTTAGCCTCCAGTTATAGTCTTTGTTTAGCCTCTGCCCTTCCATTTTAATATTTTGGCCAACTGTTCTTTTTCTCCCTCCAAAATCGTTCTTCGGTTTTTGCCGCAATTTTGTCCTTCGTTTCCCCTATGTTGCTTCCTAAAAATTCTCTCCAGTTTTGCCCCTCTCTCTCTCTCTCTCTCTCTCTCTCTCTCTCTCTCTCTCTCTCTCCAACCTTTTTCTTTCGCACTGTTTGCTTAAGTTTCCCCCTTACTATCCTCTTATTCCTCTCTAATTTTCGCCCCCAAATTTCTGCTCGGCTGTCTCCCATTGCCTCCTGTTCTTTTTTTTTTTTTTTTTTTTTTTTTCACCTGTTTTTACTCCAGTTTTTACTCTGCTCACTCCAATTTCTACACACTTCTTGCCACAATTTATTCTCACTAATCTTTTCTTTCTCCCTGTGGTGTTCTAGTCGCCTCTATTCTTTCTCAATCCAAATTTTTTTCCTTTTTCTGTCTCTGTTTCTCTTTTGCTGTTCCTATATTGATGTCCAAATTGCTCTCCAGTTCCGTCTCTCTTACTCTTTCTTTCTCCTTTATTTTCTTTCCCAATTATTACCTGTACTAAGCGCTCTTTCCTTGTGAATCTTTCATTATTTTTTGCCTTTTTTTTCCTCTGTTACACCCTCTCCTCTCTGGTATCTCCATTCTTCCTCTGACTGCTAATAATTTTATCACATATCAATATTTTTTTTCTCTTTCTCTCTGTCTCTCTCTTTCCCCATATATATATATATATATATATATATATGCGCTTCCTCTCTACGATCCTATTCCTCTTACTCTTCTATAATTTCTTTTAAATATCTTCTCTCTCCGCCCCCAGACGCAGGGCAGATAGGCAGAAAGATATGCATACTGGCAAAACTCTCCCGAAAACATATTCCTCAAAAAGTATGATAACTTTATCTTGAAATTAGTATTTTTGCATTATTTTACGCACCGCCTTCCAAATTTATTCATAATTCTCTCTCTCTCTCTCTCTCTCTCTCTCTCTCTCTCTCTCATCATCATCATCATCATCATCATCATCGCGAAGACGTCATTCGTATTTTGTTTTTCTACCACCATGTAATTTTTTTTCAGCCTGAGAGAATTTTCGATCTAGAAAGGTTCTATAGGGGCTTCATCAATCCTTCACTACCATGTGCATCCCATAAACTGAATAAAATCATCTGGCATAATTAACAATAAACTGCTAATCGACGCTTTGTAGTGAAGAGGTTAACCTGCCGAATGTTAAGACTTCTTGGAATAGAACAGCCTCAGTAAAATAGCTTAGTTTCCCCATAACAATGAGAAGTCGGTGACACCTTTTAACCCACTGATTCTTAGGATTTCTTTTTAGTGAACAAAGTCGTCTGATGTTACAGTGAATTAATTTTTTAAGTGTACCAAGGGCAACGATGAAGTTAATCAAAATGCTGTTCGAACCATTCACCACCAAGATTTTTCTCAGGTGAACAAATTTTTTTTTCGTTTTATTCTGAATGACCCATAACAAGGACTGTATCTATCCCCATGTCCCCTTTCCATTTGTCAATTTGCTGGCAGATTCTCGTGGGTTTGCAGATATGACTCAGAATTACCTATGTTTACACTCCATTAATTTCCGCTTCCCGTAACGTTTTCATTTTATATAGTGGTTGTTTTCTCACATCCAATAGTAGCACGAGTGATTAGTATTGTCAGGAGGCAGCAAAAATGTCTCCGGTTTCAACTCCAGCAGACTGAGGGGTCCCCACAAAACACAAGCAATTCCAGACCTTGGGCGCAGTAGACCTCATGGATCAATCTATATCTATGTGTAAGTAAAACAACAAAAAGACTAACGAAGAAATATGTAATCCACTGACTGCGAACATTTCTCTCGGGTAACTGAAATCGTTTGGTGTTATCCTGGGTAAGACAACAAGGAGCAACATATCACCGGAAAGGAGGACCAGTTGGAGGCAAAGTTCAGGTAAGTCTCATCCTGGGCCACTTGCAGCCTTCCCTGAAAGTTGGGCAGGTCGGGAGAGAACGTCCATTCCATATTTTGCAAGAGAAAGAGAGAGAGAGAGAGAGAGAGAGAGAGAGAGAGAGAGAGAGAATAAGGGCACATACACACACACACACACATATTCTGTATATATATATATATATATATATATATATATATATATATATATATATATATATATATATATATATATATATATAATATATGTTTGTCTTCATGTTTAAGTTATGTGTCTTCATGTTTATGTTATAGTTCTCAGGAATCGCGTTAGTCACTATTGATATCCGTATGGAGACTGTTATCAGCATACTTGGTGAAGTCCAGTTACGAGCAAAGCGAAATTTTTAAGAAGTAGTTACCTGTGTTTGGAAGTTATTGCTGTACACTGCTGACCATTAACGCCTCCAGTAAGAGGGGTCTCCCCTAAATTAAATTAAATATTCTGGCGGTAGCTAGAGAGCAAAAAAGACTTTGTATTGAAGGAACTGAATAAGTAATTCTTGTAAGAAGTTTATAAAGCAAAATAGCAAGCTCCTTTACTAATTTTTTGCTCAGTTTATTTAGTTACAGGAAGAGTTTCCTAGAGGGAAAAGAGTTGGATGGAGCTTTCCCATTCTGTTCCGACAGAAACTTCTACAATAAATATAATCATGTAGATACTGCAGGATTAAAAAAGAATCGGATTCAAAAGGTTAAGTCTGAAATTGGAACCCAGACACATCTGGGCGGTTTCTTCCTCTCGGTTGTCAATATTGCCTTGGCACAATATTTTACATGGAATTGTGCAGTATGGGATAAAAGTTCTCTCAACAGTTCATCTCTTGTGCGTTTCTCTTCTGTCCGCTGACTAAATGTTTCTGAGAGAAGCTTGACATGTTTTTCTGCCCATAAATAACTCTGGTATGATGTGCTAGAGAGGATAAGATGACAGACATGCCAAAGTGTGAAGCAGATTTAGTAGAACTGTGGGTGAAATTTTGACCCTGACTGTACTTATCCTACAATGTGGTCATTTTTCTGAGGCAGGGAGGAAAGCGTAGAATTTCATTACAGTAAGCAACATTTTTACTCTTAAACTGGACTTTAAAATATTTATGAAAGCTGCGAAATTAACATAATGAATACTAAAGAGTGTTGTCATGAGAGGTCGTAACTCTCATTAAATGAAACTGGAATCTTATTGTAATTTCTTGAATCTATGTGATGCCCTTTTCATTAAATTTTTGCTGATACTAGACGATTATATTCAATTTGAGAAAAGTCTCTCGTATTAAAAGCATTTATTAAGTTTTTTTCTAACCCTTCCATTTGAAAGCTCAATAAAGCCATCAATAGATTGCAACAGTAATTATAAAATGCGCATCCCGTTCCCAGTAAGTTAAATGCCAACTAAATCCATATACCGTACATGTTTTCCTAAAATGGAAGGTAATGTGCCCTCCGAAAATTTGCATAAGGTTCAGGTCTTGTTTCCACTATTTTTAACTCTATAACTAAGGACCTGGACTCATTAACAGACAAACAACCAATTCCCCATCGCAGCTGAGATTTTTCACTCCTCACAGGAAGGTCAGGGAAAGGGCAAAATCTTTCCACATCTCTTGTTCTTCCTGCAGATACAAATCTAAGTTACTAGTGGAAAGTATCCTTAGTTTCTTTGTTTAACAGGACGGAAAAAGCCAGGAGAGTGTTGAGTGTTACCATATCTCTGGTTTGAATATGCATTTGGGTCCAGGAAAGTCTTGCAAAAGCTTATTACAATCACTTGCGTCTACCAGACCAAAATAACAATGGCATGCCACGGTTGAAGAGGTTAGGGAGAATATTTGGATCTTTGGCCTTGTCTCATCTTCAGTGTAACCTTTTAGTAAGATGGTGCGGCACAAATATTGGCCATCTCCATGCTGCCCTTGGTGTTAGTCGCTTTTTCTTTCTTGTATTCCTTCTTTCTTGTTTACCTGTGACAGGCACTTCTACCCTTCAGAATTAATCGATTCCGACCAAATCTGGACACAAAGGCCAGCCTGTGACCTAGTTGTGTCCGCAAGGTTATGGTTGCTAGGCAACAACTCGTTGCCCAGCAATGGGCGAAAAACGGCTTTTTCGTACTTTTACCCCCTTTAGCTGTAGAAGCATTACTAATGAGTGTAGAAAGCTCTGACTTCTTGAGGCTTAATCTTAGGTCATTCCCTGTCGGAAGTGTGCCATCCATTTTTCCCCTCTCTTCTCTAGTTTTCGAGCGGCAGTCCTGTGAAGATTGGCCTCTGCATCCCTAGCAGTCTTGTTTAATTGTGGCAGGCTCTTCTACCCTTCAGAATTAACCGATTGCGACCAAATCTGGACACAAAGACCAGCCTATGACCTAGTTGTGTCTGCAAGGTTTTGGTTGCTAGGCAACTACTCGTTGCCTAGCAACTGCCTGCTTAACCCTTCCATGGCCGTGGGTCCAGAAATTGTCGGGAGCCAGTCTCCAGCGCAGGCACCATTTTTTCAGATTTCAAATATCAATTTTTTTTTCTTATAAAATTTTGGAGAAACGTCCGGCGAACTTGGCAGTGCAATTTTTAGCGTCCTAAACCCATCCCGTGCTTCGCAATGAAGCGCAAAAAAAAAAAAAAAAAAAAAAAAAAGTAGTGTACACGCTGGTGAAAACTAAGGAGAGGGTTGAAAAAAAAAAGTTACATAAAGAAATATCCATATATTCACCCTCCAAAAGATTTCAATGGTGGTGAAATGGTTTGAAATGACTAGATATGTGTATTACAAACAAAATCAATATATAATATGGGAAGTTTCATGATTTTTTTTTTTTTTTCAGAGTTTTTGATGTTTATTGCGTTTATGCAAGTATCGAGTTGTTTCTGCTGTCTGCGTGGTCTAGTTTGTGTCTAAAGAGAGGCGAGAGATGGTATTTTTATACTCTAACCAGATATGGGTTCTCCTTTGAGCGTACAGGCTGAACCGCAACGGCTCCCTTAGGGCTCGCCGTTATCTCCTACAGGTTTGATATTCTTATTACTTAAAGGTGAAACATTTAATTTAGGAGTTATTTTCCGAACCGGAAGTGTAGAAGCCTCTATCAACTCTGCAGTGCAAGAGGAATTTTCGTAAGCGAAATGTGTTTACCACAGAATTTTAAAACCTTATTTTTAGGGTGAAATTATTAAATGTCATATATATTGCACAGCTGACAGTTAGTGGCAGGTGAATGATACTTTACGCAGTAAGTTGATAAATCTACATTATTCTGCATTATCTAATTAGCACACACTCATAACACTTTCAAGGGAAGAAAATTGTCTGGCGTAAGCGGAAATAGAATGACAGAGTTGTTCCAAATATGACTAAACTAATGCAAAAAGTATCAGTATTAACGACCAGGCTCCTGACTCACTCTTAGCTGAGTTAATTAATTTTTAGTGAGAAGGAATAAAATGTGTGAAAAAACGCAATCTGCATGGGTAAAGATATGTTTGCTTTAATAACTATGTTCCTCGTTAAGTCGACAGACATAAGTATAAATCTTCTTCTTCGTCTTCGTCTTCTTCTTCTTCGTCTTCGTCGTCTCCTTCGTTTTCTTCTCCTCCTCCTCCTCCTCCTCCTCCTCCTCCTCCTCCTCATCCTTCTCCTCACTCTACGCTCACCTACAATAGCCGCCACATATACCCGCACCGCTCACACCGCATTAAAGGTGGACTAGAACTGGGGGACTTAACTGCCTCCACGTAAGTTATTCATACCATCGACCTACCTTCCCTTACGATACCCTTCTGCCCCCCCACCATCCCTCATCTACCCTATTTGATCCTCTTGATGCTGGGTTAGAGTTTAGTTGTTCCTCTCTCACGTCACCCCTGCTTCTAAACTCCTTCGCTACGATAATATCATCTCTTATTCCTGGCTTACTCATCCCCGTTTATACCGTCACTTATCTCCTTCACTTAATTCTCCGTGATTTAGAGTTAGAGCTTACTTTTTCTTCTCTTACGTTACACTTGTTTCTAAACGTCTTCACTTAGATTTTTTTCTCGTCCAACCCAACCCTAAACGTTTACTCATTTCTCTCACTTGATGCTCTTCATTCTTTTTTCCACGTCCCTCTTCCTTCCAAACACCTCCACCACGATAACGTCATTTCTTATTCATTCATGCCTTACTCCCACCGCTCTCCCCACCATCACTCACCTCTCTCACCTAATTCTGTTTCTTCTGAGTTAAAGGTTAGATGTTCAGCTTTCCATGTCTCTATCTTTTTTAGTCCCTTCACTACGATGACGTCCTTTCTTACTAATTCATGTCCTACACCTCCCTTCCACAAGCAATCATCTCCTTCACTTGTTTCTTTTGATTTGGGGTTAGAATTTAGTAGTTCCCTTTCCATACTATACTACCTTAGCTTTTCCAAAGCCACGACGTCTTGACATTGTTGTTTATACTAACTCCTGGCAATTTTTATGCAACTTTGGAAAAACCTCTAGTTCTGATGGAGTTAAATGAAGGCTGTATCTAACTCCTCCAGCCAGAAAAATACCTCTTTATCTTAATGTAAATACCTAAATATGATGACAAAACACGCAAGATGTTTTCTAACTGAGGTGGTTATTTTTTTACCTCACACCACTCATACATTCTATAGTACTCTTACTTTCCTTTTATCTGACACCTCCTTTGCGATTCGACTTCGATGTCATTCTTCTAGCTTACATTCTTGTCTTCTTCTGCATTCAACACTCTCGCCATTGTTTCATCTTACATTCTTACATTCTTTTGCACTGAACTCCCACTTCATTCTTACGTTCTTTGGATTTTGTTTCGAAGCCATTCGTTCTTACTTCTTACGTAACTTACCTTTTGTATTCTTCAGCCATATTACTCATCCATCTTTTTTTTTTTTTTTTAACCTCCTTTTTGGCGCTTTATCTGATCATTATTACTCCTTCCTACTTTCACACATTCTTTACATTCTACCTCACGTCATTATGTCTTCTTCCTATTCTTGCCTTACATCCTTTGGTGTTCTACTTCCATGCCACTCCTCCCTCTTCCTGTAGTACTTTTTTTTTTTTTTTTTTTTTAATGTTCAGCGCCCACGTACTCATCCATCTTAAGTTCTTACCTACTTTTCCATTTTACCTTCTTACTCGCTTACCTTGCTCCTTCTGGCATTTTTCTTAACTTACTTCCTTTGACATTCTACTCCCAGTTCGTTCATTTTACAGTACCCTCTTACTTAATTACTCAGCTTCTCTTTGGCCTTTAACTCGCACAGGAATTCTTTCTTATTTTTCTTGCAGGGTCATCTTTTCTCATTCTACATTTTTTAAATACTCTCACGTAATAATTCTTTCTTACTGTCTTACCTAACTTCCTTTGGTATTTTACTTCCTTTAACTCTCTTATCTAACTTCCTTTTTGCATTTTATTCCTATATCATTCCACCTTTTTACTTTGTTGCCTTATTCCTCCTTTGCACCACACTCCCATGTCGCTCTTTCTTTATATTTTCTTTCCTTGTTTGGCATTCTGCAGTAGGACAACGATATCCAGTTACCTCTAAGGGAATGACTCGTATGGGATAATAGAGTGCACAGCAATTATAAATATGATGAAGTGCACTAAGAATACGGTTACAAAATTGTAGAGAAGGTTCAGCCACCCAAAATGTGAGCAGTTATGTGCTCCATCTTTCTCGTAATAGAGTAATTGTCATACTGGCAATTCATTTCCACGTCAGTACTTTTTTTTCTTACAGCCTTCCGTAACTCCCTCGAAGTCCACTTACCAAAGTTTCTTCTTTCAACCCCAACTGGTCTTCGCCGGTACAATAACCTTTACTAGTTTGCTCCCTCCTGATATGTCACTTGGCTCTTACTCGTCTAAAGTTCCCTTTATACCATTTTGGCTTGTTCACATGGAACCCGTAATTATCCTCACCTGTCAACTTTCAGGAATTCAGCTGCAAACTTACTCACCTCGACAAACTGAAATGGTTGTGTGGATAGCTGTAATGTGGCACCAGCAGCGGGGGGCCACAGGGGGAATTTTAACTGAGCCCTGTCTTGACTAAACACTGGTTATTTCGTTCTCGACCTACCTGCCCAGAGTAGTCAAGTGATTAGTGATCTGCTGTCTTAAAGGGCGCAAGTCTGATCCAAGTCTGATGCAGGGAAAAATCTTAAAATCTGTCTCGCCAAAACAGAGTTAATTCATCTTCCACAAGATCAACCGACGTGCCACAAAAACACCCCAGCGAACACCATGATATCTGCCTTCACTGGGACAACCCTGGCATGTAATGAGTATGGACGGTCGATATTTGTGCCTAAGTGGTCATATGTGAAGATTTGCCGTGCTTAGGACTACTGAACATAGGGAAACGGTTTATCAAGCCTATGCGCACAGTTGGACGCATTAAAAGTGTAAAAAAAAAAAAATCCTATACCACGTTCAATCAATATAACACTACTTACATAACACGCTTACAACTTAACTATTTTTAGATGATGAGCAGAAATAACTTTGGAAAATTGACAAAATATTTGGAACACACGTTTTAAAGAGGTAAATATCAAAGGCCTCCACACACAGCAAGAACAGTTTTACTTCGCTGCTCCAAGCATATCCCGTATCAGCTTCTGTCCCTTTCACTGCCATGACATCTCACAAATCACGAAACGCAGTTCTTTCGTTAATAGAATTTATTGTGGTATGACCACGACATGCGTCTAAAAAGTAAATATTTTACCCTTTTCAACGACAGTTTGCGTCAGCAGTTATTTTTCTTTGTTATGACTGCTGCATATGAGTAGAACTGTTGGTGGGTGAGCTAAGTGCTGGATTACTGAGGAATCCATTATCTGAACCTCTGCACATCTATAGCTGCCAGTCCATATTCTGTACACTTCTGCGTGACTTAAAGTTGCCCTCTCTTCATCTTGAATGCTAAGCTGTAGCTAGAAACTGCCTAATCACGACAAAGTGCTATGGAAACGATAGACACACGTAGTATTGTCTATTCCATCACTAAGGTGCATAAAATAGTCTTCAGAATTAGGGAAACCTCCGTCATATTCAGACGAGTTTTATTGTCCTACTGTGCCACTGACCTACATGGAATATTATACAAAACTATGACGACCTCTGCCAAGTTTAGATGTCTAGTGTTGTTCTCTTCTACAACAGAGCTACGTGAAACATTCTGGACACGTATGAAAACCTCATCCAGGTTCAGGTGAATAGTATTGTGCCCTTCTGCCACTAAGCTACGTGATGCAATAGAGTATGATATCG
Organism: Coenobita brevimanus; assembly: GCF_032717465.1. NCBI lineage: Eukaryota > Metazoa > Arthropoda > Malacostraca > Decapoda > Coenobitidae > Coenobita > Coenobita brevimanus. The sequence goes on along the minus strand of NC_136967.1, from coordinate 14,268,593 downwards.
TTTTGTGTGCAAATGCAAATGTGACATTATATGTTGTGACGTGATCTAACAGTGTGTGTGTGTGTGTGTGTGTGTGTGTGTGTGTGTGTGTGTGTGTGTGTGTGTGTGTGTGTGTGTGTGTGTGTGTGTGTGTTTTGTCATACTGTGGTATCATGTGGTGATGGAGTGTGATAAGGTATGGTGATGTATTATGGTTGTGTGATGATATGCTGTGGTAGTGTGTGGTGATGGAGTGGTGCAGAGTGGTGCAACAGTTATGCTACTCTGTGATGCAGCTTGATGACCTGATGCAGTATTCTGGATGCCTGATGTTGCCAAGGTGAAGTTCCAAGACGTTAATGTCGTCCAGAGACTTAAGACTTAATTAACTGGAACTATGAAAGCGATTAAAGGCTTAAGTTTCTGACTGAAGCCGCCATCTCCGGCAGACGTAGGCTGTGGTTCAGGGAGAGATACAGTAATTGTTCCTGATGCTGTATTCTCCGCTGTCTGATGGGATTCAGATGGGATTCAATAGCAACTCTTCCCTACCAATAAATTTTGCATTATACACCTGACTATTTTCTTGTAAGTATTTATACCTCTTCAAAATCGTTACAACGTGCTAGTAACATATAAGAAAATACTAACTTGTTATATGAAGACAAAAACTCGTAAGGAAAAAGCTTGAAGGAACATTTTAAGCCAAGGATGAGTGTGACCCTGGATTTTCACTTCTGGATATATGTCTGCATGACGCGCGTTACCTACCGACACTAGGCACCTCTTCTCTTTTAGAATTTTTAGCGTAATAATTATTCGTGGAAAAGCTTGAAACATTACGGTGATTCTGCTTAAGACGTGGTAAGAAAAATAAACTTTATGCTCTTACACCAAGGCACTCACTGAACAACGAGCTGATCAGAATTATATTTTCACAGAACGATGAGCAAACATCCTGGTTACGTTGATACGCTGCAGAGCTGAAAGAAAAGTAATGCTTGAGTTTGCCTACGTTACCAGGACTAAATATAAAACGATGACCCTACAAACTGCTAGATAACTGGCTGTAACCTCTCCGTTTCTTGAGCTCACAAAACGCCATTTGTTCCGGTAAAATCAGTCATTAATTTCCCAAGGATAAACTTGGTGTACCTCAACACGATCCATGTTTCATCAAGATTTAAAAAAAAAAAAATCTTAACGGCTAAAGACTTAAATATCGACGCAGTGGTGTTAACCCCCAATCCGACAAAATGTTCTCTCCTTTCTTGCATCTCAGTATGTGACCAAGAGACAATAGTGTGAACACCTCACATTGGCTTCTGAACATTGTAAATCCTCTGACTGTTCGTGTATGCAAGAGAAGTGAGCGAGAGAGAACAATTACAAAGAGTCAAGTTGGTACCCAGGCCAACAGATGTGTGGAGGTGTAAACTGGCCAGTCTCTAATCATGCAGTTTTGTCAAAATATCGAACTTACAGAATATATGAACTGTGTCTTTTTTAAAATCCTCCCCATCCCCCACTCCCCCAAAAAAAGTATGGCCAAGTGCAGCAGACTTTAAACAAATACCAACCTCTTTAATGCCAAAAAGGTGTTTTTAAAGTTGCTATACCGCTGAACGTATGGAAGTTAGGATTTCTTTTTTAGTGTAGATAGCTAGACTGGGCATCCTAAAAAATAAATACTCTCCTTTAATGATGAAAATTGGTTCAGAAATAATGTTGAAGAGTATGTGAGTGAATAGATAGATAGACTGATGATGGATTATGTATGATTGACTTTGTTCAGTGATGTCTGGTACCGCTGTCGCCACATGCAAAACGCGCTAAAAAAGAGCTTTGGGGAGAATCACAGGTAGAGAAATGCTTATCTGATTTTTGTGGAATGCAAACCACGATACGAAAATTACTTCAGACTAAGGAAACGGTGAAACTGCAGTAGAAAGTGAACATCTGATCTTAGCATCATTTTCATCAAAAGCTACTCGATCGGAACAGCCTCTGCTCACTCGAACACGTTCCACGCTTTAATGGGGGCACCTACAGGTATTACCGTACCTAGTGTTCCATTTCACGACTTGCAACTTCAAAAGGACAGCCAGTTTAACTTCACTAGCATGAGCCAGGACGAAATATAATACGTCCCAGGGTTTATCTTCCAATGACGACTACATTATAATAGACTTGATTATAATACCTTGATTCTTAGCACTTTTGTGCTTTGTAACGACCTCTGCCATGACCAGTTGCTCCATGCTTACTGGGGACCAGGGGCCACGGTTTGACAGAACGTGTCATGGTGGTTAGAAGGAGTTCTGAGGTGGTTCTGGCTATTACTGCAGGGAATATTTTTCGTTTTATCATAAGCATAAATAAATATGACATTTGGTTGTACCTGATTGGTATAGCTCTAGTGATCGCTGGGTTGTAGTCTACAAGCACCTTCGGTACGGCAAGGCAGTGTTCCTTTGAAGAAGATACTTAGTGATTAACAGAATGACCAGTACTGTGATGATTTGCACTGGACCCTCTTATAATATATTTATATATCAAAATCTGGAATTTTGTTGCATAAAATGTATTTCAGCTATCCGCACCGAACAGTGTCTCTATAAAGAAAATGTCGAAAATGGGCATTACATGTGCGTCCTCTACCATTTAAAATATCAAAACATACACGGTAATCATAAAGAACGGCAATGTCCCCTCGTGGAAATAAAGGAAACATTACAAGATTTAGTGAACAGGATCTACAGCATCAGAGAGTAGGCAAGCATGCTCTCCAGTACAAATTTCTCTAACTATCTTCACCAAACTACATGCACAGTACACACTACACTTCCTATTCAAAATTTACCTAAAATGGCGTCGTTATATCAAGCCTCGGAGTCCCCAGGGGGGGGGGACCATAAATGCCCCCACCATCTGCCCCTCTCCCGGTGACGACTCAAGGTGCCTGGAACCACTGTCTGACTCTCTTCTTCTTCATTTCTGCAACATTCGCGGCCTTTCCTCTAACTTTCGCTCTGTTGAGCACCACCTCTCCTCCTCTAAACCTCACCTTCTTTTTCTAACGGAGACTCAGCTGTCTGAGGCAACTGACAGCAAACCCTTTTCTGTATCCTCCTACTTTCTCTATACTCATTTCAAAGCCAAAGGTGGCTGTTGTGTATATATACGCAACGACTTATCTTGCTCTCGTGTTCCTGAACTTGATTCTTCTGAATTCTCCACACTCTGGCTTCGGCTTTCCTGTCATTCTCTGACTAAATATATCTGTGCTGTTTACTTATCCCCTAATTCTACTGACTATCAAAAATTCTTCGACTATCTTACTTCTACGATGGAACACATTCTATCCATTTCTCCTTTCTCTGAAATCTCCATTCTTGGAGATTTCAATGTTCACCACCACCTTTGGCTCTCCTCTCCTTTCACGGATCCACCTGGTGAACAAGCCTACATCTTTTCTATCCTTAATGACCTAGAGCAGCTTGAACAGCACCCTACCCGTATCCCTGACCGCCTTGGAGAGAGCTCCAACATACTTGACCTCTTCCTCACAACTAATCCTTCTGCTTACTCTGTTAATCTTTTCTCTTCCTTGGGCTCCTCTGATCACAACCTTATTACCTTAACCTGTCCTATCACTCCGGTACGGCCTGTGGACCCTCCAGGGAAACGTCGTCTGTGGCATTTTGGAGCCACAGACCGGGAGGCCCTCAGGCAGTACTTCTTTGATTTTCCCTGGAATGATTATTGCTTCCATGGCCGTGAGCCATCTGAGTGTGCCTTGACATTAATGGAGGTTATTCTCTCGGGCATGGAAGCATACATTCCTTTCTCATATCCTTTGACTAACGCAAGAAAGCCTTGGTTTAATCACGCTTGTTCTAATGCTGTCCGCAACAAGGAGAGGGCCTACAAAAGGTACCGGAGCCAACCCACCCCTGAATCACATCATCTTTACATTTCTGCCCGGAATCGTGCTAAGTCTGTTCTTCGCTCTACTAAAAATAATTTCATCCATACTAAATGCTCTCAACTCTCCAACTCGAATTCTTCCCGCTCCTTCTGGCATCTTGCCAAAAATCTTTCTAACAACTTTACCCCATCATCCTTTCCTCCTCTTTTCTACTCTGATGGTTCTGTAGCTATTTCTTCTACTGATAAAGCAGATCTCTTCGCACAGACTTTCTCCTCCAATTCTACCTTAGACGATTCCGGTGCTGTTCCTCCATCACTTCCCCCCTCTGACTTCCTCATGGCTGACATTAAAATTTCTTCAGTTGATGTATTTTCTGCCATCACTGGCCTCAGTACTAACAAGGCATATGGGCCTGATGGGGTCCCTCCTGTTGTTCTCAAGAACTGTGCTTCTGTGCTTACACCCTGCCTAGGCAACCTCTTTCGTCTTTGTCTGTCAACTTGTACCTTTCCTTCTTGCTGGAAGTTTGCTCTCATTCAGCCAGTCCCAAAGAAGGGTGACCACTCCCAACCCTCCAACTATCGTCCAATTGCTTTAACGTCCTGTATTTCAAAAGTTTTCGAGTCAATTCTTAATAGAAAAATTTTAAGGCATCTTTCCTATCACAACCTTCTTTCCGATCGTCAGTATGGGTTCCGTCAGGGACGCTCCACTGGCGATCTTCTCACCTACCTTTCAGACTCCTGGTCATCCTCCTTTCGGGACTTTGGCGAAAGCTTTGCCATTGCACTTGACATCTCAAAGGCTTTCGATCGAGTCTGGCATAAATCTTTAATTTCCAAATTGCCCTCCTACGGTTTCTATCCTTCTATCTGTGCCTTCATCGCTAGCTTCCTTTCTGGTCGTTCTATAGCCGCTGTTGTAGACGGCCATCGTTCTTCTCCTAGATCTATCAACAGTGGTGTTCCTCAGGGCACTGTCCTATCACCAACTCTCTTCCTTTTATTCATCAATGATCTTCTAAGCTGTACATCTAACCCTATCCACTCATACGCTGATGACTCCACCCTTCACCTTTCCATTCAGTTCCCGCAACGCCCATCTCAACAGTTACTTCAACAAACAAGGGATGAGGCTATGGCACACCTAATGTCTGACTTGGCTCGTATCTCTGACTGGGGTAAAAATAATATGGTTGTCTTTAATGCATCTAAGACTCAGTTCTAACACCTATCAACCCGACAAAATCTTCCACAGGTATACCCACAAATGTTTAATAATATTCAGCTTAATCCTGCATCATCCTTGAACATGCTTGGGGTTTCATTTACTCGGGACTTATCTTGGAAAGATCATATTGCATCTCTTGTAAAATCTGCTTCCAAGAGATTGGGTGTGCTAAGCCGACTCGCTCTTTCTTTACCCTGCGCAATTGTTGACTCCCATACAGGGGTTTTATCCGCCCCTGTGTGGAGTACAACTCTCATGTGTGGGGAGGCTCCCCACATACAGCTCTTCTCAATAGGGTGGAGTCAAAGGCTTTTCGTCTCATTAACTCTCCTCCTCTTACTGACTCCCTTCAACCTCTCTCTTCGCCGCACTGTTGCATCTTTATCTCTTTTCTATCGCTACTTTAATGGTCACTGCTCCTCTGAACTGTCTGCTTGCATTCCTCCACCTCTACGACGGGCGCGTAGCACCCGTCTGGCAGCAAACTCTCATCCTTTTTCTGTCCAACTGTCTAATGCAAGAGTTAACCGTTACTCCCAGTCTTTCATTTATGCAACAGGTCAGCTCTGGAACTGTCTCCCTCTGTCTGTATTTCCTGCTGCCTATGATCTCCAGTCTTTCAAACGCAGTGTGTCCAGGCATCTCAAAATGATCGGATCTTGAATTTGGCTCTATATTGTATTTTGTTTTTCTCTTGGAGGGAACTGTTACTGCGGGCTCATGGCCTTTGGTTCCTTCTTCCTCGCATTAAAAAAAAAAAAAAAAAATCAAGCTGGTACAATGAACTATAACCGTTTTGTCTGTTACTGTTACCTTTCCTGGTTACCTCTCGTATTTTTGAGCAGTTCGTAGATGCTTCCAGTAAATATTAAATGCTGCGTTCCACGAGGTTCCACGTCTGTCCGGGGGGGTTACTTTCGTGGAGTTTAAGACATGACGAACTGTGCAAGATTGTGCATTATTAAATTTAATAATCAATAATATGTCCTCCTTGACAATGATTACCTTGTAGTTTACCAGGCGGCCTGTATAAGACTGTGTATTATGTCTTAGCTCCCACGTACCTAATAGTTACTGTAACTATTTCCGTCTGTTGAATCCTTCAGGATATTTATTTTTATAAGTTTAAGACTTGACAACCTGTGTAATACTTACATGTTTTGAGTGTCAATAAAATGTCTTCATTGGTATTGTTAGCAATATTGGCTTTCAATAAACCTGGCTTCTGATCTCAATAGCTTCTCTTCAGATCCTCCTCCTCCTCCTCCTTGTTATCATCATCATCATCATTCTTATATTGGGTCCAGAAAACATGAAAATATGAACAAGAAAACAGCAAAAGTACAGCCAGTATCAGAGTGCCCAGTGCTGATAAATCATATCTTCATCCAAACCTTCGAAACTCTCCGCAGATATGAGTAATACAGAAAGTAATGCAATTTTATGCGTCTGTGTCCTGCTTCCTCAGTCTCAGTCAACCCTACTTTGAGTCTACATAATGCAAAGGCCAAAGAAAGAAAGAAAAATAGATACTCATGACTGGTTATGATTCTGTTTTAAACTTTATCATCCATTAGCTGCATTGACCCATTCAATCCGATGGATTAATTTCAATTTATCTTTATTTCCGCGCTATTTTAATTGGGTTAGGAAAGTCTTCTCATACAGAAAGGATTATTGCAGGATAAATCTAACTCCTTCCACTCAAAAATCTTCTCCGAAATCCGAAAATGAAGAAGGCCATTGCATGTAACAATAATTAAGATGTCTATATCCATCTCTATATCAGTATCAATATCTATCAATCTGTTTATTTATCTCTCTATGAATATCGGGCTGAACGTATTATATTCTCGATAGGGTGCACCTTACCTATTATTTTGCACATACGAACAAGATTTCTGGTCAGTGTGTCATCTTCAGCATTGACCTTTGTACAGGACATTTGTAATTAAAATGATCCTTTCACAGTAAGAAAATTTATTATTCATTTATTTTTTTAACTAAATGTTATACGATAAATCCAATAGGTAGATTTGTGGTTAAGACTAATATATCTTTCCGTTATATAAAAAGAACCTGAGTAAAATGAAAGAGTGCATAGTAGTGAGAGGGAACGGTCAGCTGTCTCTCTCAAAGAAGCGTTGGTATTTGAAAGAAACCAGAAATTCCGATTGATGCCACTTCTTCGGTTCAAGGGCGTCATTTGTGTCTAATTATTGGTGCTCCCAGACAAAGTAGTTATGCTCAGGAGAACACCAGGTATATAAGTGAAAAAGAGTTAGTGCAGGCCATACCCAACAACAACACCAGGTCTACAGGTCTCTCCAGTTGAATCAAGCGTCTTGTGAGAAAACAGTAAAGTAATCAGACCTCTACGGAATGAAGTTGGTGGGTGACAAAAAAGAACACATCATTTCGCAAAGAAAATGACATAACAAACTAGATGACAAAGGTCTTCATCCCACGTCTGAAAATACAACATATCGAAGTCTTGATACATTTTTTTTCACTTTTTTTTTTTATCTGTACCTCGTCGACAACAAAAATTCCCCGGCTGACTTCTGCCGTGATGGACCGGATGGCATTATAATATTTTCAGGAGCTCACTGGAGGCGTTGAGGCGTGGACCGGAATGTGAAACCGATTATTGAATTCCGTTGTGTCCCAGTCAGCGCTCGGGGACGCTGTGTGTGTCGGGGAGGGGAGAGGGAGTGGAGGTCTGTATTTATGTGTGTGTGTGTGTGTGTGTGTGTGTGTGAGTGTGATTCCCAACGATAATGTTTGTCAGTTTATTCATCGATCTATCACTCAGTCTGTGTCTGTGTCAAGGTGCCTGTCTATATGAATGTTCAGATAGGGTGTAGGGTACGACTGTGGTTTGCTAGTCTATCCGTTCTGCGGTTGCCAACGAGAAATTAATGTCGGTCATTATATATAAATCTGTCTTACTTTCCGTCAGTATACGCCATTTTCATTAACTTAACCACCTCTCTGCCCAGAAGAGGGTTTAGGAGGTATGGGAAACTGATGTATGCACGCGCGAGCGTGTGTGTGTGTGTGTGTGTGTGTGTGTGTGTGTGTGTGTGTGTGTGTGTGTGTGTGAGTGACCGTGTCACGATGCCCTACCATAATTTATTTGTGTGTGTGTGTGTGTGTGTGTGTGTGAGTGACCGTGTCACGATGCCCTACCATAATTTATTTGTGTGTGTGTGTGTGTGTGTGTGTGTGTGTGTGTGTGTGTGTGTGTGTGTGTGTGTGTGTCACGATGCCCTACTATAATTTATTTTTGTCAGTCTCTTTATCTACCTATTGACTGTTCATCTGCCTATTTATCTATGTACTTACCTACCTGCTCAAAGGTGTAATATACGCGGGAAGGAAATGTGTACCAGTACCACCACAAGAAGAAATAGGTCTTGTCTTTTATCTTTTTTACGTAACTATCTTTTACTTCTGTATTTTCCTGTCTATCTGGCTATTTATCTATATTCGGATAATGTACCTGAACCGTGTAAAGGACACCTAGAACACACTGTGATATTAGTGTGGGGTGGTAGGTAGATGCAGAAGTTAGCCAAGACTGAGATGGAGGGAGAAAATGAGAGAGATGAAGGAGGAACGTAAGGGAAAGTGGTTTGTTGTAGGAGACGTCAACCAAGGATGAGATGAAGGGAGAAGATGAGGGAGAATAAAGGTCAGTGGCTTGTTCTACGAGAGATCAGACAAGCAAGAGATGCGGGGAGATGATGAGGAAGATGAGAGAAAAGATGAGGAAGATTAAGGGAGAGTGGTTTGTTGTAGTGATCAGCCAAGGATGAGATAGGAGATGTGAGAGAAGATAAGGGAGAATAATGCTGAGTGGCTCGTTGAAAGAGAGGTCAACAAGAATGAGGTGGAGGGTAAAGATGAAGAAGTATCAGCATGAGTGATTTGTTGTAGGAGAAGTCAGCCAAGGATGAGATGGAGGGAGAAGATAAGGGAGAATAGGGGTGGGTGGATTGTTGTATGAAATGTCAACCAAGAATTAGATGGAGGGTAAAAATGAGGGACTTGATGATGATGATGTATGAGAGTGAGTGGTTTGGTGTAGGAGTCTGACTTCAAAAACAGGACAGAAATATACTCGTATACATGAAGATCTTTCTACGCAAGGCCATGTGTCACAAGCTGTGGCGTAAAGAAGCAGCTCGATTGTTTGTGTGTAGGAACGAATGTAGCCTGTATGCATACATGAATGTATGTATGTATATATGCATGTATGAAAGTGTATATGTATGCATGAATGTATGATATTAGGCCTTCTCTTCATTATGCACACACAAAAATGCAAATATAAGTAGTTAAACTGAGGGTTGTTAAACACAAAACGAGAACCTCGAATGAATGATATATATATTTTTTTTATATGTCCGACTCCGGGCAAAGGCTTCAGGGCCTATTTTTCGGGGGCAGTGGCCTATCCCAAGGCCCGGCAGTCCTCCTACACCTCCTCATGTCACCATTTCGGCGCTAACACCCACTGTCCATACTGAATACATGCTAGAACTGTCTCATACAGGACTGGTGTACTAGTATTTACGACATGTCGATGGGTCTTCTGGTAGATCAGGAAAATCTGCTTTTATGAAATTCAAATCCTTAAACTGTTCCCTGCCCTAGCCGGGATTCGAACCTGGGTCCATCAGGACTGCAGGCCGCTTCTCTACCTATTCAGCCACCGCCTCCCCCATATAAACATACATACATTCTCTAATCCAGTGTAGCCCCATGAGGAGCGTACGAGCCCGGGGCAAAGCACGTTTGTCCTGACATTTAAGATGAAAGTGACCAGCCTCACACGTCCTTGAGCTGCATTACATGAGCAATAAACCCCAACCATCCCTTGGATATAAATCTACACAGGATTAATCCGGCTGGAGCGCCTTAATTACCCACTGAACCATCAGGCGCCATAGTTTGGTTATACAGTTACCATAGAGCGTAGCAAATGGTTTCCTGGTGTACAGGAAACCATTTGGCTTGTCACTCAGTGTAGTCACCCGTAGAAAGAAGGAATAGGAAAGAAAGAAAGAAAGAAAAACAGATGAGGAAGGAAGGAAACAAGGAAGGAAGGAAGAGAGGAAAGGGCAGTCACCCGAGAGAAGCGCTACATCGAGTGAGTGAATGATGATTATCCACCATGTTTCTCTGATTCACACCCAGAACAATATAATTATGTGTTTACTATGTGAGGGTACTTGTTTGACTGTACTGGCGTCTGAGTTTCCACTATATCACTGACGCAACACAATACCAACAATCGCGCTTTCGGTTTCCATTTCCATTATCGCTACTGCGGTGAAAGCTAGCTGAGAGAGAGAGAGAGAGAGAGGGGTTAATTTGTACGTACGCGCGCGCGCGCGCGCTCGTGTGCGTGCGTGTGTGTGTGTGTGTGTGTGTGTGTGTGTGTGTGTGTATTCAGCCAGAAGTCAATCAGAGGTGCTTCAGGTGCTTCATGTCAATCCCTGGGCTTGTGTTCCATCAGTGTCAGTGGTTATCTGATCTCACCATTGCGCGGAGAGAGAGAGAGAGAGAGAGAGAGAGACGTTCACTTTGGATACATACTGACACTTCATTACAGCATTTCAGTCACAGGACACACACTGAAGAATTCAATAAGGACACAGTGGCAGTATATAGTCAGTTCTCTGCCCAACTTAATGTGCTCCAAAATAGTCATCTCTCCATCTTGAATGATGTGTATCATTGTAACACGACATTTAAACTGGCACATCCGTACTAATCACAAAGAAGTGCTACGGGAAGGGTGTAGGATCGTAGTACTGACCTAATCAGGAAATGGAACAGAGTCAGCAAATACAAGGTGGATATGTTAGAGATGAATGCCAATGTTCCATAAATAAATAATCAGCTCCCTAACAGCATAAACCTTTCAAATAAAATATATTCTTTCCGAGCTGTCGTGCAGTGATTCTCAACCTGGGGGGAGCGTCCCTGTATGGGGAGTGTGCGATTTCCAAGGGTGGCGCCAGGACCCAGAGGAAGAATAAAGGCCTGAACTAGTTTGCGCGCGCGCGCGCGTGAGTCACGATAAACCATTCATTTTTATTCAGTAATCATATTCTGTCTGCCCCAGTCTCTGATACACACTTTCTTTTGTACTCGTATAATAAATTGGTTTCCCTGTGTCTGTCGCTTGGTCATCTTCCGGTTTCTCTCTCTCTAATCTGGCTGTTTGGAGAGAACATTAAAGATAGCAAGAAGTCTTATACTGTAAGGTTGACCGCTCCCCAGTTTTTGAAACATCATAAAGTTGGTTTTCGTTTCTAGTTTGTTCATATATGTGCCCCACCATTTCCATAATTTACTTAGAATCTCACAAGATTCAAGAGCCAGCGTCTTGTCTTTCACAGTCGCATACTGTACTTGTTGCTTCGACTGCCTGTTGCTTAACTGTGTTAATGTGTGAATTAAACGATAAGAAAAAGTGGTGCCAAGGCACAACAAACCCGTCCCCGGCAGTCATTTTAGTGCTGACGTATAAACACAACAGGATATCCAGTCAAAGATGCCACATATCACATTTGGAGTAAATCGGGTGAAAATTGACGATTTTATGCTCATTTGATATTTAGGCCCGACCCACCTGGCATTGACTCCCCTACCTCTAAATGGGGGATGACCCCGCTAATATAATGAGGCATGTTATAGGATGCAGGTTTGAAAGGTGCACATTCAGGTTTTGGCTTCATGTCGATATGACGAATTTGAAAGGAGTTATGGCAAAAAAAAAAAAAAAAAAAAAAACTATTTCTTTTACGTTTTTTTGAGCCTACAGCTTGGGCCTTGGCCCAGTTTGGTCCAAAATTTAATCAGGTGATCAGAAGCTCATAGCCCATCATACCTGTAATATTAGTCAAAATCTCACCAGTAGTTTTCGGGTAAAAACTTGTTAACAGACAGACAAACAAACAAACAAACAGACAAACTGAGCGAAAACAATACCCGCCCCAGAGCTACTCCTGGCGGGGATGGACAGTAACTATCAATACGTCTGTAGGCTGAAAAATGCAGATTGGTTTGTGTTTCTTAATGGGAAGAAGATCCGACAAATAAGAAAGATAATTCAAACATACATGTGTTGATTTTACGTTTGTGTGGTGCTGTTTCGCGACCATAATGTAATGTATATGATAACGAACAAGCATATGTTGATTAGAGGTTTATGACCCTGTGGCACTGTTTTTTGACAATGTGGAGGTGGTTATGATATACTGGCGATGTTTCATGACCGCTTGGTAGTGTTTATGTGTTTATGATTATGACCATGTTGTTCTGTTGATGACCATGGCCTTGAGGTGGGAATTTTGACTTTGTGGTGATGTTAATGACTATTTGGGAGTTTTAATTAGCACGAGGTGATGTTTATGACCACGTGCAGATATTTACGGTCATTTCGTGGCGTTTAATTAAGACAATGTGGTAGCGCTTATGAACTTGTAGTGGTGTTCGACCATGAAGTCAGATTTATGACCATGTGGTGGCGTTTATGACCATATGTTGATGTTTATGAGCATGGAGTGCTGTTAATGACCACTAAGTTGTGATTATGCCTATGTCCATGTAGTGATATAACCATGTGGTGGTGTTTATGACCAAGCGATAATATTTATGACGAGGCTATTATGTGATCTTTTTTTCCTAAATGGAAGTGTCTGTGACCATGACCAACTGGTGCTGCATGACCATGTGGTGGTGTTCATGACCATGATCATGTTGTCCTGCTTATGACCTTTTGGGTACTTTACAGTATGTAGAATTGCTTTTGGCCATGACGTGATGGTTTTATGACCATGAGATGGTGGTTATGATCGTGTGGTGGTTGTGTATATGAGCATGATGTGAGATCTTATGACCGTGTAATGATATTTATGACCATGATCCTGTTGTTGCGTCTATGACCATGTGGTGGTGTTCGTGACCATGGCCATGTGGTTGAGGGCTTATGACCATGTTGTGGTGTTAGAACTATGTTGTGGTGTTTAGGACCATGTACTGATGTGTATGACCATAACTTTGTGGTGGGGTTTTTTGACACTGAGGTGTTGTTTATGGCCATGTGGCGGTATGTATTAACATGTGGAGTTCTAACCATTTTGATGTTGTTTATGATCTCTTTTGTATCGGTGTTATATTAATGTGGTGCTGTTTAAGACCCAGCGAGGCCTATAGGCAAGATCCTCTGTGAGGAAAATTATTGCTCATTACTTACTCTCAAGACAAAATATAGGAATAAAAGATCATTACTGAGGTGATCTGCACTGTCCTCTAACGAGCGGCATCCCATTTAAAATGAACAGTAATGCATAAGTAACAAAATTCTTAATGAGCTGCGTCATACTGAATTGCTTATAATAATTTTGTTACAATATTAATTGAGAACAAGAAAAGGAATCTTACTTCTCCATTTTCAACACCACAGATGCAGGAAGGGGACGCCTTCATATGGTGGCACCAAACTTGACGGCTCCAGTGCCAGTCTATGAGAACGTCCCCTAACCCTCTGCCCTCCACCTCCCGAAAGGTGAGACAGTGAATTACATGAGGATTAATTCAGTCTGTATTCAACTCTGTCAGCGTCCACCTGAACTTGCGGCAACAATAATAAAAGAAATATTCAGGAATGTTTTTAGAGGTTGGTGATGGCCGGAAACATGGGGGGAGGGATGTATATGAGGACCAATGCTAAGGGAGGTAAGACCCGAAAAATATTGAGCATTGCTGCTGTAATGTTTCTCTAATTCCTGTCATCTGAATAGAACATGCTGAAATGTTGAAGTTAAATAAAATGTTCTTCTCAGTTTAGAAACATTTACTTTCTGTATATCGAAAATATGGTGTAATGCAATAGTCATTTTAGTTTACAAAAAAGACGACTCAAAAGATCTTTGTAACTATCGACCCATTAGCTTATTATCAGTCATTTACAGACTCTACACTAAAGTCCTTACGAACAAAATATCAACAAAATTGGAAGACAACCAACCTCGTGAACAGGCAAAATTCCGAAGCAGGTATTCGACTACTGGTCATCTATATACAGTGAATCAGCTAATTGGGAAAACTACGGAATATAATAAACCACTTTGTATAGGTTTTGTTGATTACGAAAAGATTTACGACTCAGTGGAGCACATAGCAATTATAAATTCACTGCTACAGCAAGGAGAAACGAGAACATTGTAAAACTGCTCGAACACATATGCAAAGAAGGAACGGCTACAGTTAAATTACGTAAGGTTAAATTACATAAGATCGAGAAGGGCGTGCGGCAGGGAGATACAGTTTCACCAAAATTATTTACAGCATGCCTAGAAAGTATTTTCAGAAAGCTAGACTGGGAAAACAAAGGAGTAAACATAGATGGAGAAAAGCTAAATCATTTAAGATTTGCAGATGACATTGTCCTAGCCTCAGAAACAGCAGAGACTGCAAGAAATGTTAAATGACCTGAGCAGAGAAAGTCTCAAAGTAGGGCTAAAGATGAACCGGAGAAAAACTAATGTTTAATCCACATACACCAAAAAACGTCGTCATAATGGGCGAGGAAATTCTTGAAGAAGTCGAGGAGTGTATTACTTGGAGCAAATACTAAAACTAACGAAAGATCATGATAGCGATACAAAAGGACGTATTACAATTGGATGGAAAGCTTTCGGTAGGTATACAGATACTATGAAAAATAGCTTGCCAAATTGAATAAAAAGAAAAGTATATAACGAATGTATAATTCTAGCTATGACGTACGGTTGTGAGACCTGGAAATTGACAACACTGATGGAAAATAAGCTAAACCGTTCCCATTGAGTAATGGAAAGGTCAATGTTGGGAATATCGTAAGAGACAGGAAAAGATCAACTTGAGTGAGAGCAGACTAAAGTTAAAGACATTATAGGAGTTATAAAAGAACATAAATGGAGGTGGGCAGGCCATGTAGCAAGAATAAAGGATAGCCGATGGAGCAAGAGACTGACTGACTGGACACCAGGAGATTGTAAGCACAGCAGGAAAAGGCCAGACAGGAGGTGGAGAGATGAGATAGAGAAATTTGCATATATATATATATATATATATATATATATATATATATATATATATATATATATATATATATATATATATATATATGTGTGTGTGTGTGTGTGTGTGTGTGTGTAAACCTGTGTGAAGCTTAATCAAATCATCTGACCATAACTGTAATTAGGAGCGAGAGCGAAGCCCTCGCAGTCTCTTCTCAAGCAGTGGCATTTTCTCACATATTGGCTGCCTGACCCAGTGCGGCCCAACCCGGTCAGGTCCGACCCGGCCCATAACTCTTTTGAGAAGCTTATATATCTGCAACTGCAGGGCCGATCACAACGTTGTTTGCATCATAGGATACCAAAATTCTTTAAGATTTGTTTTTGACAGGTTTCGTCACACCCAGGCGGTGCAAGTGACATGCGCTAAGCGCAACATTTCGAAAGTCTTCAAAAGAGGGTCACAGGTCAGACAAAAGACATGGAACTTGGTAGGTAGATAGCCATCAATATATTCTAGGCATCCTCGGAGTGTAAGGCTACATTTCAATGCTTTCAGATATAAATGGCCTCGATCGTACCTCGCCGACAAAGGCCTTTTACTGGTAAAATAAGACTGACAAATGTACTGGAAGAATGAATAAATTTTTTTTTTAACCTTTCATTACGGGAAGTCTCCCTCAGCGTAATAAATGAATTATAAAGACACCATCCTTCTGAGAAGCTTAATGGTCATTGGTCAATATCGAACTCCTTTTGTTTCCTGTTAACTAAATATAATTGTCTGGCAATAAGGAAAAGTAATAAACAAGAAAGAAGAATTACTATAGAGATATATGTATGACAGTTGACCTGTAAAGCAATGAAAAAATAATGTCAGCACAAGAACAGAAAATGAAAGTAAAAGGAAAAAAGAACATCACACTTCTAAAGAAGTAAGAAAACTTAAATGTGATAAAGAGGAATGGAAAAATAAGGTTAGCATCCTGTGCGGCGAGACCCTCTAACGAGGTGGGGGTCACTGGGCAGAGTCTGTATTATTCTAAACCCAACCACCCTCGGCAATTTTTAATAATCTCTCAACTATTTTTTCGGAGTTACGGTAATGCGTGCATGGAGACTGTGTATTATCTTATTTCCTGTGTGTGTTTTCCGTCGGATATTGCACATTTTCATATCTCTGACTACCGACGTTTTTTTTTTCTTTTGCCTATTTAACCAAGAACGTCATCCAATATATTCCTTTGATATCCTGGCAGCCTTATTGAACTTAGGATGGACTTTTTAAACTGGAGAGGTTAGGACAGTATTTAATATATCTGCAATACAATAGGTTTTTCTTAAGTTGAACTAAGTCGCCTGGAAACACAAGATTGAACTAAAAAAGGACGTCGCCCAATTCAAGGCAGAAAATATACGTAGTGTGTGTATCTGTGTAATGTATGCATGGTTACTTTCGAAAAACATTTCATACCACTGGTAAAGCAAAGTTATTTCTTCCTGTTCTATTTCTCCCCACTATAAGCGATATCAGTTCCTTTTCCCTAACCATTTAAGTATGATGAAGCTTTGTTATAGCCCGCCTTTAGAAGGCGGAGCGATTATGTATTTGCCTTCCACTGTGTGTCTGTCGATGTGTGTGTGTGTGTGTGTGTGTGTGTGTGTGTGTGTGTGTGTGTGTGTGTGAGTGTGTGTTCCCATTAAAATCTCATGAGCGGCTTGAACTACCAACATGAAAACTTCAGGGTATCAAGAAATGGCCAAAATGTTGACCAAGTTCGAAAATGGGCACTGGGGGTCAAGGTCAAGGTCACCAAAATGGCTGTCAATGGTCAACTAGTTTTTTTCGGCCGCCTTTAAATACCATTATATCTCATGAACGGCTTGAACTATCAACATGAAACCTTCAGGGTATCAAGATATGGCTTAAATCTTGGATTTAGCCAACAGCATTTTCTGGCGGGTGATTAGCATTCGGCTCCCGAATGCTTTTCTATCATTTTGTTTTATTTTGCTTTCTTTTAATTTTTGCTACCACCAAACAATACTGAACATAAAGAGACATTTCAAACTGGAGCTGTAACACGTATCTTTCATATACCCATTTACTACATGATTTTCCCTAAAGGCACATTTACACAATGCAAGTAAAGAGGAAAGTCAAGTGTGCAAGAAGCTTGCTGTGTATACTTGAAAGGTAAGTATCATGGCAAGTGTTGCTTACACACATTAAGCATTAAATGCAAGTAGCCACTCATTTGGTGATAAAATGTTGCCTCGTATTCACAATGCCAGACGTACAACTAAGCTGCGAGAGAGTCTAGGACGGCTAAGTACGTGTGCACACACATCCAGTAAACGACAAGTAGCTTGCCAGCTGGAGAGAGGGGAAATTGCCCTCAAATAGAATCGCTGCATGGGTATTCATGTGCCTCGCCAGTAGTTTGCCTGACAACTTGCTTCAAACCTGACATGCCGAAATTTTGAAGCAAATATAATTTTTCCCACAACAAGTAACTTGAAGTAAGGTATAGCACACTTGACTTGCATGTTGACTTGCCTCATGTAAATGAGCCTTAAAGATAATGTAATCGCTCACCGTTTGCACGGCTGAAATACCAAAACGCCATCGAAGTGGATGAAGTAACTAATGTTGGTCATCCTGCAACACACACACACACACACACACACACACACACACACACACACACACACACACACACACACACACACTCAAATCTTCTCTTACCTCATCTCACTCGGATCTTCACACCTGTTGATTTCACGTGAGTCTCTCATCTGCCATATCTCTTTGTAGGCAGACAATACACTTCGTTGGCAAACCTGAAAATATTAACGTAATATAATTTGTAGAAGAGTAAGTATTATCCATGCAAATCAACATGTCAGTAATTTTATTGTCATAAGGAGTATATTGTTGTTCTCTTGGTCTGCCTCGCACATCTGCAGTTTCTAACACTCACACTTTTCTGAGGCGTTTCATCTCGCTTTGAAGTTCATCTGTCACTGCAACATGTCATGTTTCCCTATGCATTTGACTCGGAGCATTCTCTTAGGAACCAATTTCTTATATTCATTGGTAGTGTCATACACATGACAGCATCTAGCTCCACATTCCTTTACACGCAGCCATTTGGACACCAATGTCTACTTGTTTTATTATAATGTACAAGCTTCCCTGTTTCCGAACACAGAAAAGTTCTATAAGGAAGAAGGAGTTTAGTTTCCCAAGTCCGTCCCGTGAATTAGGGAATACGTGGACTCATACTATTCCATCCCTTGGGATAAAACTACCCTAAATCAGGAGAGAAGGCACTTCTCTTACCTAAAGATCGTGGGGGATTAGATCCTTTGACGATACAGTCTTTGGGTATTCAGATGAATCGGTTTTACAGTGCTGTCTCAACAACAAACCTTTGGAAGAGCATTTCCCACATTACTAAAATTTTATTACATTATGGCCTGTGGAGGCTTTGTTAAGTAACACCAGTGTTAGCCTGGCATTACTTTGTTGGTAAAACAGAATTTTAGTAACAACTTACACATTTCTAGTTATAATAATCAAAGGAATGAAATCAGCTCCAATATTATTGTGTTTATTTGAAGTATTTGAGTATTTCGGCCATTTGGCGTCATTTCTGTATGTTTCCTTTCCACACCAGTATTTCATATTCATCGCTGAGGGACTAAAGCAATTTCAGCCGCGTGGAAACATTGGCTTGATGTAGCAGGGTGCTGAAGCATATCACTGTAAAAAAAAAAAAAAAATGTTTGCACGAGAATTAGGCTGATAATCTGTGCTGACCTTTGTAGTGTCATACTAACGTAAAAAATTGTACACACCTCTGGAAACAATGAACGCGTTTATATCACGGTAAAATCAGTGAGAGGGTTTCTGCATATGCCGACTTAGGAACTGGTAATTTATGATAATTCTATTCAAGTACCCAATTTACTAGCAAGTGAGTTTTACGCTTTTTAACGATCCTGGACGCTTACGGGTAGGTCATGTAAAGAGCTCTCATTCGTTTACCAATAGGACTGAGGAAGCCTTGAGCTGTGGCGTAGGAGGGATGGCTGAGAACTCTTGACAGTCCAATAGGGGGTGAATGTGGATGGGTTCGGTAGGTAGGTAGGTAGGCATCCATTGTGTTCCCCCAGAAATGGTCATGGGCAATGCGCGGGTGTGGCAAGGTAGTATGTACTAGTATTAATGGCAACACCGAAAGTTGCAGTCACTAGTGGAGATCGTGGGATGTGCCAACTGTTACTCTTATGGTTAATATTAGTATGAATTACACAACATCAAACAACTTTCATCATATACTGCAAACACTTGTTACTTAACATTGTTAATTGATTTTACCATATAGTGAGAAATAAAGTAGCCATGCAAAATGTAACATTATCAGTGAGAACAATTATCGTTCATCCACGAGATAGGGGATGGAGAAAAAGCCAGAGGGGATGGCAGGAAGGTCTGGCTCGCCCGAGGCGATGTAAAGCAGTTTAGTAATTGACCTAATTATGTATTAAATCAATCACAGTTTGTTAACCCAATCATACATTTTGATGCTTTTGATGTTAAATCATCATAGTGGATTAAGGATGAAATTCAGAATGCTTCAAGTGTGGTATACATAACCACTTTTTTAAAGCTTTGAATGACCTCGAGTATTGTTCTTCTGGACCACTGTGGAAAAGACTGCCTTTGACAGAACAGGTTAAAACAAAATTTATTCTGGCTTCATGTTATGTATTCCTTTAATTTGAATGAATTTGGAAGAAGTTTCTCTTTAACCATGTTGAATCACAAGAGCCAAACATTTCTCAAGATAACTTATATGTTATGACAAGCCGCATCAAAATGATGGAGGGATACGAAGCCTGGACTTAAACCAAGCACTTTAGTTTTTAATTTCCTTAGTTTACACAGTATTTCACTTTCTCAAGACTCCAGATATCTCGAAGCTTTAAAATGTGAACATCTAAGCATCACCAGTGACTGCAGTTTGCGGTGTTGCCGTTGATACACCTTGTCACATCCTCGAAGAGCCAATGGGCGAACACAGTCCTTGTAGGCAACAGAACATAGGAACTGTGGACGGTAGGTTTGTAAGTAGTTATGTAGGCAGACACTGTGGTAGGTAGATGGGAAGGTATGTTATCTTGTTGATACAGTAGTTAGGAAGGTAAGTACTGTGGTAAATAGGTAAGTAGGAAAGCAAGATCTGTGGCAGATAAGTAAGTAGCTATGAAGGGCGTGGAAGAGAATGTGGTGTGTGGTTGGTTGTCGGGGTGTGATCAGAGAATCCATGTGATTACAGTTCTTTTACTTTAGTTTGTAGATTTTCGTCTTTTCGCTGCTTTTTTCCCGCAGGTCTTAACATATTATATCTCCATTTTGTTTCTAGCTACCAAAAATTATTCGTGACACAAAAATATCTCCTGTATTTGTATGTATTCTTTTAAATGGTCTCCAGTACTGATCACAACTCTCCCTCTTACTCTTCCAATTTCCGTGAGCTCTTATTCATACTTTCCTCATCATTCATTCACATTATCCATATATTTTCTTGGCCGGTCTTTTAAATGTAGGGTTTCTTGGCGCTCACCATAAAATACGGTCTGAACCATTTTCAAATTATGAATGTACCTTCTTTTGTCTGTCTATTCGCAAAATTCTAACACCTCTGATGTACTAATTCGGGTAAATTACTCATTCGCACTCCTACCAAATTGTACAATAACATAAAGATAAATATTTTAACTGGCACAAGTTCTTTTGAAGCACTCTCAGCTGAAATCAATCGTCGAGTGTTAACTGTAAGAAAATGGTGACAGATTAACATTCTTAGACTACTGTGATTTTCTTTTGGCTGAATAACATTGTCTGACATTAATTGGAGTAGAATAGTGACTTTTCGCCACCATTAGAGGGTTAAATTAATCAGTAGATTCAGTACTTATCACTGAGATTGTACTCAAACTTAATATTTTTGGGACCTCAGATGTATAAAGGAATTATTAACTGTATATCTTGCCATGTGGAGCTGTGTTGTGCAAAGAAAGATTGCTGTGCCTCATGGAATGGGCCGTTAAGCCGATGTCCGGAGTCGGACGCATAACAAGAAAGAATTAACCCCCTCAGTAAGATAACGCCCTTTTCATTATGTTCTGGCTACTTTAAGACGCTTACATTAAGAAAAGGAGAGATTTTTCGATCTGGAGTAGTTAGACATAGCGTTCTTTGACGCTTTTATTAATGGGAACCCTTCCCAAGTTGAATAAAACTGTCTGATGGTAACAAGAATGAAAAGGAGAACCATATCGTGCTGGACTTAATTTTTTCATTACGAAATTGTACGCCTATTACTGTTTGACGATTTTATTTAGCTCATGAGAGACTTGTCGAACTGTAGAAGTAAGGTAAGGTTTTATGAAACTCTTTGTTACTAGAAAGATCATCTAAGCTCAGTAAAATCGCCTGGCAGTAGCAAGAATAAACTCAAAGCAAACAGGATGTCATCGCACATAACATACATCAAAGACTTTATATGACGTCGCGGCAAAATACCCCCAGGAATGGACATTTTCCTTACGAGCCACTGTGCATCATAAACGGTTTTTACAGTCATTCCCCTCCCCTCTCTGTCGCTATCAAAGAAGAAATGATAAAAGGAGGAAGTTTGCTGATTTATGTGGCGGAAAATCGATGATGGAAACGCGATTACAAAAACGCAGATAGCAGACACTGGACTGGTTTGTCGGTCTCCACGTTCCCGGAGTTTTGCCTAGACTTCACCTGCTTTTATTGTGCTTATTAATATGTCTTATGTTGCAATGGGCATTCCCTTTACCTCTGCATAACGATGACGCTTACCATTAAACGATATAATTCAGCTTTTATATCATTCATTGAGTGACGAACTTAAAGGAGATGCGTTAAACCCGCCAGTATAGGCTCTCATCTAAAGCTAAATAAATCGTTTGATGGTAGTAAGAACACAAGTAGACAAGTACTCAGTGCGGGAGCTTTAGGGCTCTCTGGTTCAAGCCCTTGGTTGTGGTATGGTGGGGGAAAGAGATAGTGAGTGATGTGAAGAGGCATGTTGAAGTGTGATGTGGTGTGTTGCTGTAAGGTGTGGTGTGGTGTGGTGTGTTGCGACAAGGTGTGGTGTGGTGCGGTGTGGTGCGGTAAGGTGTGGTGTGGTGTGGTGTGTTGCGACAAGGTGTGGTGTGGTGTGGTGTGATGTATTGCGGTGAGGTGTGGTGTGGTGTGTTGCATTGCGGTGAAGTGTGGTGTGGTGTGGTGTGTGTTGTGATGTAATGTGGTGTGTGTTGCGGTGTCATGTGGTGTGGTGTGTGTGTTGCAGTGTAGTGTGTGTGGTGTGTGTGTTGCAGTGTAGTGTGTGTGGTGTGTGTTACGGTGTAGTGTGGTATAGTGTATTGCTGTGTAGTGTGGTGTGGTGTGTTGCGGTGTAGTGTGGTTTGGTGTGCTGCAGTGTAGTTTGGTGTGGTGTGATGTGATGTGGTTTGGCTAAAGTCGTTATTATATACGGGACTGAGGCACTTAGCATCTGAAAATCATTAGTGAAAGACAGTCGGACAGACCCTTTTCTAGAGAAGCTCCCACATCTAAGCACTGCGAGTAGTTATCGTAATGAACAGGTTAATAGCATCAAACTGTAATGTTACCATTGAACCCGTCGGGTCAAATAGAGATCTATGGTACCAAATACTCCAACTTCCCCCACGTAATAGTTTACATTCCACTTATCTGTTTTTTATCATTAAAACGAAACCCTCACACATTGTAGATCAGTAAGGTTGAATAGCTCATCATCTATAATCAGCAGTACTTCCGACCAGTGTAGTCACAACTGGATAGTGGCTGAAGAAAGAAGGACTAAATTGCATCTATAATCGGCTCTCTCGTTGACCAGTGCAGCCGGAACTGAAGAGCGACTCCAAAAATATCAGAATCATAGTTGTCGCCCTGAAGGCAGTTTCTCCGAAGTAACATAAAATACTGCAAACAGCTGGGGTGACACATCTCCGCAGTCCTAGGTCCGTGTCTATAAACTCTCTTAACTTCATGTTGCGTATGTAAATGATTGCGGGTTTATCATGCCTCTGCCTTCCTTCATACAGTCGTCAAACACTCCACCAATTAATGAAATACACGTTAAAGTGGAAAACATAAGACAGTAATAATATTTAAGATAACGGTTTAGTGCCTACAGATTTGGTTATTGTAAAAATTGGCTAGGATACTTTATAACTAGAGTCCCTGAGCTTCTCTCCCCAACATCTGTCACTGACCCTCAAAAGCCACATGCCCTCCAGCCTCAGCGCCCTTGGTCCACACACACACACACACACACACACCGCTCGCTGGTGCAGTGGTAACGCTCTCGCTTGCCAACTGGTGGACGGGAGTTCGCGCCTCGCTCAGGTTGCGAAAAAGTTTCACTGACGAAGTGGGTGGTTACTGTCCCCCTGGAGCAAGGGGACGGGTGTGTGCGTGTTTGGAGGTGACAGCCTTGCCCTTAGATCGGACTATATGAGCTCCCAGCTCCCTTCCGGGAGGGTAAAAGCTGACGATCACGACCATCAAGTGATCCTGACCGACCCGGTGAATTACACACACACACACACACACAAAACAAGACATCGAGAGAGGACAGACACATAGCACTGCGCTCCACTACTGACATACCTAAGAGTATTTTTAAATGAGTTGACTCAGTACTAGGCTAAATATAGTGATGATTTAATATAGTACAGCAAGTAAAATGGTGTAGTCTTAAGAAAGTATACATAAAAAATCAGTGTTCCAAGGAATTTGCTAAGGTGGGGCTGACACCAGGGCGGGTAACAGGGATATGCCAGATTGGAAGTAAAATTTATCTTTCTATAAGATGGATTACTTTGCAGGATTGCCTTTAGTAGGTGAGAGAGGGAATAAAAGTAAGAGAATGGATAAAGGTAGAAAACAGAGTGATGACTTCTACCAGAACCAGTTGAAATGGAAAAATGTAAATAAATTGGTGGAGAAAGTGGATAAACTGGAGAATGATTTTCATCTGGAAATAGAGGCAATCACAAAGGAACTACGCCTGCAGAGAGAGAAAATGAAGAACTAGGAAAGGAAATATAAAGAAAAGACACCACAATACATGAGTTGTAAGATGAGGTAAACTCACTGAGAAAGAAAACAAGTGAAATGGGGTGTACCGTGGTCAACCATGAGAGATTTCTGGAGGAAATAAAAAATGATACAGATAACATTAAGCAAGCAGGCAGTCAGACAGAAGAAAGCAGTAATATTTAAGAGAGGACAGCTCAGGCAAATGAAATGATGAGAAATTGTTCAGATGATGTACAAAGTACATATGCTGAGATGGTGAAAAGGAATCAAGAGTTAAAAAATAAGGTCGAAGATAAAACCATAAGAAAGGAAGTGAAAGAAATAATAAAAAACAGCCCAAAGCTGATAAAGGAGTCAAATAAGATCAACAAATCTATAGCAATCACTAGTATAGACGAAGAAGAAATTAGAAACAATCTCTAGAGACCAAAAGTAGATAGTAAATATAATGAACATATTGAGAGAAGTATCAAAGGACATCTGTGAGAAAGATATTGAGGAATACAAAAGGCTAGGGAATTATGAAAGAAACAAATCAAGGCCCCTGAAAGTACCCTACCAAAGTGTGAACACTGTAGAAGAAATAATAAAAAATGCCAGCAAACTCAAGGAATCAAAGGAGTTAAAAAAATGTATGGATAAAAAGATGAAAAACTAGGGAGGAATGGGGATTACTAAAAGAAATGTGAAGAAAAAAAAATGAGGAAAGATCAGAAGAATAGAGAAGTAATTTTTTTGTTTTTTTAATGGTAGGGTTACAAGTAAGGAAATGGCACATAAACAGCAGGTACTAATAAAAGAAGACAAAGGAAGTTAGTCAACTCAAACTATGTCAAATATGTAGAGAACATGACTAAGCTGATGAACTCAAATGTAAATGGTATGGTATCCAAGTTATTAGAGATAAAAGACTATTCCAGAGAAAATGAACTGAATATTATTTGCCTAACTGAAACAAAATTCACACAAAGGATATCTAATGACACCTAAGTATTGATGAATAAAGTATAATTATGGAGAAGAGATAGAAATTTGAAAAAGGAGGAGTTATGATGTTAAAAAAGAAAAAAATCCAGGTCAAAGAAATAAAGCTAGATCTACCCTTACAAGTAGAATTAATTGCGGTAGAGATCAACACGTCTGAAGAGAAAATAATTTTGGCAAATTTATACATGCCACCCAAGACAAACGCTTGAGAAGTTGAGATAGAGGTGAATATGAAGACTTGGCAGAAAGTACAATACAGAGCTAAAGAACTTCACTACATAGAAGGGAAGAAAAATCTGGAAAAAAAAAAAATCAAACAGGTAATTTCAACACAAATATAAATTAGTGCTTTTCTTTACTAGAAGGGCCTTAATATTTTGTTTTCACTGCTGACATTTCCGTTACATGAGAGTAAAGGTTTGTAGTCCATGGCAGCCTCAAGTCAGTTTTACAGCTGGACCAAGTTATGGTAAAATATTCATGTAAGAGCTCTGCCCGAAGTCAGCAGGAAACGCGTCTTCTTTCTGTAAAGTAAACAATATTGTCTCGCACTAACGCACTGCCTGTACCCGACATGGAATATGAGAGTATGATAAATTCACCCAATAACTGTAAGGCATACTTTAATTACAGATGATTGTTGCTAAAATTGTTCAACCCAAAACACCATAGTGCTTATACCACTGATATGTGAGGGTCTTAAGGGCAAGCTCAGAGCATGAGAATTCAATCAAATGCTATAGTTTATAAAATTATGAATCAATACCCATCGATAACATGACAAATATATTACGGCTTCCTGTGACCAAACAGTTTGACAGTCACAGCCTGTACCAATTCTGCCAAAAATTGTACTATACTGACTTTAATTTGGATAAAAAATGCCATCTCCCCAGCTTTAAAGCTGAGCTGTAACAAATGATTGTCACTAGAAAATATTTCTAGTCACGAAGAAGTGTTATGGAAAAATGTAGCGCTGTTGAATTGTCTTATTTTGCTACTAAAGTAGATGAAATCAGTTGCAAAAGGACTAAAATTGGGGCCAAGTTAAGGTGAAAAGCAAATAGTCAAGAAAAACAAGCCGGTAGGCGATGATGACCTGCTCTAAGCGGACCAAGCTTTGTCAGCGACCGGACGTGAGTTTCGACACTAAAAGTCATTTCTATATGGACGTACTCCAGTGCAACATTCCACCGAAGAATCATGGCCCTGGCTTAATAATCTTCGGAACCTTAGCATTTCGCTAAACAACGTCATAATTTTAGCACTTTTCATAATTTCTGTACTTAATAACTTTTGACCCATGACCTGGTGGATATACAGTAGGCCATGCATGTACGAAGCACACCTGTTGTACTCATTAACGTCTATAAGCATTAGTTTCGTTCAATTCCATCCACTCACTGTGGAGCTAGGGAGGTTGAATTTCGCGGAATGGCCCACCAGAGATACAACTTCTAGGTGGCGCGTCCACCTAAATGTCATTATTGTATGCAGGTATTCCAGTGGAACATTCCACCCAAGTATCAAGGCCCTGATTTAATAATTTCCCGAGGCTTAGCATTTCACGCGAGCATAGTCGTGGTTTTAGCTATTTTCACCGTTTTTGCATTTGATGACCCTTGACCCCTGACCTGGCCATGGTAGCACATAGGTGTACACTGTCTAGAAGCATGCAAACATTCATTCAATTCCATCAAGCCGCTAGGGAACTAGGGGGGGGGGATATTTTTGAAAATGGGTACTCGTTGCTAGGGAGGCTCAAAATATGAAAAGTGGGGAAAAAAAAGGGTTTTCAGCCGATGCTAGGCAACGAGTAGTTCCCTAGCAACCAAAACCTTGTGGACACAACTAGGTCTACAGCCATTCTTATTTGAAATGACTTCTCTGATCTGAAGATTATTGTATGGGGTCAGTCGGAATAATACAAAGAGTACAACACTGGATATAAGGGGTTAACTCTGATTTCGTGAATGAACAGGCAAGTTCTCAAATCCGATATTCATTTGCAAAGACCAAGTTGAGATTTAGGTGTGTTTCTCGTCTCTACCTCTCTCCTGAATGCTCTTTGTAATGTGAGATGCTGGCTATATCATATAATATCCTCAATCGTTTCACAAATGATCGCTGAAAACTGGAGGATTGCATATACGTCATCTCTCTCTCTCTCTCCGCGTTTGTAGCTTCATTAAAAGTAAGTATTTTTCATCATACTAAAATGACTGGATCCCCCCTCCCCCATTAAAAAAAAAAAAAAAATCAATTTCACTGTACTATTTCCCCTTCTACACCTCGATCCCACGGTCTTCCAGCCATCGCCAAGACCTGAGACGAAATTATACATGGACAAGAATGAAATACAAAAAGACAGCAATGCGGCTCCAAAACACTGCACATTATATCGCCTTCTTTACTTTGATCCCACAGTCGCTCAGTTATCACCCAGACCCAAGAATGAAGTAGAAACGACAAGAGAAGGTCACCAGTGAAAGGAATAAAATTTTGAAAGAGTGTGATGTGCTTTCCAATCAATATCCACTGTTTCGTCTCCTTCACCTTGATCCCTTGATCTCTTAGGCATTACCCAAACCTGAGCCAGAATGACGGATGAGGTAATTTGTCGGGGTGCTGATCGGCGTGTGATTGATGTGTGTGTGAGGGGGGGGGAATGAGGGAAGCGTATATATGTTTGGAAATGGTGCCGACGTGCGAGTGTGTGTGTGTGTGTGTGTGTGTGTGTGTGTGTAAGAGAGAGAGAGAGAGAGAGAGAGAGAGAGAGAGAACGTGTGTTCAGAAGTAGTCGATATGTTTTGCATAAGAAAAGCAGAAATATTTGATTGCCTACTGATAAAACCATGTCAGGAGAAAAACAGATTTTCGCATATACCCGTGTACTTTCTGTACCTACATATTACAACCATTCGTTTAAAAATATTTCAGCGAAGGTCAGTAAATAATAATAATAATAATAATGATAATAATAATAATAATAATAATAATAATAATAATAATAATAAAAATAATAGTAATAATTTCGCATCTACATCAGCAACTTATATTGTATAGCATTATCTTCTGGTCCATATGTACTAAAACTGCAATCATACTATAATAATTAGCATATAGTTTTATCTCCCTTCAGTAGCATGAAAGACAAATATTAATATCTGAAATTTACGCTCAAATTATTTTCTCAGTTGGCAATTATTCAGGGCGCTGGTTGACTTGTGAGGTGGAGTAGAAACGTTCGAAATTTTAAGTGATGAACGAATGTATGTGTATTTCACCTCATGAGACACTCTTATGCTGGTTCTTCTAGTTATATGACTTCCTTTGCCTGTTTCCGAGCCCTAGTCCCTCATTCATCAGTAGCATATATTGTTAGCCTGATGCCGCTGATGATATTCAGTTTAGATGGAGACTATGTTGAAAAGTACAGACGTAAATAAATATGCTCTAGGGTGAGAAAGGAGGTCCGGATATGATGGTGATGATGATATTTGTTTCACTCGTTCCTGCTTTGTGAGCGCAGGTGTTACATTTTAATAATAATAATAATAATAATAATAATAATAATAATAATTCACGGCTTCTTAAAAGGCAACGCTAAGGCTGAAAATATACATGACAGTTAAAAAGTAACATTAGTAAAAGAGGAGCCTTAAAAGTAAATGTGACAGCCAAATTTACAGAAAAAAATTATAACTATGATTTCTCGAGAAATTGAAAAAAAAAAAAAAAATCGAGACGTTGTTAGCTAGTGTTGGTTGATCATTCGGACAATGGCTGGAATTGGGCTATTCTTATAACGATCACTTCTTGCTCTAACTAGTAGTAACTTGCTGCCTTGGTACGGATGGCGTGAGGTGGTGATGTGGCGGGAGGAGTGAGCAAGTTGCGGTGACGAGGATGGTTCAGGAGTTTGAATCCAAACTGGAAGAGGTATGCTTGATAAGTGTCAGAGATGGTTAAGTTGAGAGTTTGAAGTGCGGTGACTTAGCTGATATACTGTATACTGGACCAATAATAATTACAATCATCTTTGCAGCACGCTTTTGGACAGACTCAAGTCTTTGTTTCTATGTTGCAGTGAGATTTGGTGACCATTTTGGTGAGGCATATGTCAATTTTGAAAGTATGAAAAAGCAGTAAATGTTGCAGAGTTCCACCTTGGGAAAACCAAAAGACTTGAGTCTTCGCAACATGTAGAGCCTGAAAGAGGCTGATTGAGGGATGGAAGCTGTGTATTGGTCCCAGTGTACTTTGCTGTCCAGAGTGATGCCGGGAAGCTTGATAATCTGGACTAGGTCAAGGGTGTGGTCGTCCAGATTAAGGGAGGTGGGGTAGGGTGGGAGTAGTGGCCAGGTCAAACTGCATGATAACAGTATTGTGGTAATTGATGGTAACATCATTTTATTGTGTCCATTCAAGGAGATTGTTAAGATTTTGCAGTAAAGTGAGGTAGTCTGGGTCGGGGTTGGTGTTAATGATTGCTATGGTGTTGATAGAGCCGTCAACATACTGTACTGTATTTCCATCGAAAGTTTGGTGTCAGTGACGGCGTAGTTGATTAGGATAAGGAAACAGAGCAGTCCCATCCTGGTCTCCTGTGGCACACCGCAGGTGAGGGAATGGAAGTTGGAGGTAACCCCTCTGTGACGAACAGCTTGTTCTCTGTCACTCAAGAAGTCGGTAAGCCAGGGAATAAGATTCACGCTGACACCAATTTTCATTGCTTCGTTGACTACTGTGGTGTGGTTAACGAGGTCGAATGCCTTTGTGAAGTCGATGAAAGTGGCTGCAACGGAAGTTTTCCTCTTTCCTAAGCTGGTGTAAATAAAATCTAGTAGACTGTCTGAACAGTGGATGGTGGAAGATGTCACGTCGCCAAATTGCTGTATATCTATGTTTGGTGCTGTCTTCATAAATCCATTCAGCAACAAAGGTCTCACAAAGTAGACTGGGTATAAGGGTGATGGTGATAGGGAGGAGGTCGTTGAATGTGGGTTGGTTGGTAACTTTGGGTATGGCTGTGGCATTGGATTTCTACCAAGTGGATGGTGATTTGGATTTCTGAGTGGAAGCATTGATGATGGAGCAAAGTGGTTTAAAGAGTTCTGGTTCAAACTCTTTTAATAGCTTCATTGGTAGAACCAGAGGTGTGACTGATCTCTTGTTCTGGTAGGTCTGCAACTTTCTGTAAACATCGAGTTCATCGACGAGTGGGGGAGGTGCAGGAACTGGAAGATAGGAGGGGAGAAAGGTCGGGTCCAGTCTGGGGAGGTGCTGGCAGATAGAAGCAAAATGAATTTTAATGGCTTCAGCTGCTTCTGGGATGTTTAGATAGTTGGTACAGGGGAAGAGCATGAACTATTGTTCAGGCCACAGATCTCTTTGCTTCTTCCATACTATTGGCTTATATTAGTGTTTTTAAGTGCTTCTTTCTTGTTGGCATAGAATATTTTCTTTGTCAGCCTAATTTCTCTGATCGCTGCATTGCGCAAAGACCTATGGAGTACTAGATTATTGTTTTGATATGCTTGGTTAAGTTTGATGCATGGAGTGATCCAGGGAACATCACTGATGTGGATCGTTAGGGTCTTCTCCGGGAAGAAATGGTGGTACGCGATCGTAAGGGATGAATGGTAATTTTGCCACATCAGTTCAACATCGCTAAGTGTCGCAACTTTTGTCCAAGGATACTGAGTAATCCATTCTTCAAACAGCTGGATGGATGACTTGCATAGTGGTCCGTAGGTTCTGTTATGTTTTTTTGCATCTGGGATGCTGTGGGTCGTGGAGCCCAGAATATGGATGCATGCCTGCTGCGTCCAAATGGTGACATGAGCTGTGGTGGGAGGTACCAATCTGCAAGGTCCGTAGGAATTAGGTCAAGTATGTTATCCTTATAGGTAGAAAAATGAACAACCTGTGTGAGATGAAGCTGAGCCAGGAGATCTGAGGTGCTTAGCAAATTAAAGTCTCGACAAGTGATGAGTTTTGAGGAGGGGTATCTAACCTTAAGCTGGTCTGTAGTGTCAATCAGGTGGTGCATCAGGTGGTGCAGCAACAGATCATTGGTGGGAGTTCGAGGTGGGTGATATACTACGCAGCATATAGTCGAGGTGGCATGGCGATGGTGGTGTGGCAAGGTAACACGAACCCACAAAACTTCCAGTTCAGCTGGAACTGTAATATTCAAAGGGGATGGGCACAGCGCAGTGTTGCAAAACAACACCACACCACCTCTCCGTGCCGTGCGTATATTATGAAATAAATCATAGTTTTGGATATGTGTGATGTCCGGCAGAATTTACCAAGCCTCCGTGATGGCAACAATGCCAGAACGTGTGTGTGTGTGTGTGTGTGTGTGTGTGTGTGTGTGTGTGTGTGTGTGTGTGTGTGTGTGTGTGTGTGTGTGTGTGTGTGTGTGTGTGTGTGTGTGTGTGTGTGTGTGTGTGTGTGCAGAAAGAACTTTTATGCGATATTAGCCAAACTTAATGTACGAGTAAGTCAGTCTATGAAAAAACCTACTGTTTTCGAGAATAGATCAATGGTCAAATAAGCGTGGCAAGGCCAAACTTGGGTTTGGTTCCGTCAGTGAGATTAGTTCCCGGCAAAGAGATTAGTTCCGGCAGTGAGATTGGTTCCTGTCTTGGCATAAGTTACGGCCATAAGAATAGTTCAGGCCGAAAGAATAGTTCAGCCGTGAGATAAGTTACGGCAGTAAGGATAGTTTCCGTCGTGGGCATAATTTCAGCCGTGAGAATGGTATCGTGCATGAGATTAGCTGCGGTAGTGAGAATACCTCATGCTTTGAGATTAATTCCGACCGCGAAAATTGTTCGTAAGAATAGTTCTAACCGTGCAAATAATTTCAGTCGTGAAAATAGATCTAACCGTGAGATTAGTTCTGACAGTGATAATGGTTCTGACCATGTGATTAATTCCGCCTGTGAGATTAGGTCTGACTGTGAGATTAGTTAAGAACTTGAGATTAGTACCGACCGTCAGATTAGTTCTAGCTGAGATTATTTCCGACAGTGAGATTATTTCCAACCATGAGATTAGATCCGACCGTGAGATTAGTTTCAGCTTGCATTACTTTCGTCCGTGAGATTACCTCACACCATGATATAAGTTTCAACAGTTAAATTAGTTCCGTCCGAGAAATTAATTATGGCTATGAGATTCCGACCGTGAGATTAGTTCCAGTCATGAAATTAGTTCCAGCTGTGAGATTAGTTCCCTCTGTGTCATAATTTCCGGCTATGAATTAAATCCGACCATGAGAGGAGTTCTGACAGTGAAATTAGTTCTGCCTGTGAGATTAGTTTCGACTGTGAGATTAGGTATGACAGTGAGATTAATTCTGGATGTGAAAATAATTCTGACGTGAGATGAGTTCAGGCCGTAACATTAGTGCCGCAAATGAGATTAGTACCGAACATGAGATTAGTTACGACCGTGAGGCTGGGTTCAACCGTGAAATTAGTTCCTACAGAGATTAGTTTCGGCCATCTGATTAGCTCCTACCGGAACAATTCTCATGGTCGGAACTATTCTTACAGGAGGAACTAATCTCACGATCGTGTCTAATCTCACCTTTAGAAATAATCTCAGAGACTGAACTAATATCATGGCCGGAACTAATCTCACGGTCGTATCTAATCTCACCTTTAGAAATTGTCTCACGGAAAGAACAAATACCATGGCCACAATTAATCTCACACCTGCAGCTAATATCACAATCGGAACTAATCTCACTGTCGCAACTAATCTTACGGTTAAAATTAAGCTCACCATTGGAACTGATCTTAAGTAGGAAAAACTACATGGTCAGAACTAATCTCAGAGTCAGAACTAATTTCAGTGTTGAAAATATTCTTATGACCGGAACTAATTTCACGGCAGGAACTAATCTTGTAGTCGAAACTCATCTGACAGCTGGAATAAATCTCATGGGCTGAACTAATCTCACAATCGGAACTAATCTCACAGTCGGAACTAATCTAACTTCCAGAACTGATATGCCTACTGGACGTAATCTCACAGTTGGAAATAATTTGACGGTCGGAAGTAATCCCACAAGTTGAAACTAATCTTACGGTCGGAACTTGTTTGACTCTTGGAACTAATCTCACGGCCGGAATTAATTTCAGAGTCGGAACTAATCTCACGGCCGTAACTAATCTCAAAGAAGGAAGAACTCTCACGGATAGACCTACTTTCACGGTCGGAACTAATCCTACGACTGGAACTAACCTCACGGCTGGCACTGGTCTCACTGCCAGAACTAATCTCACTTTCAGAACTAATCTCAGAGCTGGAGCTAGCCTCACCGTCTGAGCGAATCTCGTGGTTAGAACTAATATCACCACCAGAACTAATCTCACTGCCAAAACCCATCTTACTGTCGAAACTAGTCTCCGGCCGGAACTAATCTCACAATCGGAACTAATTTCACGGGCAGAACGAATCTCATGGTCTAAAGTAATATCATGGCTAGTACTAATATCACGGTTGAACGTAATTTCAAGGTCGAAACTAATCTCATAGTAGGACCTAATCTCAAACCCTAAACTAATCCCACGGTCGGAGCTAATCTCACGGTTGGAACTAATATCTCGGTCTGAATTAATGTCACCATCCGACCTAATCTTAAGGCCGGAACTAATCTTAATGTCGTAAATGGTCGGAACTAATCTCTGGATCGTACCTAATCTTATGGCTGCAATTTGGCTCATTGTAGGAATTGATCTCACCCCCGGAACTAATCTCACGGTCGTAACTAATCTCACAGTAGTAATTAATCTCTGGTCCAGAACTAATTTCATTATCAGAGCGAACCTCACGATCAGAATTAATATCACGGCCGGAAGTAATGTCGCGTTTTTTTTTTTTTTTTTTTTTTTTATGTGTCCGACTCTGAGCATAGGCTTCACAGCCTGCTATCAAGGCCCAGCAGTCCTCCTATATACCATACACCTCTACATGTCACCACTTCGGCGCTAACACCCACCGTCCATATTGAATACATGCTAGGGCTGTTTCATACAGGACTGGTGGGTTGGAACTAATGTCGCGATTGGAACTAATCTCACGACCGGAACCAATCTCACGGTCGGAGCTAACCTCATGGCCGGAACTCATATCACTCTGAAAATAATCACACGGTAAAAACTAAGCTCTCGGCCGTAACTAATCTCAAGGTCAGATTTAATCTCACGGTGGAACTAGTATATTGTTTTTTTGTAAATCCAAATATGTAGTACTTCACACATTTGCAGTGCCATATGGCTTTTGTAAATTGATCAACTGTCTTTAAGGAAAGTTGGCATTAATTAAGATTAACCATCTTTACGATTTTCTTCTTTTCTTTTCTTTTTTTTTTTTTACCCATGAAACGATTTTTTTTTCCACTTCGAACAAAATATGGTGATGGAATTAGTTTCTATTAGCTCCACAGATTGAAGTCTCTCCTAATTTGAATAAAATTGTCCTGTGGTTGCAGGGATAAAGATAGTAAAGTAAATTATATAGAGTAGAAAAAAAATTATATCATGTTTTGTGACTGCACTTAAAATGTTTCTCTTTACGAAGGCAATACCCAACAGTAATAACAGAAATGCTTCCATCGTGTTCATTACCTAATGTAGTGCGGTATGGCTTGTTTCTTTCTCTTTTTTGTTTCTATAACTTCCACGTTTTCAAACTATCTGAAACTAAAATGTGATTAAAATGCATTTTTCCTTTACTCATAAAGCTGCCATACGCCTGACACCCATATTAGAGTAAATAATAAAGTGAAAATACGAAACAGAAAACGACTTCTGAAACTGTACTTTGCTACAGACGTGCTTATCTTACAAATTGCTTACGATCCTTGGTAAAGACAGATCCTGCTGAATTACCAATCACAGGTTGCAACTCTTATTTGCCAATCGTCTCCTTTTTATTAAAAAATAAAAACTGTTTCCAAAGTTTTAGACAGTTTGAGGTAATTTCAGAATTTTTGTGAGTAACTTTGGATGCGTGATACTGACCTCCAAAGGTTTTGTTTCTCCTCCACTACAAGTTCGAGTGGGACCTGTGAAAGTAATAATATTGATACACTGTTTAATGATAGTAAACATTCAGCCTTTAACCGCAGATGGATGCAATAAGTCATATTAACCAGGCAATCACGAGAGGATTTTCTTTTTTCCAGCTAAGGTAAAACTATGTAACAAATGCAGTTTCGATTAACCTTAGGATTTTTCGAAGTATCTTCACCTGAATAAATCAGTCTGGAATTAAACTTGAATTTAGTATTCCTAGTGTCTTCGTGGAGGTGAAAGAGTTCATGGGACACGATGTTGACCACTTGAGTCGTTGCTGCATTTTTTTTTTTAATCGCGGTGTCGCTGTACAGAGCCGTCTGGTTTTGAAAGGACAAATGAAGACTGCAGCTAACCAGTCTGGATTGAAATATAACTACAAACCCAAATTAAGTCGCCTGGAAACAAGAATACGATAAAAAATCATTTTACGGCTGCAGGAATTAAGCTGCCAATACATCACCCTAATAGCAATAGCAGTATAGCCCTCGAGTCCTGGCCAGTAACACGACGTTTCAGTACTGTTAACTGCTTCAGTAAGACAGCATATTTTATTATATTTTTGCCATCTTTGGACGATTTAATTAATCTTTATGATAGACTTCTCCCACTAGTAAGGTTAGATTCAGTCTTCATTAATCCTTGTAATCTGTGCCGAAAGAAAAGCCAGGTAACATAAAATACGTCCTTAGGTTGAAGTGGTTAGGAAAGAATACACACACACACACACACACACACACACACACACACATACATATATATATATATATATACATCTATATATATTTATCTATATATATACATATATATATATTTATCTATCTATCTATCTATCTATCTATCTATCTATCTATCTATATATATATATATATATATATATATATATATATATATATACACCGGTACATATTACAGGGAACTTGTGTAAACCGATTTCACGAAATCCCGAGGAAATTCGTGAAATGAGTTTAAATAAGGACGGGTTATTTGAGGTTAGGTTAATTAAGACTGTGGTTAGGTTAGGCTGGGATAATCTCGGCTAAGTTTAGGTTAGGTTAGGCCAGGTTATTTAGGTTAGGTTAGGTTAGGTTAATTTATATGAATGCCAGGTTATGTAAAGCGTTCATATAAATCAACCTAATCTAACCTAACCTAACTAACCTAGCCTAACCTAACCTAAACTTAACTTAGATTATCCCAGCCTAACTTAGCCGCAGCCTAAATTAACCTAACTTTATTAAGCCATCCTAATTTAAACTCTTCACGAAGTCCCTAGGGATTTCATGAAATCACAGGTTACACAACTTCCTTGTAACATACATATATGAGTGGAAGACCAAAGAAGAACTGTGTTTAGAAGATGTCGGAGATCATCTCCATAATCTTATTTTTATTTATTTATTTATTCATTTGCCGTACCGTAGGAACGAAATGAGGCTGAACAGAATGGTGGTATTTATTCTAAATCATTAATACACACCATGAAAGCAACAATGCTACATGCGTAAACTAAGCAATTAAAAGATTTCTTGCTGTTGTATTTCAAATAAGAAACGTAATAATGAGCCGAAAGGAAAATAATGCCACAGTTTTTGTCCTACTATTGTGGAAAATCAATACGTCATTGACATGGAGATATTTTCCTTGACCTGAGGTATAGCATCCTGATACACAAGTCAGATTAGCATAAAATCAACGCATTTGCACTTAATCGCGATGAAAATTAACCATAGAAATACTTTGCTATCACTCTCAGAAACTCTCATTTGTCTTTTTGTTGATAAATAGACGGTCTAATTGCTTTCCGCGGCCGTAATTCTGGCTGTCGGTGCTGAGGCAACAAGTCATAATCAGGTATGAAATATTAGCCAATAGATTACCGCGGCCGTCACCAGCTTCACGCAGGCTGCACTTTATGCCGACTTTTAAAACATTCATTTAACATGAGTGATTATCTTACATTAATTTGCCCTGAATAAAGCGCCTCATTTCCACATTCAGTAGTTCTGTCTGTTCCAGTCTGGGCTAATATGCACATTACTTCCTTCTGCCAGAACTCAATGTCCTGGATGGTATCATGAATTTGGAATGGTATAATGAATCAACTTATCTGGCAACAGAGATTTAAGTTACAAAAAATGTAATAACGTGTAACACATAAAAAAAATCTACCTTTCAGAGTCTCCTTGTCTGACGGTAGATCTAGTGAAGAGTGATCTAAAAAAAAAAAGGTGCACTTTGGCTTAGTTTTCATTTACGACCCTACAATATAGAACTCTAGGTCACTGATGTATGTACAGAATTCTTTGGTTGAGACACAAAACTCTCTCTTATACAACAGACCCTCCTTGTCCCTCTACCTTGTTCCTGATCAGCATCTCGGGCTGTTTCCAATTATCTCATTCTCATGCATCCTTTTAGTCAGCCTCTAGCGATCAATTTGCTTCACATGACCAAACACCTCCCAGGATCTCTATGTTTCCCACTGCATCAACAATGACACCATGTTGCTCTCTCCCTCTCACATATATATATATATATATATATATATATATATATATATATATATATATATATATATAGATAGATATATAGATAGATAGATAGATAGATAGATATACTGACCCCATATACTCTCTCTCTCTCTCTCTCTCTCTCTCTCTCTCTCTCTCTCTCTCTCTCTCTCTCTCTCTCTCCATGTAAGTTCTGTAGTAACTCGCTCATCAGTCCCTATTCTTGACTTAATATATTTGAAAGTTTGTCAGTTTTTCATTTGACATTTTTCTTTAATCTAGAACTCACAATCGTTTCTCATAGCACTGTTGCCACTGTTTTTGCCAGTTATCTTCCTTACTGCATCCTTTCGCTCAAAAAATCTTTCTTGCCATCGTGCCTAATAATGTGCACAGCCTCTCATTTTTTTTTTCTGTTTTACTTAGAGTCGAATCAAAATGTGTCTGCTTGTCCTCCCAATCAGTACCACTTTACAGGTACAAATAAACATTTCTTCCCTTTTACCTACGGACGACGGAACATTGACAAGTCGCAAGCAAATCGTCTGCCGTTAGCCCGAGCCATCTGAGGGTTCTGCAAGTAGACGAAAAGATGAGGTAAAGTTCCTGAATTTTTGAAAAGCATCGAGATATTGTAAAAGTTTGGCTTTTACAGTGCGAGGGAGCGGAAACCACTACCCTGAGAAATCAGTTATAACATGGAATCTTGATTTTATTAATTACCTTACCTTCCTATAACATGGAGGTAACCTTTGGCCTAGGCGCCTCTCTTAATTCAAGGGAAATTCTTCTTTCGTTGGCAATATTGTTTAATAATCCACATATACCCAAATGTTTCATCAAGCAGCTCAGAAAAATTCAGAGATAACCCTATGAAAATTACAAAATCTGCTAGCTTCCTTTTACCTGCATTTAATGACACCATATAAATAAAAAACTGAATATTTTTCTCCAAGTCACATTTACAAGGCTGGTCAGCTGTGTAACTCTGTTAATATTAAACCTGATGACTCAAAGGTACTCGGCAATAAAAGGAGTGGAAGAGGCTACTTTCTTTTACTATTAATATAAAAATGGAATCTTGCACCTCTTATCTGCACCTTGACTTATGTGATTGTGAGAGACCCCAGCTTTATATTTACGCAAGATCTGAACAAAGACATTCGCATCAGCATTTTCCATTAACGCTGCACACCCTCTAATTTCCCCATGCGCTACCCAATTTAAGAAAAACTACAATAAACAGATAATTCTCTTAAATTTATAAGATACATGAAAAAGCATTTTGTTACAAGTACCTAAAAAATTCACTAACACTTTTTGTAGTAGATTAATAAGAAAAAGAAGAAAAAAAAGGAAGCGCTATCGGTACAGCATAAATGGGACAGGAACAACAACGAATCATATATGTTTACTGTATTTGTCGTTCTAGGAGATGAGGAGCCAACATCAGGCAGGCAGGAGAACGCGATATGCCCTGTATTATTTGCTTTAAACAAGATGCTCGGAAGCCACATGATGCGGAACGACCAAATAATATCTTTCAGGAGATGCTATTATTTCGCTTAGCGTACGACAGATACATAAACAAGATACGCAGCTGTATTATGATTGTATTCTGTTATGTGTATGCATGGCCGCTAAAGTAAAACGGGCTACTAATCTCGAATGGTAATGCGGTGGGTCCACGGGAAAAAATTACTAATATTAAGACCGATGATGGAATGATACTCGAACCATGTGTCTCCATATTTTGACTAGTAAGATGCTAAGAGGCCCAGTTAAGCAAAGTGAATAAATCTCTCATGGCTAACTTAGTGCTTACGTTTTGCACCTATACTGCACTCAGCGTGGAACATATACGAAAATGAGGTAGTAACCTGTGCAGTAATTGTATTAAGCAGTATGTATGCCCGGGCTAGTGAGGCAGAATGAACAAATCATCTCAAATGATATATGTAATCCACTTAGGAAACACTAGTATTATATCTAGCGTGGAAGAGAGACGAAACTAGGCCCACAACATATTTACTTAATTTAATAAACTGCTGTAATGCCAGGTGAAGAAACATGAATAAGCAGTTCTTCATAATAAATGTAATTCACCTGTAAAATACCAATATTTCATTAACCGTGAGACAGATGCGAAACTAGGCATTTAGCTGTATG
Source organism: Coenobita brevimanus (assembly GCF_032717465.1). Classification (NCBI taxonomy): domain Eukaryota; kingdom Metazoa; phylum Arthropoda; class Malacostraca; order Decapoda; family Coenobitidae; genus Coenobita; species Coenobita brevimanus. Next base: position 14,228,424 of record NC_136967.1, on the reverse strand, counting down.
ATATTCGCCTTCAGTAATATCTATGCATAGCCACTGAATCAGAATGCATATGTAACCTCAAACGCTTTATGTATTGCATTTAGGAAACATCAACATTGCATCCAGCGAGCGACAGGTAGGAAAGGGAGGCATTCAGCTGCATAGTGTTTGTCTTCAGTAATATGTATGAAAGGGCGGTGAAACAAGACGAGGACGGGGCAGGAAATGTAGCCAGGACGCGGTGGAAATTGGAACTAGATGGAGACTCAAAGGGAAGACCAGCAACGGACACTGCGCTTAATGGAGCACAATGCAGCAATTCCGACAAGGAGGGGACGAGGGAGAGAGAGAGAGAGAGAGAGAGAGAGAGAGAGAGAGAGAGAGAGAGAGAGAGAAGAGGAAAAGGAAACAAGAGGAATGGAAGAGGTAGTAAAGAGCAGAGGAAGAGGAGCAGAGATAGTGAAGAGCAAAGGAAGAGGAGGCGAGGTAGTGAAGAAGAGGAGAAGTAGGAGAGAAAGTAAAAAAGAGGACAAAATGAGGAAAAAGAGAAGATAGTAGGGGACAAGGAAAGGACAATGGAAAAGAGGTAATAAAGAAGAAGGGGGGAGGGGGAAGAAGAGATGAGAAATAAATGAGGAGAGAGCTAAACGCGGACAGAAAGAAAAAAAGATGGGACTGAACTGTAAGTAGAAAACAAGGGGAAGAGGTGAAGAGGTAATGCTGAGTATAGGATGAGTAAGGTATGAAGAGTTGAGACAAGGAATCGTTGAACAGAGGACGAAGAGAAGCTAACTGGAGACAAAAAAGAAGGGAGGAACACTAGGTCGGGAGTGTGTCAAGGGGCAAGGCTGGTAAGGGATACTGATCATAACTGTGAGAATGTAATTTTATGAGAAGCTAAACTTGATTGTTGCATACCTTCTTTTCCTTTCTTTTTTTTTTTATTTCTTTGTTTTTGTACTAAATAGAATTGTGCTGAATTGAAGCACAAGAGCAAGAAGGAAGTCAGATATTAGAAACAATTTCTTGGGACGTTTTGCTGACACATTACAATCTCATACTTTAGCTCCGTCGCAAGTGACCCTCCCTTCAATATCGGCCGGTGTCAATATGAATCCTTTCTCATTTTCTTTTCATCCGTTCAAACTCTACACGCACTGTGTCGATTATCTGTATTTCATTCCTCAAAGAAGTTCATTTTCACCCTGGCAGGTCGGTCTGGTTGCACAACAGAATGATCAGAGAGTGGAAGAACCATTATCTAAGAATTTGCTTATCGCTACTGAGTTGTATGGTTACCCTGCGTAGGTAGTCCACTTAACCAGAGCTCTTATTTGCAAATAACCGTGTGGAATACAACTGTTGTATTGTGAGTAAAAGAGGAGGAAAGTAAAAGTACAAAAACCTAGAAAAGCGAAAACGACACTATGCAAAACCAATTTATACGAAGATTCTCGAGTCATAGTTTAAATACTCGAAACTAAATAACAGTTTCGCTTGATTTGCCATTTTCTTTATTATTGTGAGAGAAGAAACAGGGAAGGTTAAAGAGTCGAGAAAAAAATAAGACATTTAGTCACAGAAAGCAGAGAGTTGAAACTGAAGATGAAAAAGAACAAGACTTTCATCCTCCATTCCTCTGATGACATAATTTTTCATTTGGGGCAGAAAGTCAAGTTAGCTTTTAATATACGAGGTGGTAGGCGGCCTAAGAGACATACATGAGCAAGCCAAGGTACTGTTCTTAAACACCAAATCAGAGTGCTGTTAACCCTTAAGCTGTTATTTACATACATTGTTTTGTATATGAACTATCATCTAACAATTTTACTACGATCAAGAGAACCTGGACCACAAAAAATGTTAAAAACTCTCCCGGTTAACATGTGTTCTAACGGAACATAGAATTTAGTATTCAGCGAAAAGACTCTTATTCAGAGCAAAAAACTTCACTGCAGCCAAAGGTTTAAATTTACTAGAGAAGTTTATTGTCTCCAGGCCGCCCTCATAAGGATGTTTATACCTGGGATGTTTTTAATGTAATATTCCAATACTGTATATATTAGTGTATAGGAAATCCATGTAGGTTCATCAGTCGTTCTGTGAAATTTTTTTCTATTGTCCACCCAAATATCTGTTAAAAAGCCTTGCCTGAAATGTGTCATTATCACCCATACTCCCATGTACTTCTGTCCTGAAGTGGGAAGACCCAAAGCAAAGCTCTTTGATATTGTTTTCAGTATATTAACCATAGGAGGAAGAGAATCCTGTATACAGTCTCCCTTCCTGGCAAGTAAAAGATGCATATATTAGGTACTGAGGTGTTCACATCCTTTCTCCAACACAAGGACAAGAGGTAGATGGGGAGGGGAGGAGCAGGAAGCAGGTCATTTCTTATCATTTGTTTTGCTCATTAGCCATTTGTTCTGACGAACGCCAGTTCAGATTATTAGGCTTACGAGAGCCATCCTCGGTTTGAAGAGATGAAGATTCAATAAGTAAAAAAAAAAAAAAAAGGAAAAAGAAAATCCTACATTGTATTTTGTGAGATGTAAGGACTCGAGGCTAGGCTATCAAGGGTGTATGATCAGCATAAGCCTCCAATACCAGTATACGATATTTAAAAATCGCTCCAATTTATGCTTTCAGCCACTAGACCACCTGGTGCAGTTAAGAATTCTATCTCATTTAACGAGATTAGAGGACTGCTCATAATTATATCCGTTAGATTAACTGATGCAATCCAAGGACGTCCTTTTTTTTTTTGCTACCGAGCAGAGGATTTTTCCTTGTATGAACCTCAGGGAAAACCTTACGCAGTGAAGAAATTAATCAATGCGTTTTGGAATTCCTTTAGTTCGAAAAAAAAAAAAACTGTCCCCATTACAAGAAAAATCGCTTTGTGCAAGCAGGATTAAGTAAATGCTCGTATTGTGTCCTCTGGTTGGTGGGGTTAATACAAGTGAACAAATATATACTCAACCTCCAGTCCGACCTCTGGCTACCTCACAGAGTGGGGGTCGCCGTTCCTCAACTTGGAAACTTATAATTTGGTTCCCTGAGGCATTCTACCAGTACCGCCCTTCCGCCCCCGAGACAGTCAGCCGGACCAGAGCCAGGGACCGTATCCATAAACTTTACAGAGTGTAAGTTGTATAAGAGATTTTTTAAAGTCTTGAAAAATCACGTATCTTTGTTTTTAACTCTGTGTTACTATTAGATGATTTTAGTCTTCACTTCAGAAATCTTTTGTGGTGAAGTGCCAGGGGATGCAGTAACAAACATCTCTGGATCGAAATGTCTCCAAACCTGAACAAGAAGCGGTACCAAGGCCCAGCAAACCCGTCCCCGGCAGTCATTTTAGTGCTGACGTATAAAGACAACAGAATATCTAGTCAACGATGTCACATCAAATTTGAAGTAAATCGGGTGAAAATTGACGATTTTATGCCCATTTTAAATTTTAGGCCCGACCCACCTGACATTGACCCCCTACCGCTAAATGTGGGTGGCCCCCCTTATGTAAGGAGGCATGCTATAGGATGCAGATTTGAAAAATGCACCTTTAGAGTTTGGTTTCATGTCAGTATGACGGATTTGAAAGGAGTTATGACGAAAAAACGATTTTTTAAAATCATTATTTGGGCCTACAGCTTGGGCCTTGGGCCAATTTGTTCCAAATTTTATCAGGTGGTCCGAAGGTCATAGCCCATCATCCCTGTAATTTTAGTCAAAATCTTACCAGTAGTTTTCGCGTTACGTTCTTAACAGACAGACAAACAGACAGACAGACTGACAGACAGACGGACAAACAAAGAAACAAACAAAGAGACAAACCGAGTGAAGATAATCCCCGTCCCCGAGCCCCTCGGGGAGCGGGGACGGGTAATAAGTCGTCTGGAGATAAAAATACAGAATGTCATCAAGAAGATGAGGTAATTGTACACTCACTCTACATTTCTATCAGACACTTCACAACCAAACCATAGTGCATGTTCAAGTGAAAATGATTCCAAACAAAATTATTCCTGATGATATACTGTAGTGACTAATTACTATGGAGACTCGTGTGTCATTAAAATTGGCTAAGATTCTTCATAAATACGACCTCATGACTAAGATCATCAGCAAAACCCAGGTTAAATGAAGGCTCCGCATCAGTAATATGCAAGTACTGTGCTGTTGTTGGGCAAGTCCTTTTGTTTATTTAAACTTTAATGTATAAAAAGAAGGTAATTATGGTTAATACAAAAGAAATAACCATTATCATCACAACTACCACCACCACCACTACCGCCACCGCCACCACCACCAAAATTAGCCATTATCTGCTGAATAAAATCGTCTGTTCATAGCATCAATGAAGCAAAAGACATCGGGCTGCAGATGTGCAGCCCCCTCCCCCATCTGTGTGTGTGTGTGTGTGTGTGTGTGTGTGTGTGTGTGTGTGTGTGTGTGTGTGTGTGTGTGTAGACATGGAACTCCACGGAAATATCCCGCCGCATTTTCCGCAGAATACATGATACGGAATGTCATCAAAGAAAAATAAATTTCAAGGTACATCAGTCCTGTATGAGACAGCCCTAACATGTATTCGATATGGACGGTAGGTGTTAGCGCCGAAGTGGTGACATGTGGAGGTGTGTGGGAGGACTACTGGGCTTTGGAATAGGCCCTGAAGCCTTTGCTCAGAATCGGACAAAAAAAAAAAAAAAAAAAAAAACAGGAAGAGTTGTACACAAAAATTTATATCCGCACCTATAGCTACGAATCTCTATTAACCATTCTAGGCAGGTTTCGAAGAGCTCAACCTCAACACTAAAGAGAAGAATTCCACGATAGCAATCACCTAAATGTGCAAAATGTAGTAAAAATTTTATTTGAAATTTCAGTTTTGCGGCCACTATAAACATTTTGACGGAACTAAATTATACTAAAATATGTAATTTCTAATTTATTGTCCTATATCCATGTAAATATGGACTTTTTTATATTCTTCCTATAAATCACCCAAAGTTTCCCCAGTATGCCGGGAGAGTATGAATCTCTTCCCGAAGTTTTCCAAGGAGGCGCCAAGTTGACGCTTGAATACGTGGCTGTCGATGCATGTCTTTGGCTAATGATTGGAAGCTATCTCTTGCACACACTTGTATAAACAAAACTGATAGCACGAAGTTGTAAGGAATCCGATTATTTATGGAACCCTTGTAAATATTAGATGTAGTAAGCTAGCTATCCATACTATACTACAGAGAGTTATCAGTAGTGTTAGAGAAAAGTTAGACATATTCCATTATAATCTCTTGGTTTAAAAATTACTGTCAAACCTGGGGGCATCTTCGGACTGTTTTAATAAAGAAGTCTTTACTTCTCTGCTGAGACTGGCAAGCAGAGTTATGATTTATTCTCTGTCGTACCTAAGATTTCATCATCCATCATCCAGTCCTACGTTCCCCCATGAGGAATGTAGGAGCCCGGGGCCAAGCAAGTTGGTCTTGACATTTAAGATGAAAATGACCATCCTCACTCATCCCTGAGTGGCATTACGTGTAGGGAATAAACCCCAACCACTCTTTGGATATAAACCTTCACCGGCTCAATCCGACTGGTGCACCTTAATTACCCAGTAAAGCACCAGACGCCAAAATTTGGTTATATGGTTACCACCCAGATTAGTAAATGGTTTCCTGGTGTACAGGAAACAATTTGGCTTATCACTCCGTGTAGAGTCACCCTCAGGCAGAAGGACGAGGAAAGAATGAAGGAAAGAAAGACAGACGAGGATGGAAGGAAAGAAGGATGGAGGAGAGGAAAGAGCAGACACCTGAGAGCAACACTGCATCGAGTGAGTGGATGGTGAGAGCCCCCACCTACCACAAATATATATATTACCAATATGCCAGGAATCGAACCCGGGACTCTCAGGTGAGAGCAAGGCAGCATACCACTACACCACGAGATTTCCACTTGCTAAAAGAAGTCTTAAGATTTTCCAGTATCTTCTCCCTGTGATATCCTACAAAAATAAATAACGAGGTGCGACAGGGAAAAGATAATGATGTTCGCGAAGCTCAACCCTTATCTGGTTTCCCGCGTATCTACCGCCTCGCTTCTCCTATTCCCTTTGCCATGAACACAATATTTCAATGTCACTTTCACCTTAGTACAGCAGTTTCATATCATGCTTTCTTTTTCAACGAGCGTGTATAATTGAAGACATAAACATTGATCCTCTTCGTACCAGTACACAACGAGACTGAACATTAATTTTCGAGATTCATCGGCGGCCAACAAACTTATCAGTTTCTTGAAAGTGTTGGAAATATACATGACAAGAATGGGAGCAGTGGAAATCAGGTATCTGAGAGGGGCATGTGGAGTTACTTGGAGAGAAATACCAGTGATGACGTGGGGTGTTGTGATGTGGATTTGCTAGAAAGCATGGGGAGATTATCTTTACGTGTGTTGGCTATATGAAGAGAATTAATTATGAGAAACTGGCTAGAATTATGTATGTGAGTGAGATGGACGGGAAGGAGGGAGGAGGAAAAAGGGAGACAAAGGATAAGATGGAGGGATGGGGTAGAGATATTTGAGAAAGACGGATGTGAGCTGAAGAAGTCACTGAGGTGATTCATCCGTGGACACTTTTTCGGGATGAAAGCGTATGGCTATAAACAGATAGACAGTTGTATAACCGCCCGTCTAGAAACTGGAATGATACTGCTCGTAACTGTCCCTTGCCTTGGTAGTTTTGCGAAGCTATTTTCTTTTCATGGACTATTTTGTGGAGGAACACTAAATTTTTCAAATATACAGTATTATGTAAACACTCGGAATGTAAATTTCATTTACTTTATAGTTCATTTTATTTTTACTTTGACTATAAATATCGTGAAGGTGACTTTAATTCTTAATTTTTCAGGACTCTTTCTGGAAGTTTCGGTCTTCCTAAACTTGATTAATAGTCGGTAGCTCTCCCTGAAGAACATTAGTGGTCATTTTTTTTCTCCTCATTTTAAGCATTCTCTTTGCAGTTTTAGATAGTGTAATAATGTATATGTGAAAATTTGTTTTGTGGAAGTGACATAAAAGACAATGCGTGTAAACAGAGTCTATAAGGAGGGAACACCTGTGTGTCACCTAACAGAAGGGGGAAATCTGCAACTATTCTTCTGTTTTCATGGATTTCTGATGCTTCCTGACATCAAGGAAATATGCAGTCATAGGGTATTTGATTACTACTAGTGGCTTTCATATTTGTTATAATTAGTCTAGAGTAAAACAATAACTATACAACTTGGCAATGGGACCGAATTGAATCCATTTTGCAGATTGATAAGACTATATAATTATTAAGCTAAAGCAATGATATATGGCTGCGTGACTATTAAACCACAAAATGCTTTGAATGAAATACACATACATGGGTATATACAATTTATATAATTATTCACAATAACTCACTTGGAAATATATGATTTAAAAAGATTATAAGTTAACAGAGGTAGTAAGGGTGAGACACAAGCTCCCATGGCCGGCCACCCCCTTCCTCCACACACACACACACACACACACACACACACACACACACACACACACACACACACACACACACACACACACACACACACACACACACATTCCGACTCCCCAGTAGATGAAAGAGAGAGGACATCAGTATGATTATGTTATACCTGCACTCATCGTAGATAATCTCCTGCAACCATCGGAATCTTGAGTTTCCTACAAACATTCCAGATAATTTGGCAAAGAAAAAGTCAAATACGGTGTGATTGCTGTCCACTTAAGCAACTGCCCCAAATAATTACTCTAAGTGACGTTGGGTAAAAGCTATCTGCTGGAACGATACTGAATTAGGCACTGCACTGTTGGTCGGGAGAAGTATAAGAAAAAAGATTGAAATGATGGGAAAAAGTTAGTAGGGTGAGGGGCCCTTATGGAATGGGATAATAGAAGGAATAAACGAAAGAAGGAAGAAAAGATTAAAGGAGGGGCTGGCTGAGCGGAAACGGGTGGTCAACATGAAGAAATCAAATAAAAATAACCCCCCCCCAAAAATGAAAGAAACAACAAACGCGACAGGTAATTTGCAAAAGAATGTAAGGACGAGATAAGAGGCAGGGAATTAAAGGGAAGATTTTAAAATGCCTTTTGCATTTTGTTCTTGTTATTTTGGAGACATTTTTCGAACCGGAGAAAATAGATACAGCCTCCAATATCCTGACAATTAGAAACATCTTTACTGATATGAACAAACTTGCCTGGAGATAGCAAGAACAATGGCAACACCGTATTGATGGGGTTAAATTAGTATACTGTGGTACAAATTATCGAAGAGATCCAACCGTAGATAAGATTAGAGGAAGGGTACATAAAACCGCGAGGAACAAGCGAAATAGGAACGTTTGCTGGGATAGGAAGGAACAGACTAATACCTAATGATCGGAATGGAAAAAGAAGTGTTCCTTTTGCAGTAACCTGACAGACTACAGATGATGATGATGATGATGATGATGATGATGGTGGTGGTGGTGGTATTGAGGAGGCGGAGGAGGAGGAGGACTAAAAGGAAGTTGCTCGTCGGCTGAGCTGGTGCGCGTTGGAAAAAAATAAGGAGGACAAAAAGGAATAAATCTCAGATGTATGCAAAGCTTGTTGAAGAGAAAGGCTGTACACTGTAGTAGTATACAAAGCAATGGCAATTATTCCATACGGATTATGAATCTAAGTCCAAGGGTTAATGGTAAATTGTTATAAAAATTTTTTATAGCTATTAATTATGATATATTTACCCATATATTCAGGAGACTGGCTTGAAAACTCTCGAAAACTCAAAATCGGTGTCCCAAAAGCTATAAGGACTGCCAGTTTTCCTTTGAATATTTTTACACGACTTATTGACAAACTTCCTAGAAATAATTAAGTTATAGCCATCATTGTGAAGTGCAGTAGCTGTTTATGTTGTATTTAGAACTATATATTTCCTATGTAGTAGGAATTATATATGTGCATCTATGAGATCAATATTTTGCGTAAAGTATATAAACTGCAAAAACATGGGCTATGTAGTTTACGATAAATAACTATTAATTGATTTAAGTAGCTGGGGTTCTTTTGGTTCGGTACTAAAGAAAGGTGTAATGGTTTCTGTCTACTATGTGAATTTGAGTAAAGGGCAAAAAAGGTTTGGGAAGCACTGGCGTAAAGAGCCGGGTGATGAGGCGCAAGACTGATCAGCGAGAAAGAGGCAATTTACACTCGGGAATAATCTGGCACGGGAAATGGAAGGGAAATCAGGCGCAGCGGGGGCGATAAGCGGGAAGACTGGGAATGATGGCACAGAGGACTGACGACAGAAGAATGACTGATGATTCAGTATTCTTTTATAATCTGTGGGAACCATATACGCAACATACGGATGCTTGATGATTGGTGTCACGGGTTATGGCGCTCCAACTGGATGTGGCCCATGAAGGCTTAAGCCAGGGGGTGAGTTGGATTTTATTGGTCGTAGTGCAACTATGGACGAGTAACTTTCGCCCTCGCTTCATATATCTGGGCTGAGTAGCTTAGCCTCGAGACCCAACGCTTCTGATAGGAGGACAATAAAGGGATAAAGAAGCAGTTTAAGGAGCAGTGAACATTATTCTGCTGATACTGTGTTAAAACGATATCATTTCTATTTTACAGTTGTATCCAAGAAGTTTCCCGCCTGATATTCATCAACCATTCTGGGAGGGGTAGTTTGCTGTCTTTTTGGACGCGGGTCGACTCCCGACTGGAGCAGGGAACAGTTCAAGGATTGAACTTCGATAAGATATTCATTACTGATTTACCGCAAGACCCACATGTTGCGAAAACACCCCCCACTAATACCAATACGCCGGTCCTGTATGAGACAGACCTAGCATGTATTCAGTATGGACGGTGGGTGATAGCGCCGAAGTGGTGACATGTGGAGATATGTCATACGCAGGAGGACTGCTATGCCTCAGGGATCTGGCTGCAAAGTCTATGCATAGTTGGACGCATTAAAAGAAAAAAAAAAAGAATGAGAGACTGACTGGGATAATGTGGGTAATATGGAGGGAGACACCGAGGATGAAAAGGAAGAGTGGAGTAGAAAGATTTAAAAGTGGCAGGGGCAAGCAATCTGATGGCAGAGGACAGGGTGACATGTAGGCGACTTGTTTGTGTCCACCCTCTCTGGGATCAAGGAACCTAACTATAGACAGAAAACATGTTCTACAGTAGCTCTCGGATTAAGGACATATATAGGTCTAGGATGCACAATGCGTAACGGTCCATAGTCCACAAAGATTGTGTTCTTTCATAATAGGTCACAGGCAGTGCTAGGATGTGGAACAAGAACATACAGTATACTCGTATTAATTACAACATCAGAAGCTGAAGTCAATGGTCGAGACTGTGGGATGTGCCAGCTGTTACTTCTTGGTTAGCTTTACAAAGAAATAATCGAGGTCATACAGCTTTTGTCATGCACTATAAACATATCTTACTTAACATTCTTTACTGATGATGAGAAAAACACACTAATCACTAAAAATATAACGTTATCACTGAAAATAATTATAACACCCTCAAAGTGAGGGGAGATGAAATGAGGCACAGAGAAAGTGGTGGAGGCGGAAGGGTAGAAGTGGGGAAGGAAAAAGGCTAAGATTATTGCCCGTGGTGACTTGAAGACAGTTGTTTTTATGTATTGTCATAATTACGTATTAAACCAATTATGGTTTGTTAATTCCAAAAGACAGGTTAATGCGTTTGGTGCCAAATCTGTACGCCGCATCAGGGATTGTAAACAGAATGCCTCCAGTGTGATATTCAAAATCACGTTTTAATATAAACTTATCTCGAGCTCTGACTGAAGTAAGACACTGTGAAAGGTAAATAAATTGAAAATAATATATTTTTTTTAAGTTCAGATTTCGAGGCCCTTGATCTCACTGATACAGCATGTCATAGAATATAAATGATACGGAGAAAAGTTTGGTTGCTGTCGTTCAACATGATAGTCACAGGTTAAGGTGAAGCTTTCTCAAAATTCATTCAGATCAAAGGGATATAGACACGCACGAAGCCATATTTTGTTTCAACACGTTCTAGCACAGGCAGACTTTTTCACGTCCAGTTGAGCCTGGGGTTGCAATGATAATACTCAGGACAGCGAGGTCGGATCCTACAAGAAGAACGAGATTTTCTAATCAGCTAAACTATTGCATTATTATTACCTTCGTGCGGCATTATGAGTTGGTCAGGTGGCACAAGAAGGACTAGAAGCTCTAATTAACTGAACTATTGCAATATTATTATTAATTTTTGAGTTGCATTGTGAAGAAGTCAGGTCCCACAAGAAGAATTCGGAATTCTAATCACCTATACATATACTCTGTTTTTACTTGTATGCGGCATTATGGGAATATCAGGTGACACAGGTACAACAAGAGACAAATTTATAATGTTTGTAGTACTGTAACATAGAATACAGGATGAACTCACGATACATCTGGCGTGTTAGTCACGCTATTCATTACACTGCTTTTACCTTCGTGCTGCAGCACAGAGATAAGGTCATACAAGAAGGACAAGAGATGAAGTCACGGCACGCATGGATACCGCCATAACTCCGGCCGGGTGAGCGGATGGGGACAAGGGGGCAGGATTTAGTAGAGTTCATCGCACCTGAACTGCCTTGTTACCGGCGCGTGACAAAGGAGACGACCCTCCCTGAGCTGCAGCGGGAGGTCTTGCTCGAAAAGGCAAGCACACATTTTGCTCGTGCACACACTTGCAGAAGACAGAGTGTGTGTATGCATGTGTTTTACTCACAGTTGCACCAACCACACTGGTGTTGTAGGTAACGGGTAGTGCTTTGATCAGTGTACCCATTTTGTAACTTGAAAAATCTGAATTTGATTCTCGTTGATCAAAATGGTGAACACGGTTTATTTTCCTTTTTTTCCTATTCACCAAGCAGCACGCTTTCTGATGCCATAACAATTCTCGAAACACCTAATGCGTTTTCTCTATGTGTTCTCTTAGAATTTCGCTCGCTGTACTTGCCACTGATCTTTCTTACACTCCAGTACGCTCACATTTATTCTTGAAACACCTGTCTATTGCGCTTACTTTATACTGGCAAAGTCTGACTTCCATCGTTTCAACCTTTAGTCGATGCAATAAGTAAGTTGTCATGATTTGTTGGAGAGAAAAAAAAAAGTAAATTAGAATGGTTATGAAGCTTGGAAGCCGTAGTGTTGACGTCACGCCTTTTGATAGTGTGCAGCAGACTTGTGTTGAAGAACTTGACCCATCTTAACATGCCCTCAGAGTGAATAGTGTTTGACGAATATATGCAAGCTAGTTTTTTTTTGGCGAATCCAGAAGGGTGTGTATAATTTGGTGGGAAACGACAGAGTGGGAGTGGCTAGAAGCTACCCCCCCCCCTCTCTCTCTCTCTCTCTTTCTGTCACGCACGCGCTTTCTGATGCGACGACAAAAATGTTATATACATCATATATATATATATATATATATATATATATATATATATAGAGAGAGAGAGAGAGAGAGAGAGAGAGACAGAGAGAGACAGATAGGTAGATAGATAGATAGATAGATAGATAGATAGATAGAGAGATAGATTGATTGACTGACTGATTGACTGACTGATAGATAGAATGATGAATAGATAGATAGACAGTTAGATAGATGGATGGAGAGATAGAGTAAATAAGTCTAGATTTTGCAGTTTTATATATATATATATATATATATATATATATATATATCTATATATATATATATATATATATATATATATATATATATATATATATGCACACACACACACGAGGTCCTATCCAAAAGTTCCAGTAATTTGAACAAGGGGAGCCAACCGTTTACAGTTTTGCCTTTTGCCGCTAGGAGGAGTCAGCAGCATCCCTTATGCGTCAGTGTGGCCCCGGCAGTGTCTGTGAGCGGACGTGTTGTTGAGCTATGTTTACTATTGTAAAGTGGTGTGTAGGTGGTTTGGAGGTTTTGCAATGGCGGACAAATGGCGCAGCAGTGTCAAGTTGATGTTGATCGTTTTCTTCGATATCGAAGAGATTGTTCACAAGGAATTCGTCCCACCCGGTCAATCTGTCAGCGGAAAGTTTTACTGTGAAGTTTTGCAGCGTCTGAGAGAGAACATCCGCCGCAAACGTCCAGAACATTGGAAGAACAAGGACTGGGTCCTGCATCATGACAACGCCTCCGCTCACACATCAATTGTTGTCCGGCAGTTCCTGGCTTCCACTAACACGGTAGCCATTCCCCACCCACTCTATTCGCCTGACCTTGCCCCCTCCGACTTTTTCCTGTTTCCCAAGCTGAAATTACTACTGAAAGGGCGTCGATTTGACTCGACTGAGGAGATCCAAACAGAATCGCAGGAGGTGCTCAAGACCATCACGCCTGAAGTCTTCCAGGGATGCAGTGACTCGTGGAAAAAACTCTGGGACCACTGTATGTACTGTATGTCCAAGGGGACTACTTCGAAGGCGACAGTGAGAACTAGGAGGTAAGGTAACGTATTTTCCTACAATATTAAAATTACTGGAACTTTTGGGTAGCACCTCGTAAAGAGAGAGAGAGAGAGAGAGAGAGAGAGAGAGGAATTTCTATGAGTATGTAGGAGCAGTGCGTTAGTTGGTTACCGTACCTCTGATCAGATAATATGGAACCGTTACAATTGATGACGGTCTAATCACCCCTTGTACGGAGTAAATAGTTTGTCTTTATCTGTACTGATTAAATCTTAATGTATAAAAAAAAAATGAGCGTGTCCTAAATTAATTGGCTGGATAAAGAATGCAAATTAAAAAATTCATTCTTTCTATGCCAAGCTACTGAGAAGTGGAATCATAATGGCGGTCTCTATATTGATTCTATTTTTCTATTTTTTTCTTCACATGAGGGACTCGTTAACGATTGCATACTCACGTGTGGTCTCGAAATATTGTATAAGCTGGTGTCAGTTCATCATTACAATTATATAAGTGCTTTCTGTTATAAAATCCAGGCAAAGTGTTTTCTTCCTAACCTTACTCTGTTTTGGAAACTTTAAACTCTGATGGCAGTACCTAGATCTTTGATTTAAAAAAATGTTCTTTATTTGTTCTGGCGTTTAACAATTAATTTCTATCGTTTTTTTGTGGTATCACTTTGGCATATCGTTTATTCGCGAGTAAGTAAACCATTACTAAATAAATTAGTTGAAGGTATTTTGGGACTGTTGAAAAAGTTTTATTAAATTAAATGATAATATACTTTAAGCAAGTAGATACTAATGTAATCTGGGGTTTTCATTATTCGCCGAGTTTCGCTCTTCACCAGTGTGTCTGTTCCTCAGCATCCGCAAAAAACAAGGGATGGCATTTTCTTAATATTTTCTGACTCCCATTATGCAATACGTGGCACATGCTAAACGTAGGCTATACAGTAAGAGATCTGTCATCTACCAACCATTCACTTTAACTCTTACTGAGAAGACTTGCAGTAATATCGTGTTATAGTTGATTTTCCGATTACGAAATCAACTTTAAGAATTAATAAAAAATTATTTAGCCTCGCAATTATGTTAAACTACGGAGAAACTGACTCCAGCTTTAAATACTGACGCACCCCTTTGGTTACGCGTACCTGGGGGTCTGCTGCACCATTTGCCGCGACTGTCTGTTTCCTGACTCAGTCATCCAACATCCAATTCTTGCGTGTTCCTCGTATTCTAGGTTATTCAGATTTTGATAATCATTTCTTATGCAGTACTTCATCAAATCCGTTTTGAAAATTTAAGACTATCACATTTTAGGGGTAACCATGACTATTTCTTACATAACAAAGGCAAATGATGTTTGAAGTTCTTCCTTCAGTAATTTACACTGATTTTATGAAGATACGTTAATGAGACAGCAGTGACCTAGATTTTTTAAATAAGTAAAACCCGGTTGCATTTAACGACAAGTACTGTATGTTGTTACGTACGAGTAGCCAATATGAGACACAACCATCAGACAATGAGCCAGTCTGGGAATGATTATGCTGGTGTTAAAGGAAAGAGGAAGGACAGGGGAGGAGAGGGAAAGGTGAGGAGGGAAGGGGTCACAGGAGGGATGGCAAGAGAACAGCGAAAGGGAATGGAAAGGTGAGAAACAGGTAAAGGATCACATGAGGGAAAGAAAAACAACGGGGAGGGGAGAGAGGGAATAGTAAGGAGGAGGAATCACAGGAGGGAAGGGAAATGGACATAGGGAAGGAGGTATGGAGAGATATGGTAGGGGACTGGTGACAAGGAGGGAAGGGATCACAGAAGGGCTGGGAAATGGATATGGGAAGAAGAGATGACTGGGAAGAAGAGAATGGAAGGGGAGGGGCAGGGATAGTAGGAATAGGGGAGAAAAGGAATGGAGAAATAGGAGTGGGAACGAGGAAAGGGAAAGAAGGGAAGATATTTGGAGTGATGTAAAAGGATTGAGAGAAGAGGGGGACAAAAGAATGAATGGAAGGGAGAGCAAGAGATAGTGAGGGCAAAGGAAAGGAGAATGGAAGGAAAGAGGACTTTGTTCTGTTATGAGAGGATAGGGCTAGGGAGAAAGCAAGGAGGAAGAAAGAATGAGGAGTTGAAAGACAGATACAGGGAAGAGTGAAGTAAAATGTGGAAAGGGGATCTAATTTGTTATTACGTTATGTAAATAATCTTTCACCATATTCACAATATTGCTTTACAAGGGCTCTCTTAAAGATGACCATCTCATCTGGACGGCGGAGTCCACCTTCCCTGGCCTCGGTTCACAGTAAATGGAACCGTCTACAACCTGTCTGTTGTATAATGCTGTTCCCTGTGAGAGTTCTTGGCAATAATTTTCACGAAAATTCCATTCGATAAGAGAATTTACACATTTTTTCCATACATAATGGTGTCTCACACATCACCGGGACAGTGCTATTAACGAGTGAAACACTGCAGTTGCATTCACAAATCTGTAGCGGAGTGAGTGGCACATGCCACAGTCATGAGCTCTTGTAAGCTGCTGCCCGTCTAAGCGAATGGCCCAAGACAACCTGTTAGTAATGATCTTGCTGCTGTGTCATTTAATCATTCCCCACGTGCATACTGTACAAAAGCTGATAGTCTGAGTCTCTGTGCTGCTGAGCTCAAATGTACTTATAGACAACTACATCTGTTGAGTAAGAACGGGCCTCTTTCCAGTTGTACATCACAGCTGGGAAATATGTGTCCTACATCAGTTTCTAGGCCAACTAAATCACAGTAATGGAAACATCACACTTTGTTTTTCCTGTTCTTCACTAAAAGCCAATTAATTTCTCTATAATTTAGGTACAACTAGGCGAAACTTTATGAGTAGGAAGGCTCCTCAGTGATGAGCAAACACAATTTTCAACTCAGACATCTCAAACGATCAGTTTCCAGGAACACACGCTCAGCAGGCACTACGATCTGCTGGAAAAAGAATGTTCCTCTTTTCTTTCTTACTTCTTACTCTTTCTTTCCGGGTGATCGCTTATGTCATTTTACTGCACAAGGGAACTATATTTCGCCTTCAAGAACCCTCCCACCTTTTTGCCTCCTCCGCCTCCAGGCTTCCGCTGGACTTATCGCGTCGTTTTTCTTTATTCCGGGTGCTGTTAATCACTTTATGACGTTAGCAGCGCTGCCGGAAGGAACATTTTTTGACCATCGGGGAGAAGGGTGCGCCTGGCGAGTTTCGGCGAAGGGGGACGAGGAAAGATGAAAAGGGAAAGACGAGTGGGGGACAGCTGAAAGTAATTGCTCAAGCAAAGTAATATGAATACCATAATTACCCTCTCAATACAAGAGGCCTAGCAGACTGAAGAAAATAGTTTGGAAAAAATAACTATAGTTTATTGTAATGCGATAACAAAATCTGTATCAAACCCTTCATTATGAAAGGTCTTCCCTACGCTGAATAAATAAATTGCAGGCAAGAAGAATATACTAGGTGTAGCGGTCTTCATTCTGGAGGTGTATATGGAAGAGCAGTGATAATAATGGTATGAAATAATTATAGAAAATATGAATACAGTACTGAGTGCCTGCCAGCCAAAAGAGATTTCATAAAGGATCATGGGAGGATATAAGATGACTGTAATAACATTATTATGTAGATAATGACGACTGAGGGGAAGGGTCGAAAGTCGTGAAAGAGGGCAGGAAAATTAAGGAGGGCGCCTCACAATGGAGGGGAAGTGAAAGAGGTGAGACGAAGCAGCGAGGAGGAAGGGCATCACACTGCTTATTTAAGGTACAGAATGTCCGCTCCAGTTCCCTCATCTGCTTCAGTGGGTTCTCCACCTTTCCTATTGTTCCCTCCACTTGCCTCAATGATCATTCCACCTGTCCCCGCGGTACCTCCACTTGTCTCACTGGCTCTTCCACTTTCCTCGGTGGCCCCTCCGCCTGACTCCGTAGTATCTCCACCTGCCTCATTGGCTCCTCCACTTGCCTCATTGGTCCCTAAACCTATCTTAGTGGTCCTTCCACCTGCCTCGGTAGTCCCTCCATCTGCCTAGGTGGTCCCTCCACCTGTCTCGGTGGTCCCTCTGTCTCCCTCGGTGGTCCCTATACCTCCCAAATAGAATTACAGCTGTTTGCTTCACTGTAAAGGACATTCTCTTGTTCATAAAACACAATGCTGTTATGATTATTTTCCTTCAATTTCAGTTTCTCACGCCTAAGAGGTGAATAGATTCTAAATACCTATTTAAAAAAACTAAAGATCTTGCAACATAATCATTAATGAAATAGGTTATGCACCATTTATCCCCTCCCCATTGACGTCCTCGGAAGTTTGAACAACCAGCACTCCTTCATGCACTGTCCTGGTCGCATCTTTATCACTGCTCTAATTAAGATCACTGCTTTCAGAGTTCTAGCTGCAATTATTCATTTTGCCCGGTCTTTCTTATTTTCAAAAGATACTTTGCTTTATTGTTTACAACTGCTCCAAGATACCCAAATGTCTATAAATTTTTCACGGTTCTCTAGACGCACCTGCCTATGCCATATTGAGTCTTGTTTTCCTTCCACGGTCTTTCCACTACTCTTGTCTATGCATAGCTTAAGGATTGCCTGCAGACATAAAAAAATTCTCATCTGGTCTATAGCCGTTCTCTACCAGCAGGCAGCTCAGCATTATAAGCCTACAACAGCTTTAATGTGATTCATCTTTCACCATTCATCATAGTTTCACACCTTTTTTCAGTATCGTCTTGACCTCATAACCCTATCATGTAAACACTGAACAACCTTGCAGATATCACACGCTCTTGTCTCACTTCGGCTCGCAAATAATGCATTCAGCAGTTAGTGTGCATTAGCAGCATAAGCACACCTCTGTGCTAAAGTTGGGTTGGCTATCAGTGACGATAAGGAAAGGTTGGCTACTAATCAGCGTTAGCTTGAATCAAGTTTTCTGCATAGATTCCTCCCACTACTCTCTTAGTCAACGGGAGGAGCCGAAACTTCCCATAAGCTTCAACCAGCATAATGCGACGACATTCCTCACATAACATCCGCTGGCGTCTCTCACTCTGGGATCAGCCAGTTGGAGGTAAGTACATCGTCACTTCCTCAGGTTCAGTTAGCAAGGTGAATCAGTAAGTTGACAGAGAGAGAGAGAGAGAGAGAGAGAGAGAGAGAGCAGCTTTAACAATAAGCCTATAAATTTACAACAGTCACATGGAACCTGTTTAGTACCTCAACAGAAGTAGAGTACAAGTAACAGCTCTTGCTTCATACAAAGTTAACAGAGAATATACTACTGCTTGCTTATTCACTGCAACATAATATCTTGTCTGCCTCTTTCATATAGTCACCACTTTCCACTATACGTTCTTCCTAACAGCCAGTTAAGCGCACCTCACCCTAGATCTTGTCTGAGTAATTTTTTGCTGATTATCTTTTTATAATGCCTTGCTTCTATGTGTCTATTGCATCCTCCATTTCGTTGTTCTCCATTATCTTAAAGAACCATTATGTGCTATTTCAGTCCAGATGCTCAACCAGACCAACTCTTTTGTTCCGTTGCTGTGCCTCTCTCACCCTTTTCCCTCTGTCCTTTCTCTCTACACATTTGCATTTATAATATAAGATAATGGCCAAGTATAAAAACCTGGAGTCTGTATTTTTTCCCTTCACTGTGCTGCCTTCCTCAGCTAGCCCATTCACCCCTACCTCTCAGCCCGACTCTTTTCATTGCTACCTTCACTGTGTATTTGCTTCCTCCACTATACTGCCAGTCCCCCAGGGGGAAGGTGTTTGTCTGACGCCCGTAGTATCTTTTCTCTATTTGCCTTCCTTTGCTTCCGTGTCGATTGTACTGTATACAGGAGACATAGATTTATCGGAACCCCCGTTGATATGAATTAGGATTGCCAGGGCTGCAAATGGACACAAGAATGATTCATAACGGTGTACTGAATATGCTGTAACATGTAAAGTCAGTATATGCGTAAGGGACAAATTCAATGTACTCTTTAACCTTGTTGGTGGGAGGGATTTTTCTCAGTTGATCAGAATAGTCTTGAGTTATCCAAGATAAAGTTACAGTACCGATGATCTCATTTGCACGTTTTTCTTGATAGTTATTCATTCTCTAGAACGGTGTGGAGTTAGCTGGAGTTATTCTATATATTTTCTGCCACTGAATATACTGAATAAAATCATCTGACGTTGCCCACAGCAAAATCACCGAAGTTTGTAGCAGCATGCAGAGGGCTCAGACTAAAATTACCGTTTGCTTTGAAGCTTAATGGGGTGAATGTATCTTTTGGAACTAGTAGCTGTATAGAAAGGTGGTGAGGTAGACTCACTGGATGGGTCTACTGAAGTAATTAAGGTAGGAGAGGATTTTTAGTTTCGGAAGCATGCCTAGGAACAGCTGTGTCCATCTTTCTCTCACTAACGTTTTTCGGACGCGAGGTGGTTCATTCCCGTAGTCTTCAGCAACTTTATCATATCCACACACACAAAATCATCATTCCACAATACACCACACCAAGCGCAAAAAGCAGGGGTTCTAAAACCCCTATATCTAGTACTTTTGCATTTGTTATATCTGTCAGTGATTCCAGCTTTAAAATCCGTCAGAACAGATAAGAGAGTTGTGCCAGCGTGCAGCTCTGAGACAGATTTGGCAAAGTGACTCAGCTTCAGAGGAATAGTTGTCTGTCTCAGTTTCCTTTCGCGGCTGAACCTCCTTGGCATGCGTGTCTCTGATGTTGTCTGTATTTTTTTTAAAGTTCTTTAAGAACTATCTTTCCAGCATCAAAAGAGTTGAAGTAGACTAGCCGGAAAGACCCAAAGCTTATTTTTTGTGGCATGGCTTTGTGTGGACGAGATGAGCCACTGCAATGAAAATAGTTCTGCAAATTTTTTTTACTCCTGTCAGACTTGCTTTGGTTAGGTATTGCCACTTGTTGAGGGCGACAGCAAATGGTTCCGTGTGGTTGCAGTATATACCGAGGTATACTGCATCTCCTTAACACACTCTAGACTCACAAAAACGAGGGAAACAAATTGTTTACCTGCATAAAAGTACAGAGTAGCCTTCATCACATCTCGTGGTATTTTATCGGCCCGTACAAGCAAGCTCCAGCATAATTATGCGGATCTGTAAACCGGCATTTATTGGAAGAACATGAGCATATTATATGTACTAGTATCATAAACTCGTCTTTGGCTCTGAATTTGAATTAATGACATGCCCACTCACAACCACCTACCATCTCACCCAAAGCTACCAATATAATTGCACTGATATAATACAATCGTGACCTAACAGATAAACCTCGCCATGTGTTGGCGGTGTTAAGCAAGACAAAAGCACACATCTGATAGCCGTACCCAGTTCGGCAGTATTCCAAGGAGAAAAACTTAATTACTGATGAAGTATTTAACTGACACTGTTCAGTCTCACTGGCAGTCCGAGTACTGCTCACTGGTCGGCACTCTTTCCAGCCCTTCTGTATCATATCATATTTACAGTTATTCTGGCACTCCTCAGGTCCGCGGTCGACTAGTATTCTTACACTGTATTTTTCTGTGTGTATGCATGAATTTATGTATGTAATGCTTTTCCCTGCCCATCTGTGACATATTTACGGCTATGCCGGCACGACGCAGTTATGAGGTCTACTTGTACTCTCGTATTGCGTATTTGTGTATTATGTATGTATGAACGTTTGCAGTATTCTGCCCTGCTCCACCGTGTCATATTTGAGATTATTCTGGCATGCCGCAGGTATGCTGTCGACAAGCATTCTTTTAATGTGTATTTTTGTGTGAATGTTTGAATATCAACCCTTTCATGCCCCCCAGTTAGGACTGGACCCCATCCTTCAAAATGGTAGTGACAGTGAATGAGCTGAGCGACACAGAGAGGAACAAACATCGCTTTTGGGGTCCTCCGTGGGTGCGGCAAAAAGAATCTAAAACAGAAGAATTTGATGAATTTCGTACAGAATACTGCAGCTGTGTCGCTGTGATGGTATGCGTGAACATGGGCCAGTTGTCATATGGGACTACTGACGATTTACGAGTATACATGGAAGAGTCAACTGATGTTTGTACTGGTGCTGCACTTTGGGATGATGAGTCACCAGGTAGAGAATCGGGAGAGTGGCGGCCTGCAGTCCTAATGGACCCAGGATCGAATCCCGGCTGGGGCAGGGAACAGCTTAAGGATATGAATTCCATAAAAAGCAGACTTTACTGATCTACCACAAGACCTACCGACATGTCGTGAAAATACCACTGCTAATACCAGTACACCAGTCCTGTATGAGACAGCCGTAGCATGTATTCAGTATGGACTGTAGGTGTTAGCGCCGAAGTGGTGACATGTGGAGGTGTGTAGGAGGACTATTGGACCTTGGAATAGGCCCTGAAGCCTTTGCCTAGAGTCGGACACATTAACAACAAGAAAAAAAAAAAATTGAGACGTAAGTATTGTGGAATTCTGTCGTTGCGGTACCATGAATCTGGTAGGTTAATTCGAGTTTGATATGGGATTTATCTTTATTTCAAACGCTGTAACAGTGTTTCAACTTCGCAGTCGAAGTGCTTGAGATACTGAGGCATTACCAACTCTAAGTGTCTCTTTACAAAGCACCATTCATTTGATTCAAGCAGGTGAAGCCACACTTTAGACACCTCATGCATACCGATGTGAGGAATGTTTCATGTGCCTTCTGTCCAACCCCTCATTCGTGGTGGGAGTTATATAAATATATATATATATATATATATATATATATATATATATATATATATATATATATATATATATATATATATATATATATATATATATATATATATATATATATATATATATATAAATATATATATATATAATTTATTCAAGTCTATTTGCCCCTATACACTTTTTCACCCTGGAAATGCCTTGTAATACAGAAGAAAGCTTGGTGGTCCTCTCCATTTGGTATACCTGCGAGTTTCAGTAATCATGTTAACCTTGGCATGTTAATATAAAATACACACAATATCCGCTTAGGTAAAGAAATGAGAAAATATTAACTGGTAGCCTACATGATAAAATACAAAGATGTCAGGACGGAGGAAAATAATAACACGAGGCTATGAGAACAGGGGAAGACGTGAACATGGACCTTGATGGCGTGAGGAATGAGGAGAGGTCAGTGAGAGAAGAGGCGTTGATGAAGCAGGAGGGAAGGCGGAAGGGAAATGTCATGAGGTGAGATCCTGCAGGAATGTTTGGCTCCTGAGAAATACTACGTAGAGGATTTTTGGAACGCCGATAAACACAAATGAATAAAAATCTTATAATAAAACTGTCGCCTAACATCGTTTCATTTTAATAAGTGAACGAGAATGAAACCATACATTTTGTTTGTTTCTATCATATAATAGAATGGATCGTACGTACTGAACGCACTGCAAGTAATATAAATTGTTTCAACCCGATATTGTCGTTCTTATGTTGTTCTAGGAATCTCCAGACCAGACGATTTAATGCATCCGGAGAGTCTGCCTCGAGATGAAAAATTTTTGAGATCCTACGGAAGGTTTGTTTGTTTGTGTGTGTGTGTGTGTGTGTGTGTGTGTGTGTGTGTGTGTGTGTGTGTGTGTGTGTGTGTGTGTGTGTGTGTGTGTGTGTGTGTGTGTGTGTGTGTGAAAAGGCCTCACAATGGTCTACCTAAATGAGTTGTAGTCATGGCTCTTGTGTACTGGAGTTACTCTGCGGCTCAACTTTCCATAGACCGTGCATGTGAAGTTAAAGCGACATGAAGTTTTACGCTAATTCTGAGTTGGCAGTTGTTGTGGTCGCCTGTGTGCCCTGCGATTGTCAGGCGCCATATGATATTGTGGTGGTTGTGGTCGTGAGGTACTGTAGGTGGTAGATGTGGTGATGATGGCTGTAGTAGTGGTGATGTAGTGCGGTGTTGCTGCAGGTATGAGGATGAGGTGGGAGTAATTGTGGTGGTAAAGTTATGTTATTTTTTAGATGGGTGTTGTTCTGATGATAGTAGTTGTGGTGGTGATATACTGTGATTTATGTTGGTGGTAGACTAGGTGTTGTGATGACGACAATTGTGTTGGTGGTGTAATAAGTGCTTGGTGGCAGAGTTTATGAGGGTGGTAGTTTTGACTGTAACGTAATATGATGTTGCAGGCACCAGGAGTTCTGTTGATGGCAGTTGTGGTGGTGATGCAGTGGTGGACGGCGGTAGTTGTTGTGGGGATGTACTGTAGTGTGATGCTAACGATGTGAACTCCTGTGACGGCCGTACAGTGTGGTATTGTAAGAGGTTTCTTTAGGTGAGGGTTTTGTGATAGTGCTGGTGTTATGGATCTTGTCGTGTAGATATTATTGCTATTGTGGAAGGTGTTGCGTTGGTATAATGTTATGTAGTAGGTGGGAGATGCTGTGGTGGTGGTGTAATGTAATGTATGTGCAAGTTGTAATGGTATTGCACTGCGGCGAATGAACTGTACGTGGTAGTTATAGTGATGGTGATGCAGTCTGGTAATGTGGCTGGCAAATATTGTGGTGGAACTGTTTTGATGGTGTCTAAGTGTGATGTAAGTGATGATTGTTGCGAAGGTATTGCTGTCTGATAGTGGAAGTGGTAATTGCTGTGATGGTGTATGGTGTGCTGTTGTGAGCGGTTGCCGTGAAAGTGCAGCAGAATAATGTAAATGGAGTGCTACCCTGATGTTTTAAGGTTCTGTTATAGGCTGCAGTAGCGTGATGTAAGTGGAAGTCATTATAATGTTGACGCAGTTGATGTTGTAGATGAGACTGATGTGATGGTGTAGGTGGTAGTTATGATGGTGTTATAAAATGATGTTCCAGAGTTTTCTATTAGTATAAGTTATGTGGAGTTGTGCGTGTTAAAGTATTTTGCTCTAAATGTCAGTTGTGTTGATGATGCAGACTGACGTTATAAGTGAGAGTTGGCTATAGCGTAGTGCAAGGAGAAATGGTTAGTGTGCTGTCTGTGGCCTGAACTGATGAGATAGTGGGGGTGATTATAAGTAAACTGGGACTGGAAGTTATGCCATAGAAATAATATTTGTAATGTTGACAGTTTGTGTCTATACCGCTAACAATATACAGTATACTGTAAGAAACACTATATTCCCTACTGTTCAGTTGTACGAAAAAGTATCGTTACTCAGGGGTCTGATAGGTACGAAAACGAACACGATAGTCGCTGCTATCTCCGAAGGGTTGGTACTCCTGCGTGGGAGACGTATCAGCTAATACCGACGGTGATATCTTGAAGCGCTACCTTGTACTGTAGGGCTTATAATAAAAATTACATTACCTGTATGAAAGCATTATACAATCATCAATAGTAGCCCCCCCTCCCCGGCCTGTATTTCAAAAGCCATCATCGTTTGTCATACTGTTTCGCACAAAACTGTAACTATACTTTCTTGTACAGCTGTACATTCTTGCTTCTTCTTGTCACCTTAATTCTCCTACACATAATCTTCTCTACCTCTTTCCTTTTTGCAGCTCGTCTTTCCTTCCCCTCCCCCTCTTTTCTTTTCTTTTTTCTGCTGTTGGTGCATTTCAGCATTTATTTCTTAACTCCAGACAATTTTGTTTACCTGACAGTGAATCCAACAGTCAAAGGACAGAGAGAGAGAGAGAGAAACTCTGAAGAGCTGGCATACTAAGGAGTGAGAGGAGAACGAAGTACAGTATAAGCGTCGTATGGGGACTGAAGACAAAGAAAAGGGTTAGGGATGAAGCAAGGGAATGCAGGACGAGAGAGAAAGAGCAAGACAAGGAAAGAGTACATGACGAGGATTATGGGGAGAACTGTGAGTAATATCAACATAAAGTACCTGATTATATCAAAGGTTTAGGAGAAATGATATAGAAATGAGGACTAAAGAGTGACAGAAGAATACATGGAAGGAGAAGCTGCATAAAAAATACCAAAAAAAATAAAAAGTGGAGAGAAGGAGAAAGTGCCTTGGTAGACAGACAGGTAAAAGAATAATGTTATGCTGTGGTGGAGGAATAAGAACTTTATATCTACACACTGAAGGGTAATTCGTAAGCGGAATCAAATCGACCTGTAGAAAAGAGATTATTCTAAAGGAGGGAGAATACAATATCAATGAAGGTTAGATTATTATTAATCTCTCCACTTCGACAGGTCTCCCCTCAAGCATTATATTCGGCGACTGTACGAATATAGTGGGCTACTGTAGAAATTACGTCCTTAGGCTGAACGAGTGAGGTGAGACGCTGAGCATTTAACGACGTTTTCTCAGTCTTTGCTTTTGGATCCTATTTCTTCCCATTCTTCGTATTTAATGAGGAATGGAGTGATAACAACGACGACGACGCTACGATGATGCTGATGATAATAATGATGATCATGATGATGACTGCAGTTATATTTTCCAGTAGATAACGTTTCATTCCACTTGTTTATAGTGTGGGAGGTTTCATTATTAAGCGACTAGAACTGTTTCCTATTTTCTTTCGGAACAATGATGATAGATTGTTCTCCTACTTCTGGGTTTCTTTTATTCCTGAGTGAATCCTATCTCATTTATATTAGCGGAAATAAGATTTTTCAACCACTTTGGCCAGATTATATCCTTCTTTTCATCTTTGGTGAGTCTTTCGGTTCTGAAGGGGTTATCGAAGGCTGTATCTAATCCTTTGACTTCGAAAAGTCTAAGGTAAATAAAACTGTCAGGAGGCAATAAGAAAGAAACAAGGAATACGAAATGGAACAGATGGAGGTAAGTAAGCCGTATTTCTTCCTTTTAAAATGTCACAATTTATGTTCATATTTACCTAGTGCTTCCCATTCATGTTTCGGCGTCGGCGGGGAATCAGACGGTATTGAGAGTTAAGCCGATCTTGAAGGAGCTCTGAGGCGTGTCTGATAGCGGGGAAGCAGCGAGTGGCAGAAGTGCTATAACATTTCTGTGAAAAGCTAAATATATGTATAAATGTATAAGCTGTGTTTATTCACAACGATATCTTATGAAAGAGTGGGTGAATTGCGATAACCGTGAAAGGTCAAAATATGCATGTATTTTTAAAATGTGTGCACACCGATTATTCATAATAGTATTTGAGAAGAGTGGCAGAAGGACGACAGCGTTGCGGTGAAAGGTTAATACATGATGATGTGCCCAAATGTGTGTACGATATTTGCTCACACAGATGGGGTGAGAGTGGCAGAGGTGTAATAACTTTATGTGAAAGGTTAAGACGTGATTCTGTCCATAGTTTATGCACTTACTCACAACGACAGTATTTTGACAGAGAAGCATTAGCGCTTTATTGTTACTGTGAAATGTTAAAACATATTTAGAAATGTGTGTAAGGCGTTAATTCACAACGATGTTTTTGTCCTGGATTTTGCAAGGAGAGTAAATACATAATGAAATCAAAAGTCAAGAAGGACTCCATAACTTCACTGTCTCTCCTGTTGCAATGACTCCGAGCTGAATAAACTGGTCTAGCGTTGGCTGAAGTAAAATACTAGAGCTGTCCCGATCATGAAAAGATTATGGTGACAGTATTAGCTATCTCAAGCTCCTTAGACTAACTCTCAGCCATGTCATCTAGGATTTACTGGAATATCAGAGACGAAACAATCATGAGTTAAAATCCAGTGAAAACCAGAATAAAATAATTTTGAAATGATTGTGGAGATGGTTTTAACCCTCAAACTGCGTAGGATGTTTCTCTCTTTCATAAATTCGTCAGAAGTTTGGTTATGGAATCAAGGTAAAATTCGAAGTCAGTAAATATCGACAAACTATCTTCAGTTATGAAGAAAATTACAGTTCTATATGGTTGATGGTAAAAGTCCCATTGAAATTAACACCATAAAATGGGCATCCAAAATACAGGTGTGGAACGTGCACAAGCGAGCTATTTTTTTTACCCTCCACCTGACAAAATCAGAGGAGGGTGTTGTTACCATCCACCTGACAAAGTAAGAGGCACGAGTTCACAGCAAGCTCATGACTATGGGAAATTTCATGACTCTATAGTGAATAGTTTCTGAGTTCTGGCCCGGAAACGAAACCTCTACTCCCGGCCAGCCACCCCGTCACCCAGTTCTACGGACGGACGCCTCTTGATCCCAGTGATAAAAACACCTTCCTCTGACTTTGTCAGGTGGAGGTTAAAAAAAAAAAAAAAAAAAAATGATCTGTTTCGTAGTGTTGAAGCCGGACTCTCTCTCTCTCTCTCTCTCTCTCTCTCTCCAGGTAATAATGTTTAGCCCTGGATATAGGTTTCGAACTATAGGGATTTGATGCAGTCGTCGTTAATCCCCTAATCACCGTTAAAGGCTTTTAAGTTTAAAAAAAAAAATAATCTTTTGGAGATAGTAGAAATGAGAGCACACACACACACTCACCATCGAAAGGAAGAGGTTAACGTTATGAGAAGCCGCAGTCTACTCATCACTTCTTTCGTAGTAAATTCATATTAATGAGAGAGGCACCAAGCAGAAACCGACCCTATTTGACTCCTTAAGTTGTATGGAGGAAGCAGAGATAAACTAAAGTATAAGTCGTTGTAGTGAAAGAGTTGTCGTCTTCAGTTCGGTGACGTATATTTCCATTCCAACTCCCGGAAAGTCACGATTATTTCATTTAGTTTAGGAAGAGTTTCTAGGAACGAAGGGGTAATTAGATGCTGTAATTAATATTTCCAGTTCGATGCATCGCTAATGAGCTGAGTAAAACTGTCCGGAGATACGGAAAAGCAGAAAAGACGTCACCGTAGTGAAGGAATTAACATGGTATTTATCGCCAGTCTACTTTATTCCATGGTGCTGATGAGGAAAGCCTTCCCGTCGTGGCACCGATATCGGCGGGCGGCTCTGCTGTGCGGTTATACAAATATCCCTCAACTCCTTCCCTATCATCATGAGGCTGGTGGATTGGAGAAGGTTGCACCAGTCTGCAGTCCGCCGGGTTCACATCCAGATTAGCCTGAAGTCTCAGCAACAACATCCGTCCCATCGTACTGAATACATATTTATGAGGGCAACAAGAGGCAGATTATTGGACTCCTTGGGGCAGCCGAAGTCTTATGCATCGTCCGATAATATTATAATGGATGGTGCCGGGCTCATGCTTCCGCAGCAATACATTTTAACCTGGCTTTATGACTTATAAGGTACAAAGCCGACTTTGCATATAAGCTCGTATAACTGCTCTGTCAACAAGAAGCTATAGGATGTACAGCCGCGTTTATAAGCGCTGATACACATCTGCACACGTAATATCCACTGTTTGTGGGATGTACAATTATTTTATTGCCTGGCGCACTGATAAGTGATAACCAGTATATCAAGCACAAATTAAAACAGTTCCACACCCCACCAACAGTGGACATTACAGCAGACAGCATGGGATGTGCATCCTTACTTGTGATCGCGGCTCTGCACCAGGATACATCGCTACACACACACACACACACACACACACACACACACACACACACAGGTTTTCTCTCTCTCTCTCTCTCTCTCTGTATATATATATATATATATATATATATATATATATATATATATATATATATATATATATATATATATAATGGAAATTAAGCCTTTAAACTTGGCTTTTCTGCCTTTCCCTTTTAGAACAGAATGTAACACCCCACTCACTCGCTCACTAAATATTTTTTTGTCTAAGGCTTTTCAATATACACCGAATATTGGCCGTTTTTCACGTACATATATGTCCAAGTCTGTAGGCGTCTCCATATGCCTGTCTGTCACGTTACCTACGACCATCAGTCCGTGAACTGCAATGCATCCTGGCATCTTGAAATGAAAGCATTGGAAACGTGTGATATTTTGATTGACTTTCTTTCCGGGTATTTATCTGTCTTCAAATATATTTATAAGCTGCATAAAGACAGGTGGATTTCTAGCACTCTGGCCCGCCACTTTTGGAAGCATTCAGCGATATGCGTGCAATATGTGTGATGTATTCTTTCTTCCGTCTCCCCCGGAGTTAAAACTACCATAAATAAGGAGAAAAAGCACCATTCCCACCCATGTTTTATCATATTCGGGAATTTTTTTCCTATTGTTCCACCGGCTGTTTGCTAACCGTAGTGATTCTGCTGGGAAAAATAATTTCCTTCATATTCCAATCTCCATTCATATTGTTTTCCTGACAGCAGATCAGTGTAGTTTATTTTTTAATTATATTTTGTGTGTGCAGGAATAGACATACATAAATACATACATACATACATATATTATATTGTGTATAATACATTTTTTAAAATTATATATGTGTAATGTATCAGACAATGAAAAAAAAAAAAAAAAAAAAAGCTCGTTCTGATGAAAGGGTGGGTATGCAGGGAAACTGAGACCCGTGGGTCAATAACAAGTGCCTGCAAGGGGAAAAAGCCCTCGCCTCGGCAATAAAAGTGAAATAATACGGTGCACAGACGAAAGAGTAAAGCGGTACGAATGAGTAAATAGAAGAATATTAGGTACAGGAAGAACACCATCTTAATTTGCAATGCTTCCCAGTAAAGGAGAATAATTTTTCAGATTCAGGTCGCTGCTCTAATGTCTTAAATTTTCCTTCCGGCAGATAGTTCTCCAAAACTTAATTTAATATAGATTCAGGAGTTAATTTTCATAATGGGGCTGGATACAACTTCCATTGTATTCAGGCTTTTAAACATAACTATTATGTTTTCTAGACGGTAAAAGCAGTATTTTCAAAACGCGGAATAAGACTTTCAATGGAAACGTAATATCGCCTTGATATATGATGGCAATAATATACATGAATTTGCCCTACTTTACAAGCTTTATGAATAATACATTCGGTTTCTTTGAATGCGTCATCACTTCAGCATTTCAGATCAAACAAACCACAGAAACAGAATAAACTGAGAGGAAATGACAGGTAAGGGCGTGTCTTCCAGCCGAACCGAATATAACAGTGACTCATAGATGCTCGAGGAGGGATAGGGTACAATAATATATTCCATGGTAATAGTATCAGCAAGGTGGTATGGGGTGAGGGGGACTAGGTGAGGGAGGAGGTGCTGGTGTTGTGCCTAGTGAGTTGCAATGTATTATTTATGTATACGAAATAATAAAATGAGTTAGAGCTGTAAAATTTTGCGTATACCTAAACTTTCCACCCTCTACAGTCTTCGTATTTCGTATTCCCTCAGTCATATTATTATAAGTGAAGAGAAGCATTGACACACGGTGATGAGAAGAAATGCGGTTTGAAAATTGTGCGTTCTCAAAAGGATTCAACTGTTCGGTGCTTAAGCCAGGGCGTGTGTTCCCGGTGTTTGAGTTATTCGGTCTGTTTTGGTAGCACGCAAAGACACATACAGTACATAAAGTATATAATATATATACACAGTCTACTGAATATTATTATGCTAATAAAGTCCCTGTAGTGAAAATATATATGTTCCATCATTACCTTAATATATATCTCCACGGCTTCAGTCAAAGCGGTGTAAATTTTCTTTGTTAACTTATGTTGCTTCGATATCCATCAGTGCAAGCTAGAATGCGTGGATTTACAGCCAACCGATCTTGAACCAGTAAGGGTCATTGAATTTTTATTTTACTTCCGTATTATTCTTGGTTACAAAACCTAATGTTTCGAAGTCCTCGAGTATCCTTCATAACAAACTTTCCAGAGGACTTTCACTTCTCTCATCGGGGACAAATTCATCCCTCTGCAATTAATCACCTTAACCACACTTTAAAATATTTTTTCTTCTTATCGGCTAAGGAAAGATAAGGAAGAATGCACGTGCTGCCACTGTGAGATCAATGATTCAACTGAGGATGGGATGAAAACAAGAGAGTATCTGCGAACACACATGATGCAGCAAACTTACACTCAGTTTGATAGTTTTGTTCGAACATGTGAGTTCTGCTGGTTCGGATTGTTTGAGATGAAATGCTCCAGTGAAGACGCATCCTTAATTTTATATAACTTGACATAACAGATAAACTTGACGTACCAGATGATTAATTCTTTCTGAGAAAATGTTTCTTAAGAAAGAGGAATTATTATACAAAGAAAAATAATTATAAAGAGGGAAATGCACAAAGTAGTGAAAAGATGGAGAGCAACAAAGTATCAAATGTTTGACAAACTTAGCATTTAGAAGGTACCTCATACATACATTCTTAGAGGCTTAATTAAGAACCGTACCGAAGGAATGACATTAAATATAAATTTCGTAGCTGTTAACCTTTTAATTTCCGTTACACCTTCTCCATTTGTTTCTCAGTGATACCTAGAAGTGCTTATGGCGTTTGCCAAAGGTTCTTGCAATTAGAACTTTCTTTCCTTCCAACCAACCCCATCCCTGTTGATCGAGCTCAAGCTGTGTGCATCTGCGGGTGCACGAAATGCTGCATCTCAGCATAAATAAGATCCACTTACAGATAAAAGAAAGAAAAATGTGAACATGGCAATATTTCAACATCTTATGCCTTTTCGTGGAAACAAAATAATCTTCATTGGGCCACTGGGTTCTTTATATTCAAAGAGTACAAGAAGGTGATGCCGGAAACTGAAGTGAAAATTTAGTGTTATACTTGAACATTTTTAATACCACCTGCAATTTACAACTAAACGTTCACACTGCCACACTGATTACCGAGCTCATCTTGGTTGCAACTAAGAAGGGACGAAGGAACCCGAAAAGAACACCACGAATTTTATACTTAGATTGAAAGAAGCAATAATTCAGATCTGCTGTTTTTGGTTTACCTTCACAATATTGACATGCTCTGTTTCAAAGAGCTGCATTCTCCTTTGCATTGCAGATTTCATACCATTTACTTTCAATGGTATATTTTCTGTATTACACCATAATATTTTCTTTTATGTTATCTTTATTTTACATTAGAAAATCTCTGTCACTAACATGCAAAAGAATACTGAGGTGCAATTTGAGTTATAAATCACAGAGGAAGAGATGGTGCTCAATGTCCAGGGCCACTGAGAGTATAGACATAATGAATAGTATCTGAAGCCACTAGCATGAGGGTTTAGAAGGGGCTGTGGCTATCTCAGCGCCAGAGTTCAGAATTCGTGACATTATAGGTCACAGTGCCATTATCTGCAGTTAACAACAGGTCGTAAGGTATTTTGCTTTTGGTTGTTTGGGTGAATTAAAGGGAAGTCGATGCTTAATTTCCTGACATTGTCTCTCTACTCATGTGGCACAGCTGGTTCAGGCGGCTTTAAGTTAAGGATAATATAATGAAGCAGCAGTCCACTTCGTACAAACACGCCAAAATTCAGTCCGGGTTTAATATCAAATGACGTTAATAGGACCATTGAGATTCAGTTTTCTTGGCAAATGATATTTTTACTACAAACCAATATTGTTTTCATAGTTACGTACTCAGTCATTAATACAAATGTGATATCATTACGTAGTCATTATAATTATGTATATGATAACTTCGCACCGGTAACTTTATTTACAGATACTGCTGAATATTGCAAAATATTCTTGTGAAACTTTTTCCACTCTAGTATATGTCTCTGTCTAGATTGATTTAAAACTACTTAAACTTATGTTCCTTATATAAAAGATGTTCTGTTTTGATCTTAATAATTATCTTACATGCTTGCCAAATCTATCTTTACTTGAGAATCAAGCTTCTCCAGTGGCTGTTCAGGTGCCTTAGGGATTCCATATAAAGCAGCCTCCTCACTTCTGAGGATAATGCGCTACTCAGAACTTAGCTGGCTGAGGAACCAGCTAAAATCAGGAAAATTCCACCCAGAAGAAAA